>NW_027532025.1:785022-1003885 GCF_008692635.1 Crocuta crocuta | reverse complement strand
TATTTTTATATAGAAGATAACTATTTTTTGGAAGGCCAGGATTCACATTTAAATGAGGTCATAGGTTCAGTTAAATAATTACCTTTAAAATTTTAAAACTAATAGTAAATATTTACTGAATGCTTACTATACATCAGACAGTTTTACTTGCTTTACTTCTCTTAATTCTCCTTATCACCCTCTGAAATAGGCCCTCTTCATTCTCATTTTACCAGTTTGGAAAATGAGAAACAGGGAAGTTAAGATCACACACACAGCTAATAAATGGTGGAGCTGGAATGTGAACCTGGATTCTAAACTCCATAGTCCATACTGTTTACTTTCTCCTAATCCTAAATTGTAATCATTGCTTAATCCGTATGGTTTGAGTGAAACCCAGCTTTTTTACTCAGCCATCTTCTTAATAAAAGCCATTTGGGTTTACATTGTAACAGACAGACGAGGCATCGAGGCATCGTTGTTAATTATAATAGAAGGAAGGGTCTCGTTTGTCTTTCCACTGTTGTTAAATTCTTATCAAGATAAAGGAGATGAACAAAGAAATCAACAAGTTCTCACAGAGCTTTTCCTCCCCTAAGCCCCTCTACACATAGCATTTGTTGTTACCTCGCAAGCATTTCTGCCAGCTCTCATTATAAATCTGGTTGAGTTTTTTCTTTTGCACAATTGAAAGCTTTAACTCTGATGTCCTAAGGAATTTATATACATATAACGTGTTTATAGTTCTGTGACTAAAATATTTCCCTAAAAGTTTTTCCTGTGAGGCTTTTAGTAGAATGTACTCAGAATGTGATAATCCTAAGAAATGATCTCCAAATATCAAAAGTTAGAAATATTTTTTTCAGCTTATAATGTTTATGGAATGTTTTTATATCAGTGTTAAAACTTTTGCATTATACAGTTGGCCCATAAGTAAGGGTTTCTAATATAAATGTTTGTGTCATATGGACAAAATATGCCTCATTCTTATTTACTGCAGGATACCAAAACCAGAAGTATTATTTCAGAGACCTGTAATAAAATTGACACTGAAATTGCTTCTTTAAAAACACTGATGGAGTCTAACAAGCTTGAGACCATCCGTTACCTTGCAGGTAAGGTAATTTGATATCTTTTTGTTAAAAAACAAAAATCAGTGGCATACCTCTGAAGATCTAAATTTTTTTTTAAGTTTATTTCAAGAGAGAGCACAGGTGGGGGAGTAGGGGCACAGAGTCCAAAGAGGGGCTTGAACTCTCAAACTGCGAGATCATGACCTGAGCCACCCAAGTGCCTTCTAATTGTTTTAATTGATTTGGGCAGCCTCTTATCTAGAAAGCAGAAGGAAGCTCCGTTGTACAAAATGTAAAGTTTTTATAGGAAGGAAGGTGGGGCAAGGAAGTTACTAGCAAAAGAAAAGGATTGTTCCGAGCAAGGTCACTGCCCTAGGAGTCTTATGCAGATGACGCTTTGGGGGAAGGGAGAGGGCCCATGTGGCAGAGCTATTATAACTCATAGGAAAGTTCCTGACTGACTAGGTATTAAGCCCTGGTTTTCATACTAAGTCTGAGAACAGTTCTGCCCCCTTTGTTCAGTCTCAGCTTAACTAAAAAGTATGGTCAAAACTTATGCCTTAAGTTCTGCTCTCAGTTACTACTGTTTTGTTGTTATTTTCTATGGTATTATCGGGGAGGAAGAAGACAGATTAACAGGAGAAAATGGACATGAAATTCCAAAGACGTTGATGTAACATGAAGCTTCTATAACATCCTGAGCTAAGGAAATGGGTTTAGGGGAGTCTGGGAATACAGAGAGAAGGATGGCCAGTGGCAGGAAGGTGAGAAGAGATGTTTGGAAAATAAAAGTTGCGTTCTGCAAATACTAAGTATCTTAGTATTTAGGGGAGTCTCCACTAATAGCTGTGTTCCTGGTATAGGCTGTCCTTTCTGTAAATGTAAATTTAGGCAGTTGAATGGGAGGTAAGAAGCTTTTCCTAATCTACTAGGTTTTGACTGCTTTTAACTCAAACTAATGTTCATGCCAAAGTGGCCTATCTTAGGGCAGCCTGCCCTTGGTGTTCCCTCCTCTGAAATTTCCCTGAAGTTGGACACATTAAAGTTGAGACTGGTAGATTGTTGAACCAGTCTGTACAATAGATCAGCTAGGTTAAACTCATTTCAGAAGGCCATGAGGCAGGTAGTCTCAAAGCTACACCTGTGATTTAAGAATTAGGGTTTTTTTGTTTGTTTGTTTTGTTTTTTTCTCTGGATCAAAGATAGTCATGACTTTTTGGAAGCATTTTCAGACGGAGTCAGAATAAGCAGGGATAGTTTGATAGATTTTCATTTATAGCTAACCTGCCTCTGATCTTTTGAGTGACCCATACAACAACAGACACGAAGGTTGTCTAGATGTTAACTAGTGTGATGTTTTTGAAGTTTAGTTTGTAGGGTTTCAGGGAAAAGAGCAGTTTTAGTTCTTATGTGATTCCAAGTCAGAAAGGTAGGAGAAAAATTGAAAATAATTAGAGAGTTGTAGCCAGTCATTGGAGGAAACTAAAGGTAATCAGGCTCTACTCCAGTTTTTGATGAATAATATTAAAGTCTAATACACAGGTGTGTCCTTTCTGTAATCACCTTCATAGCCAAATTGCTATTAATTAGTTCGCAAAAAGTAAGTTTAATTAAAAAAAAAAAAACCTTGGCCTGATTATACGTAAGTGCAGCAAGAATAGCACTTGACTGTATAGGCTCTTTAAAATCTGCTTTGCTGCAGCTATTCAGATTGAATTTTAACAGCATCCCAAGGCCAGAAGCCAAGCCAAATACTTGCCATCAGACTTCACCTGCAATACCTATAGATTTGGGTGAATTTTCTTCTCAAGTTTCCTGCACTGGCCAGGAAGTGACCTTCTTTACTCACCTGGTAAAGTTGCTGGGTGCTCCTTAAAGTCAACCATAGTTCCTTAAAACTGTCTGGTCATATCTGAATCCATCTATGCAGATTAGTTGAAGCCTTGATAATAGAACCAATTTTCCAGTTGTGTCCTGTTAAAAGGAGAATAGATTCTTACTTACACAAATATGCTGTCATGAAAATAGAATACTTAGTGGGTTTCTGAATGCTGGAGTGATCAGGTAAGGAGAAATGGATAAATGTTTCAAATTGCTATTAATCAGTTACCTAAAGAAAAAAAGTTTCCGTCTATCTGGAAAAAACAAAAAGCATTGTTTCAAATAAAGTCTTAATAAATGAGACTGAATGAAAGGAGATTTATTTTTAATTCTTGTTAATTCTTGTTCTGCTTGGATCTGGTTTTTTCAGTAGTTCCAAAATTCTTATGAAATAAGAAAATAATAAGATTATTGGAAACCTGTACTCAGAGTTCTTTACATGAATCTCACTGAAGACATTTGCAATAGCATCAGACTAAAACAGTAACATGACAAGGCTTAAATATGACCATGGTTCTATATCTGATTAGAGTTCATTACAATGCAGTTGATAAGGAAATTTAGTTATTTCTGTGATACACAATACTTTACTAACATACCAAGATAACAGATTTTTATGAGTTTCCCATATTTTAATAACATCTACATAAACAACCTAAGAGGGTTTAGTGTCGCTTACTTGACAGTGCGTCCCATGCAATTTAATACACCAAATTTTCACAAAATCTTTCAAAATTTAGATTATGGTCCAAAAACTTTAGAATTTGATTTTTGGAAGTTTATCAAAAAGTATATAAAAGGTTTGTACATTTGATTAAATAGGATCACAAATTATTTTGAAACAGTATTTTTTAGCCAAAGTGACAGTAAAAGATTTCAAAGGCAACTAGCGATAGCTACATAGTTTTGAGCACAATTTAGTGCTTTTTTTGTTGTTTATTTTTCAGAGAGGAGACAGAATCTGAAGCAGGTTCTGAGCTGTCAGGATAGAGCCTGACATGTCTGCGAGATCATGAGCTGAGCCAAAGTTGGACACTTAACCAACTTAGCCACCTAGGCACCCCAAAATTTAGCCTTTTAATATTAAAACTTGAGTTTTCTTAAGTCATTAAAGACCTAGCCAAACACAAAATCCTTGTTTTCTAGACAGGTAACTTTAAATGTAAGGAACAACTTTGTTGAGAGTTTCTTACTAAGAACAGACCAATAGTTCCGGAAAATTTTGTCCTTTTAACAAAGTGAAAGCAAAATAATTTACTTAACTTCATCTTAATCTTAGCCAGTACTGACCACACATAGAATTCTTTTCTAAAATTTCTTGTTCTGTAAACCTACAACTTTTTCTGTATTCACATTTTGTCCTAAGTTTTCCCTCTTTAAATAACCATACTCACTTTAGGACAAAATTATTTTCTTTTCCCTTCGCAAAACTGTATTTTGTCAGGTGAAATAAAACCACCTTCAAAGTATGCTAATAAATGCTTTTTATTCCCCCTTACTGAGGACTGTAGTCTGGGAGACAGTCTTTCAGATCATGCTGAAGAACTGCTCAAAACTGTGTGAGCTACAGGAGAGTATATATACAAAGGGGAAGGAGTTTAAAATTCAGGTTTACTGATTTCCACATAGACACTCCCTTATGCCTCCAGACAACCCAACCAGGCATGGTAGGATGTAGGCTAAACCAAACTTTTTGTTCATGAAAGGAGAATTCATTCTAGCTTCTATTAGACAAAGTCACAGGCACATTTTCACTGTGCCTTTGTCCCACTAGGTTTCATGATCCAGCAAGCTACTTATCACACGTAGTAACTGTTGAGTATACTATTAAATAAAAAAATGAAATATTGAATGAATTATAGCAATTGAGAAAGACCTCGTAGGTCATCTTAATACATTGTTTCTATCACATCTGATTGATTCAAAACATTGCTTGCAATTTTGCTTCCAGTTTGTCATTTGTACCTGTGTGATTCCTCCTTAAGGTTACCTGAGACCTCTAGTCAGAGAAGGCTCGCATCGGTTGCATACTGCAGTTTTAGTGCATGCACCGGTTTCATTCCTCATACTTTTCCTTACCCAAAACACCTTACTTTCCCTGAATACACAGTTGTCTCCTTTATTTCTAGGAGTCTTAATTATTACTATTTATTAGAATCCTTACCTCTTAGAAATCTTAATTTCTAGTAAAAACTAAATAGTAAGCAACTGTGAACTGTTTTCTGAATACATTTCATAATTTCTAAAAACTTTTTCATAGTAAAGCCCAAAACATGTTTTCTAACATCTATATTTACCTTTAGTTTCTCTGTAATGAAACAAAAGTAGATAAATTCATGTCTGGTGCTTAATTTGGAAGTAATCAAGATTGTTTAATGAATTTATCTGAATTCATTTTTAACGTAGCAAAAATGTTAAAAGTTGCAGGTTATCAAAGATTCTGGAAGCAATATAAAAGTTTATATACAGGGGGGCGCCTGGGTGGCTTAGTCAGCTAGGTATCTCAGTTCGAGCCCCACACCAGGCTCTGTGCAGGCAGCGGGGAGCTGCTGGGGTTCCTTACTCTGCCCCTCCCCAGTTCATGTTCCCTCTCTCAGAATAAACAATATATATTTTTTTAAAAAGTTTACATATAATTATTTTCATCTTATTTACTTCTAAATTTACGTGTTCCTCACAATTATGTTGAAACTACCCACAAAAGTTCATGAGGCAATAGAGAAAGTTAACCAAAGTTTTTTTCTGATAAATTTTGCTAGAGATAACATGGACTTTTTTAATACTGATAACTCTTAATTAAAATAGATGTGTGTTTAACAACTTTAAATTGGCTTTAATACTGAGTTTTTTCCCAGATCATATGAACTTGAAAAAATATTAGGGTTAGTTTCTAGCTTTCTGAGTTATAGAACACTAATTCTTATAAACACTCGCCTTCACACCAACTAGAATAGAACTCTTTTACAGATTTTAGTGTTATTATCCCTAGGTAGAGAAAACCTTAAAAGACCAATAGACATGTATATTCAGATAAGATGCAAAGAAAACTCTCTTAACTTCTGTTTTTACTCCTATTTGTGGAGAGGACATTAAAGGCCCAATTTCCAAATACTTCCCTCCTTTTTTTCCTGATAAAAAGCTTCTCCCGAATGTTTGGCCTCTGACATCCTAGAGATGATGGGGGTGGAAATTTTACATCCAAACTTGGAGACCTTATCCAAGTTTTCTCCAAGATGGAGATAGGACATAACTACTCCATTACCAACGGTCCTACAGACTGGGCACAAGAGCCCATTTAGAAGTTTGCATTTTTCAGTCTTAGGCATGGTATGATTATAATTTCAAGGGACAGTGAAAGAATACAAAACAATTTTTTTTCTTTTAATGTCAGGGTAATTGCTATATAAGATTTAGCTTTTTCCCTTTCATAAGTACAGGTCAATTTGTTCCAATATTGTGATCTTTTCTAACGTCTACAGACATTGTGAGAGGAATAGGTAGGGTTTGGTTTGTTTTAGAGTTGCATTTCTAGTTTGATAGAGATTTTTTTTAATGTTTAGTTTTGAGAGAGAGCAAGCAAGCAGGGGAGGGGCAGAGAGAGGGGAACAGGATCCAAAGCAGTCTCTGCATTGACAGCAGCGAGCCCAATGTGGGATTCAGACTCACAGACCACGAGATCATGACCCACTGAGCCATTCAGAGATTTTTAAGACAAAGAGAGTTGTCACCAGTTCCCAGTTTGGGTTTTTTTTACCTAAGTTTGCTTCTTTATATCAGATTTTTAACAAAAATTGGAATCAAAAGCTTTATGCCTTTGTAAAATCTAAATAAAGCACTTTATAACAAAAGCCTTTCACAGCCCATTTGTAGGAGGGTCTAGGAGAAATTTTGGTCATATTTGTGAATAATCATTAGGCTTTTCAATTCTTCTCTAAATTTGGTAGGATCCTCTGAAAGTAGAGGTAAAAGGGCTTTAAAACTAAAAAGGTTTTCCTGTTGGCCAGGGAACATGATTTCTTTGGTGGTAGGTGGTCTATAATATACTTGTAAAGGACATTGCATAGAAGGGCCTGAAGCTGAAGGAGCCTGATTACGGAGCCCTGGAAGATAGGAGCAAAGAGAGCCTTACTGACAGTCTTGGGCATTTTTGTTAACATTCGTTTTCTGGCTTTCAGCATTTATGTGAGCAACCTGTATACTTTTAACCTAGAGATTAGGCCAGAGTTCTCTGTAAATCTTATAGGGAAATGGAAGTTAAAACAGGCAGATAAGGCTGGATTTTAAGAAGGGGCATTATGTTGAATGTAGACATTGATTTTTGTTTTCAGTCTGATTTCTGTTCATCTTATCCGGGGAGTCCCTAAAGTTAGTCATTACACTAATAAAACAATTGAAAAGCTCACTATAAAATCTGCATTCCTAAAATACAGCCAGTTTAAAGGATCCCATTGTCTGGTCGCTGACAAATAAGATCTATTAATAGCAACTCAAACCAGTATGCCTTTTAATAGCTTAACCAAAGCCACAAGAGGCACCAAGAGAACGTAGATAATGTAGCCCCTGTGATCCAAAAGTTCACTCCCAGAATTAATCTAAGGAAGCAAAGTCCTTTGTTGCACAGGTAGTGAGGATAATGCAATGAAAAGTGTCTCTGGTCTGCCACAAAAATGTGTGATTCTTCCCATCACAAACCCACTAATCTGTAACACCAGGCAGGTGCTACTAGAATGGGACTTTCTGATTAGTAACAGGCACCAGAGGTTGAGACAACAAAGGTCCCTATGGCCTAGGACCTCTCCTAAGATACTGTGCTGAGCTGGCATGGCTGGGAAGAGAGACTCAGAACCTGTCTATTCAGCTGACCATTAGGGCGCACCCTGGTAAGTCCACCCTCTGGATGGTGGAGATGAAAAAGCTTTGGTCACAAAGCTACCCTCTTAAGACATAGAATAAGGTAAAAGGAAAAAAAAATCCAGTGTTTCCTTTCGCTAAGCCTGGGTCTCTTGTAGCCACACTAATACCTAGGAGGCTTATGCTGTGGATTGTGAGGATTGGACTATGTGTGGTTTACGTGTGCCTTGTAGCACAGAAGTTTTCTTGAAGTTGGTAAGTGACCCAGTCTCACCTGTTCAGTGACCAGCTTACCCTAACCTGGGAGTCTCTGAGCTGGGTGGCAAGCACTCTAACAGGTTTTAGTGCTAAACCTGTGCCCACGTTTTGTGACTTTCGCTTCTAAGATGTCCCTTGGCAACAGCCTTTACCTCATGTATGACAAATGATAAAAGACACAAGAATACAAAAACCATTCCCAGGATGAAATGGATCAGTAACCAAAGAGTTTTGTAACAAATTTATCAAGAGTCACTAAGCCCAAGGAACTAGTTCCACAAATATTTTTTTCCTACTCGTATAGATTTAGAAAAAGGGTCCTTACCAGTCTCGTGCTCTCAGACTCCAAAGATAGAGACTCCAGAAGACAAACAAAATAAGGAAGTCTTACCTCTTGCTGGATGCATGTCAGATTTCCCAGGGAGAATGCGATCAACGAGTTATCCCGCCAACTGTGCCAGCTGTCCGGAAGAAGGAATGTCCTCTGTTCTTCAAGGTTCTTTTAGCTGGACTAAGAATTAAATTGACATGAGACAGATTTAACAGTAGAAAATCAGATTTAGTTTCATATAAACATAGGGAGTCCACAGAGATATGAAATCTCAAAGACAGGCAACCTGAGACTTACATGACATCCTGCACGAAGGAGAGGGGTAAGGAGTCTGGGAATATAAAGGAGAGGAAGACCTTTAGTGCCAGCAAAATCAAATAAGTCAAAGACTCTGGAAGGAATCCACTTTTTAGGTCAAGCAGCCTGTTCTCCGATCTTACGTAACGGAGTTCCAGCTTCCCCAGAAGTGTTACTGTAGGCACAGCAGATGGTCCCCACAGCAGAGACACCTCTTTGCTCAACTAAAAGATAATCAAGAGCTATTCTATTATCAAGGACAACTTTGGCTGCAGAATCTAAGGTTTTCGATGGGCTGCTGTTTCCTCAGCAGCAGATTTTTTAAATTTAAGAATTAGGGAGAAGTTGTTGATCACTTACCTTTATCCCTAACCAGGGATTAGCCAAAAGGAGTGAATTCTAAATCACAAAAGCATCCTAGTATAGGTTCTTTTTAACTCAACAATTTAAATGTAGGGGAGCTAAAGCAATGAAATGTCTTATTTTGCTTGCGAAAAGTTGAAGGCACAGTTACTAGATTTTCTCCTAACCTGAAATAAAAGGTGGTTTAAATTTCAGAGGTTGCCCCACCTTAGCAGTGGCCTGGGAGATACAGATGAGGGTGTTATCTTTCCAGGCCAATGTAGAATAAAGGAAAGGAAAAGAGAAAAAAGGTTTTATGTTGACTTAGCATATGAAGTCTTGATCTGTCATCTTGGGCAGAACCATTCTACGATGTCAGCTACTTCTCTGTCTTGTCAATCTGATTTTGAGGTCTTTAGCGTCTTCTAGATTTGCAACAGTGTCAGTGGGCCAATGGTCAGGAGCACTTGGGAAGGAAGGTCTCTTCCAACAGGGCTCCAGGGCTATCTTCCTCCGATGACATGTTTAGAATACCCAGTCACCAGGCTACAGACTGTGACTGAAGGTGTCCTTTGAATTATGATCCAGGAAGACTTCTCTAACCTGTTGGTGACAGGCTTGAGCACAAGACATTAGAGACATACTGTAGCTGGTCACGCCAGCCTCAGACAACAGAGACTCAGCAGAAGGTTGTGTCCTAAAAGAATTCCAAGAGGTTTGCGAGGTAAGGTTCTTATGAATGCCCAGTGAAGTGTGATTTGCCTAGTGCTTTGATTATTAGAGACCATGGAAGATGTATCCCAAGAGAGAAACACATTTTGTAGCAGTTTGTTTTTTTCACCTTACCTCAGTGCAGGAAAAGGCTTCACATCTGGAAAACAAATATACAATGACAAGAACACTGATAACCCATAGGAAGTAAGTGGTAGTTGAATGAAGTCCAGCTGCAGGTATTAAGAGGGTCCACAAAGAGAGATGAAGCCTCTGAGTACAAATAAAACCAATTTTTCCATGATTATGGACCAAACAGGTCAGGCCTTGGTAGACTGTTTTTGCAGTTTTACACAAGTCTCACACGAATGCATTTTCATAATTTGAGTCCTCTTCAATGTACAGTAGGTGAAAGTGTGCAAAAATGGAAAATGGGGTTTGTCAGGGAGCCAGGAAGAACTGTCTTCAGTTTCTCTTGGCCCCAACTGTAATTTACGGCCATTGCTTACCCCGTCTTACTTGCTCAGATTCAAGTACATTGTTGCCATGCTTGGAGGACATTAGGATGGCAAAAGTCTGGCAACAAGGGGCCGTGTTTGCAGCAGCAGAATGGACGTCATCCACAAGTGCCATGTTTTACAAATATAAGCAAGGCTTAGTATTACTTGACAGTGCTTTCCATGTAATTTGCATATCACATAAGCTTAATTGGTTTAACAAATCCTTTGGAGAATGCCCTGTCAAAAAAGGTTTCTAAAGCACATGCCTGAATAGGATCACAGATCATTATGAAATTTAAATACAAAAAGTAAACAAACTTTTACAGTCTTACCAAAAGCAGACCAAAAGTGTAAGAAAATTTCATCCTTTTTTACAGAGGGATTATTTTTTTAAATAATGTTTATCTCAAACTTTTTTTTTTTTAATTTTTTTGTTAATGTTTTTTATTTATTTCTAGGAGAGAGAGACAACGTGAGCAGGGGAGGGTCAGAGAGAGAGGGAGTCACAGACTCTGAAACAGGCTCCAGGCTCTGAGCTGGTAGTCAGCACAGAGCCCGACGCGGGGCTCGAACCCACGAACCGCAAGATCATGACCTAAGCGAAAGTCGGACGCTTAACCGACTAAGCCACCCAGGCACCCCTCAAACTTCTTTTTAAAGATGGATTTTCCACAAACCTTCTATGTAACTTTTTTTCCCCCCCATATTCTGATTTTGTCCTGTTTATCCTCTTTAAACAACCAGCCTCACTTTAGGACAGAATTACTCTCTTTTCCCTCAACAAAAAATACATCTCTGTTTTTCTTTTTTTTTTTTTTTTTACTGAAAACACATCCTACTTTCCTGGCATATGGAGATATTATTTTTAGTAGCTTTAATTACATATATAATTAGAATTCTTATCTCTTACAGGACCTCCTGGGTGGCTGAGTCATTTAAGTGTCCAACTCGCGATTTTGGCTCAGGTCATGATCTCAGGGTTATGAGATCAAGCCCTGCATTGGGTTCTCTGCTGGGCATGGAGCCTGCTTAAGATTCTCCCTCTACTATGCTTTCTCTCTAAACAAATACTCTTTAAAAATTTATTTTAATACAAAATTTAAAAATAAATAATTCTTAACCTTTAAGAACCTTAATTTCTAGTGAAAACTATGTAAGCAATTCGGTTTTACCAGCATTCTTTAAATTTACAATTCATGAACACATTTGAAAAATTCTAGAATCATAGACCGTTTAAAATTTTCTAATGTAGCTTTAATACATCCAAATGTCTTTTAGTTTTCCTGTAGTAGAAAACCAAAAGTAGATTTATGTTTAGTAAATTAATGTTTTAGTATTTTGTCATGTTTGGAAATAATCTAGATATTTAATGGATTTAATTTTAAGTCATCATTTAACTTAGCAAAAACTTTAAGGTTTCAAGTTACCAAAATGATTTGGGGAAACTTTTTTAAGTTTCCTTAAAACTTTCTATTTACTCTACTTGTTCTTTAAAATTATATTTAAATCATTGGGGTGCCTGGGTGACTTGGTGGGTTATAAGCACCCGACGTCAGCTCAGGTCATGGTCTCGCAATTTGTGAGTTTCAGCCCCGTGTCAGGCTCTAGGCTGACAGCTCAGAGCCTGGAGCCTGCTTTCAGTTCTGTGTCTGTTTCTCTCTCTCTCTCCCCTCCACCCCCAAATTATATTTAAGTTACTTACTAAAACTTCATAGAAACATTAGGCAAAATCAACCATTATCCTAAGTTTATGCACAGATCTTATAAAAGAACATGCACTTATTTCACTAGTAAACTCAAAAGTTTTATATATAATGTTGATAACTCTAAAGACACGTTTGTCTTTTTTTTTTTTTTAATGTTTAATTCATTTTCTGAGAGAGAGAGAGAGAGAGAGAGAGAGTGTGTGTGTACAAGTGGGGCAGGAGCAGAGAGAGGGGGAGACACAGAATCCAAAGCAGGCTCCAGGCTCTGAGCTGTCAGCACAGAGCCGGACATGGGACTTAAACCCATGAACCATGAGATCATGCCCTGAGCCAAAGTCGGATGCTTAATCCACTTAGTCACCCTGGCGTCCCAAGACATGTTGTCTTTATTAAACCATCAACCTTAAGCTAGCTTTCATATAAAATATTTTTCCAGATCACATGAACTTGGAAAATATTTGAGTTAGTTTTTATCTGAGAGTTTCAGAGTGCAGAGTTTTATGAGTGCTTGTCTTCAAACCAACTAAATAGAGCTCTTTTACAGATTAATTCTAGCAATACTGTCTGAAGGTAGGAAATAACCACATAATAGCAATACATGTATATAGACATATGTAAACATACTGATGCAGAGATCTTATAGCTTGTTTTAAAATTACTACCATGAAATAGGTACTAAATTTGCTACTTATAAAAGATGACTGGGGCGCCCAGGTGGCTCAGTTGGTTAAGCACCCAACTTCGGCTCAGGTCATGATCTCACAGTCCGTGGGTTCAAGCCCTGCGTCGGGCTCTGTGCTGACAGCTAGCTCCGAGCCTGGAGTCTGCTTCAGATTCTGTATCTCCCTCTCTCTGACCCTCCCCTGCTCATGCTGCCTCTCTCTCTCTCTCTCTCTCTCTCTCTCAGAAATAAATAAAACATTTAAAAAGATTTTAATGATCTGAGTTTATTTTTCTGGTAGATGGAATAAGGGTACCTTGTCTAGATGGCTAAAGTTGTTTCTAGTATGTGTGGAAAAGACACTTAAGATTTATATTTGTCCTTGGCAATTAAGTTCCACATGATTCTTCCCTTTTGTTTTTATTTTGGTAAGAATTCCCTCCCTGAAATTTGCATTTTAATGAGATGGACTGGTTAAGAGTTCCTGAAGAAGCTGGTAGAAAATTTTAAGGGCACAGGGAAAAAAATACAAGCTTCTCCTGGAAGGATTTTTTGTTTCCTTAAGGCAAGAATTTTTACACTTAGAAAACTTTTGAGATAAATAGGGGAGGTTTTAGGGGTGGTAAAAAAAAAAGAGTAGAGGTCTTTGAATTATTTTTGGAACCACTGTTCTGGTCACGTAGAGACTAGATGTATAAAATAGGACAGCTATTTCTAATTCCTCAAAGAATTGGGTTGCCACCTCAGTGATAGCAAAGGACTGACAAACCCATCCACCTATGAGAATGTCTTCTTTCCCTCTGGTACATATAGCTGAGGGGAGAAGGCCTAAAAATACTCTTGTCAAGCTATCATTATCAGCTTTCAGTTTAAACTCCTGGTTACTGAGTTATTAAATCCCGTCAGGTTTCATCTGGGACAAATAGTAAATACTTCTGGCAGTATAAAGGAACGTCATGGACCCAAGAGGCATCCTCAAAGAGGGTGTAAAAGGTAATACCTTCACAAGGTCCAGAGTCAGTCCCAAAGAGAGCAAAAGGAAGAACCAAAAACCTGCAAGTCCCAGGCAGGCAACCAAGCCATTTTTAGGATATAAAAATAGCAAGCAAGAAGGAAACAGCTCTTCCCACAAAAGATCAATAATCAGTGGGATTTGGAAGGGAGGTCACCATGTGAAAGTTTATTTCCCTCTCTCAACCCACTGAGCCACCCAGGTGCCTCCTTATTTCCCTCTCTCAGGTGAGCTCAGGAGGTAATGTGTTCAGAGAAATCCTTAAGGATCCTTCCTAAGTTTAAGAAATTCTCTAACTATGGCCCTTAATTTGGCCTTTGACCAAAGCAGGAAAGATCCGGTATAACCTCAGGCGATCTTATCTTAAAAGGTAACTGTTCCAATAGTCTCTTTAGAGTGGAAAGGCAATTTAGAGGAGCACTGGGATGAGTACTCAAAGAATAGAGGGGAGCAGTACGAGTTACATGGTACATCTTATTAGTCTTGTTTTAAATACCTTTTCTCTTTTTCTTTAGCTTTTTGCAGTGAATCTTAATGAAACTATTATAGAATTTAAAGCCTTTTAGAGGCTTCTGCTTGCTAATTGAAACGTCGTCTTGTTCTCTTTGAGAACCCTTACTTTCAAGTATACTTCTTAAATAAATGATGTTGTCTAATTGGAATGTTTCCCCATAATGGCTATCGTAATTCCACATTGTTCTCAGAAAATTTTTTCATTTTACTAGTTATCTGCACCTTCTAGGACCAAGTTCTTAGACACAAAATAAGCAGCTGTGCCAGAAGGTGGCACACTCAACTCTCTGAACAGCCAGAATCTCACTTCTTTAGCTAGGCCTTCGGGTTTCTCAGAGCCAACCTAATCCCTAGGAGGGACTTGTTGCTGTGTTGAGGGTTACATGTGTCTTACGATGTGCCTTGTTACACAGTTTTCTTGATGTTGGCAGTTGACCAAATATCATTCTACCCCTTCCAAACACAAGAGTCTTTGGGTTAGGTGGACAAGTACCGTTATAGTTCTTAAATGTCAATCTGTGCCCACCAATATTTGCAGCTTTTCGGCCTCCAAGATCCCCACTAGCAGTAGCCTTCCTGTACACAAAACCAGACGGACATACATGCACCTCAGCACACCAGCAGTAACCAATATAAAGTCCCTGCAGACTGTTCAAGAGAAGGCCATGCACAGCACCAGCAACTCCCAAAGTGGACTCAAGCAGATCTATTCAAGGAGACTGTGGACTGGAACTGGGGGGCGGATTCCAGTGTGGACTTGTAGACTGAACCAGGGTGCTCCATTACAGCCTCCTCTGTCAGTCTAGACTGACTCCTGAACCCTGGACTGGATAACCAATTAGATCCACAGCTTGAACACAAAAAGTGGAGCTGAAACTGAGAGGGACTTACCAGTAGTCTTCAGAAATAGCAAGGATAGCGCACTGTGAGAGTTTCTGGGGGCCACACCTGTTTTCTCACTGTCCCCAAATGCCAACAGATGTTCGCTTCAGATCTGTCGCTGCCACCAGATGTGTTAAAAAACAAAACTGAGTTAACTTGAAGATCTAATTGGCTTCATTAAACAATTCATGAATTGGGCAACATCTCATCCAATAAGTAGAGGGGAACTCCCAGGAGTTGTACACAATGGAAGGTTTGGAGGCACCTGGCTAGTTCATCTGGGAGAACATGTGACCCTTGCCCTGAATTCAAGCCCCACACTGGATATAGAGATTACTGAAATAAACAAAACTTAGGGAAAAATGGAAGGTTGTTGTAGGAGGAGGGTGGGGCAAGAAGGTTATTAGCAAAAGAAAAGGATTGTTCCAGGCAAGTCCCTTTCCCTTAGTGCTAGAGCAGGTAGTTTTATCATACAAGTTACTGTATCTTCTAAGGGGATAGAGAGGACCCTTGATGATCACAAAATTTTGACTAGTTAAAACCACACTTCTGGGGCAGGTTTAAACTGCAATTAGATGAGGTATTAAGCTCCCATTTGGGGACTGAGCCTAAGTGATGAAGGCATTTGCGGCCTGTGGTTTTCCTTTTTAATACTGTTTGTCAGAGAAAGGTAATTGCTGACATTTGCTTTTGAGACCTCTAAGCTGCTATCTTCCAGGGTAACTGTGGAGCACAAAAAAAAGAGAAAAAAGGAGGAGGTATAACAGGTTTCCTTTATCATTTTCACTCGAAGTTTAACAGGCAGTAAGTTTAGTATGCGAGTTTAACAGACAACTCTGCAACCTACTAATAGGAAAAAGCATATAGATGTCAAAGAAATACGTAAAAACAAGGTACAGAATGATGCAAAAAAGATAATGAAAATTTTTATTCCTACCTTCTCCCATAAGGATTTGAGTGGATTTCCAGAGAACGATGACTGAAATTATAGGCAAAAACAGTAACAAGCAGAGGGGGAAATTTACCTTTTATCTTAAATCCAGCTGAATACAGATACTACCCAAAAATTAGACTGTCACATACTGAACTCAAGTACCATGTGACCTGACCTAGTTACAGGGCCCAAAGGAGAAGGCGGCCCTATCTTTGTAGTACTTTCTTTTTATAAAAAGTAATGTGTTTTCTTAAAGGTAAATTGTGTCCTATCATTAAAAGCAGTATAGTTCAAGTGGAGCCTTCCACTCCCTCCCCACATTTTACTATTAGATTTCTTCCTAGGCTTTCCCTTCTGTATATAAACATTATAGATTATTAAAAACAAGAACTAGATTATATTGTACAGACTACAACTTTTTCAAATTTAACTAAATGTTTTAAGTATCTTTGCATAGCAATACATATGTATCTTTTTACTTGAAAGCAGAGTATTTCATTATATGAAAATGCCATAATTTATTTTTCCAAATGTCTGTTAACATTCTGATTTTTCATTATGAGAAACAGTAGTGCATCCAGCAGCCATGTACGTGTATATGTGTAAACATCACATACACAGACACACGTATTTATGTCCTATGCTAATATTTCTTTATAATAATTGTCCAAAATAAAATTGCTGATTTACACCATCAGCGGTTTTCTGGGCAGCCACTAATTATGTTGACGTGGAAAGAGAAGTGTAAGTGGAGCCCACCCCTCCTTCCCCGCCCTCAGCTGATACATACCGCCTTTCCTCTCTTCAACTTGAATCTTAAAATAGTTTATCTTTTTAAAATACTGAGCTTCTGTTGAAGATTCATTTGAAAAAGACTTCTAAGGCTAAAACAAGTTTTGAAAAACGCTTTTCTAGCAAAGTCTCTGGAACCAGACATCTTCAGTTCTTTGGTGATGCTCAGGGGAAATTATGAAATAGCCCAGTTTGCAGCATTCATTCCCACCATCAAAACAGATCTCAGAGCAACTCAGGTTAGGAGGAGTTTCAAACTCCACTCAGCTTCCTCTAGAGTATTTATCCAAAGATCAGTATCTTAGTTAAAAATAAAGTCCCTTTTACCTTCAGTTTGAAGATGGTGGTGGTCTCCAGAAAGCTTTCTTTCAGTAGAAGACAGATTTGTATAGATTTAGTGGCGGTGACAAAAGAAATTAACAAGTTGTGTGTAGAAATTAGCCAGTCATTGTTTACAAAAATACTTTTTCTAAGTTACCTTCCTTTTTTTTTTTTTTTTTAAACAAAACTGACATAATTATTTAATGATAGGAAAATAGCATGTTATGAAACAAGCTGGTTACACGCTGGGGGTAGAGAGGAGGGCTTCACTTCTGATAAAAAAAATTTTAAGTATGCATACAAAATACTGGATGAGTACGTACTAAAATATTGACACTATTTACTCCTGTTGAGGATTAAATGTTCTTCTTTTTGTTTCTGTGTACCTTTTTTTTCACTGAGGATTTGCAGTCAGCCACTCTGAAGGGCATTTTCTTTCCCCCTTTTCCTTCAAATATATGTTATTGCTGAGGTTACTGTTAAGCCTTTTAGGAAATTAGAATCTCCTACTAAGCAGGTGGGGAGGTAATGTTATGAGTCGATCCATTGGGTGTAGAATACCTGAGATGTTACCAATAAATAATACTATAAGTAATACTGTACTTACCTGGGATTCACATACTGAGTTCAATCATGAGCAGAAGGGGGAAAAAAATGGAAAAAAATACTAATAAAGCCCCAGCATTAAAGATCTTGGATTTCCCTTAGAGAAGAAACCCTTATAAATTGTAATCAGTGTGGGTATTTGGTTCCCCACCATGTATCAGTCGAGACTCTTAGTTTCAATGATCATACATCCAACTTGAACTAGCTTAGGCATTAAAAGAAATGAATTAGTTTACATGTTGAATTAGGGAAGGGCATAGGTATAGCTTGAACTCAGGGATAATTAGCTTCACAGTTTACTCTGTATCTTGTCCCTCATTCTCTTATACCATCTTTCTCACTGGGTTGGAAACCTGGCTACTAATAGCTTCCAGACTCCTATCATACTAGTTTCATCAACCAAAAAAAAAATACCTCTTTCCTTATTCCCAATTCAGAAAATCCCAGGAAAGGAGTCTGTGTGGCTCATCTCGGGTTAAACACCACCTTTTGACCCAGATCACTGTTGCCAAGAAGATAGAACTGTAAGACAATGGCAGTTTCCATTTGATCTGTATAGCTAATGTGGTAGATTCTGTTCTAGGCGGACAAGTAATAACACAAGCTAACATTTACAGAGCTTTTAAGCAGGTACCAGGTACAAGCTCACCTGAGCATCCTATATAGGGATGTGTCCTTGACAGGCCTTGGAAAATCAGATATGAAAGCTATTTGGGTGGCAGGCTAACAGCAATGAGAAGTAACAGCTAACAAGAGAAATGAGAAATACAGTGACCACAGTAATGTATATTATATACATTGGGCTCTGCGCTGACAGTGTGGAGCCTGCCTCCTCTCAAATTTAAACTTTAAACAGTTTTGGACATAGGTACACATAATGTTGAGTCCTTGTCCACCACTTGCCAACAATGTAACTTTGAGCTTGTTGCCTTATCTATACAGTGGGACACCACCAATCTTGTATGGTTTTAATCATGGCTAAATAAGGTAATGTATAAAATTGTTCAGTGCACTGCCTGAAACATGGCAAAAAGAATCAGGATCAAATCGCTGAATGTATGGGGCGCCTGGGTGGCTTAGTCGGTTAAGCGTCCGACTTTCGCTTAGGTCATGATCTCGCGGTTCGCGGGTTCAAGCCCCGCATCGGGCTCTGTGCTGACTGCCAGCTCAGAGCCTGGAGCCTGTTTCGGAGTCTGTATCTCCCTCTCTCTCCTAGAAATAAATAAAATATTTACAAAAAAAAATCGCTGAATGTATAATTGACAGTGGCAATAAGACAAGAAACTTAAGTGTTATTCTTTCTCCTCAAATATCCAGCCTCCCTGTGTGTCTTAGACCTAATCCCATTTCTTACAATTAAGGAAATAACCTTATCATTAGTCAAGTTTCAGTTAGTTACTAGGATCAAATGGGATAGTGTGTAATTAGATTTATATATTAAAATTACAGTAGCTTTACCATGAAAGGCTGTTTCTTACATCTTTAGTCATAAAACTTTGTGATTCATCTCAGAGTCTCTTTTTTAAAAAGTCAAGGCTATTTAAACAAACTAGAAACTGAGGAGCCCCTAAAAGACTCACCCAGATTCAACTTCTTAAAGGAGAACAAGGTTTTCTATCCAGAATGATATAACAAAGAACAGGTAGTATGTTAACTATTTTTTTTTTTTTAATATTTTTATTTCTAGGAGAGAGAGAGAGAGACAGCGCGAGCAGGGGAGGGTCAGAGAGAGAGGGAGACACAGACTCTGAAACAGGCTCCAGGCTCTGAGCTGGCAGTCAGCACAGAGCCCGATGCGGGGCTCGAACCCACGAACCGCGAGATCATGACCCAAGCGAAAGTCGGACGCTTAACCGACTAAGCCACCCAGGCGCCCCATCTATTTTAAAAGGCTGATGCTTTTTCTGCCGTTTCGTCTTCCTCACTGAGATTTTTTTTATAGCATTTTCATTCAAGTTTCATTTACAAATTTTTATCAAATTGTTTTTAAATGTACTGAAAAACCAATTAACATTTTCTTCTCATGGATGATACAGATGTCTATTTTATTAGCTTTTACATCATTTTTTCATATATAGGTAAAAAGGTTTTTCCACTTACAAGATCTAAAGTTAGATTTCATAATTATTTAAAGTAGTCATTGTTAATGCTTATTATAATGACTTTAAACACTGTTCACAGATTCTGACATAATTTGTTAACTGTCATCCTTACTCAGTTTTAAAATACAGGAAACTTTTAAAAAATTGTATTAATCCTGCCCTAAAGGATATCCTTTATTCTTGGCTTAATTTTCTGGGAATAAAAAGCCTAAGGTAGAAAATAGGTTGGATTTCCTTTGTTTTTTGCCCTTCATTTATATTGAAGATGACACTGGTGTGTTTGTCTCTGTAAAATAATCACAAATGCATAACCCATAACCTGGTTTCTTCTTTCCACAGCCTCAGTGTTTACATGCCTGGCAATAGCTTTGGGATTTTATAGAATCTGGAAATAGCAAACTACTGTATTAAGACCCTACTGCTGACCACTGCTATTGACTTCTTAGAACACTATACCGGGAGAGATTTACTTTGGATCTGAAAGTTGCAGCAGGTACTCAGTACAACAACATTATTCCAAACACATGTGGACTAAAATGTTTTAGAATGGGAAGGTTTATTTTGGGTTTGTATTTTATATGTGTCTTTATTTTATGTTGAAAAACTGTTCAAAATTCGATTGATTTGAGACCAAGGCCTTTTGTCTTTATCCTTTTAAAAGTTCACAGAAGCTGATCCTGAGCTTTCTTGTGTTTGCTTAAACAGCTATATCATACAGGATTTCTTCGATGTCTGCTGCAAATTTAAAAACTATTCCTAAGCCTATATACTTATTATTGTATTCAACTTTCCTGGTAACTATTGCACAATTACCTTTTCGTGTAAAATAAAATGTTGTCATCACAAAATTGTTTGGATTTTAATGGAACTTATCATAGAACTAGAGATTGGGGTTTTTTGGTAGTGGATTAAAACAATAAACTTTAAAGTCATTTGTACCCTAGTGCAACTATATGACACTATGAAGTCTAAAGAGTTGCCATGTCTTGAGCTCTATTACATATACTTTTTAATTTTTTGATTCACAAAAACCCATTTTTCCATGCTTCTTAGAAACTCATCTTAGATTTATTACATAAAGTGAAGGATGTTTTGGGTTTTTTTTGGATCCCCTTAAATTCAGTGAACTTCCATTTGGTGACAAATTAGATCAGGCAGAGTTTTAGAAGGACTAATTGAGTCAGTAAAAACTCTTCACTGTATTTGAAAAGCAAATCACATTTAAAATTCCCATTTTATCAGTCTTAAAGAATTTAGATGATAGATATATAAAAGTTTGCAGTATTTTTTTTAATAGAAAAAATGAGGCAGTGAAAAAAACTATGGTCACCAACACTCAACTTAGTGGTTGTCATTTATGTACTAATAAAATGTTGAAACCTGATTTCGGCTTAGGTCATGCTGTCATGCATGGGTTGAAGCCCTGCGTTGAGCTCTGCGCTGATTGATAGTGCAGAGCCATCTTGAGGTGCTCACTTGCTCTCTCAAAAAAGTAAATAAACTTTCTGGGGCGTCTGGGTGGCTGAGTCGGTTAAGCGTCCAACTTCGGCTCAGGTCATAATCTCACAGTTTGTGGGTTTGGGCCCTGTGTCAGGCTCTGCACTGACAGCCAGCTCGGAGCCTGGAGCCTGCTTCAGATTCTGTGTCTCCCTCTCTCTCTGACCCTCCCCTGCTCACACTGTCTCTCTTTCTCTCTTTCTCAGAAATAAATAAAAAACATTAAAAAAAAATTTTTTTTTAATGTTTTTTATTTCTGAGAGAGAGACAGAGAGAGCGAGCGAGCGAGCATGAACAGGGGATGGTCAGAAAGAGAGGGAGACACAGAACCCGAAAGAGGCTCCAGGCTTTGAGCTAGCTGTTAGCACAGAGCCCGACGCGGGGCTTGAACCCATGAACCGCAAAATCATGACCTGAGCCGAAGTCGGGCGCTTAACCGACTGAGCCACCCAGGCGCCCCCCAAAAATTTTTTAAGTAAATAAACTTAAAAAAAATATTCCTCCTTATATCTCTTTAACATCTTTTTCACTTCTATTTTTGTGTTTCATTAACATAATTTGGCATAATAAATATATATTTGGTCTTTGTCCCCAGTTCCTGACACAGATCTCCTAAAACCCTTACAATTTCCTAATAGGGGTAATTACAAGCTGCTTTCTGTTTTCTTGGCACACAGCTCCTAAAATCCTTCAAATCTATGGAATGATAAGAGTATGTTTGTATGCTGAGATGCCTGGTGGCTGGGACCCCTTATGTAACTTCAGAATGGGGTCTGGTTGCCAAGTAGACCAAGGCATGATTAGAGGGTAGAACATTCAGCCTCCCCAAACTCCCAGATCACCTCAACCTTTGGGGAAGGGAAGACAAGACAGGAGAGAAGCTGGAGGTTCAAGGTAAGTTATTGCTGGGTCACCCAAGGAACATATCGGTGCCGGAGGCACAACAGGAGAGGGCCTGGAAGCCCCACGCATCGCTCACTCCATACCTTGCCCCCTGAGTCTCCTCCATTTGGAGGTTCCTGAGACATAGCCTTTTTAATAAACTAACAGTAAAGCGTTTCTCTGAGTTCTGTGAGCCATTCTTGCAAATTGTTGAACCTGGGGAGAGGGTTCTGGAAACCTCCAAACGTACCACTGATTGATTAGTCAGTCAGAAGTACCAATGACAACCTGGGACTTGCAAAAGGGTGTCTGAAGTGGGGGCATTGTGGTGGGACTGAGCTCTTCATCGTTGGGAAATCTGGTGCTAACTCTGGGTAATGTCAGAAATGAACTGTTGAACATCCGGGTGGTGTCCAGAAAATCCACGAACTGGTTGTGCTGGAAACAGCACCCGCGACAGTACACATATGCAATTTATGATTAAATACGTATAAATTGAGGATCATATTACAATCTTTATTTAACTATAATAAGACCCAAAATAATAGTGGTTTATAGAACAAAGAGATTTTGTCCTTGCTTACCTTCAGTCCAAGTGTAAGCATTTGAGGGCTGATAGGCCAGCTTCGTAGTCTCTGGGCACAAGATCCTTTTCATCTTACTGCTCTACCCTTCCTGCTGTCGCTCTCCTTCACATGTCCTTTCCTTTGAAGGGCATGACCCTGAGGTTATACACACCTTTTTGCTCAGACTCTGTTGGCCACAACTTGGTGTCTTAGTTGCCAAGGAGACTGGGAAGTTAGTCCTTCTCCTGAGCAGCCACAAGCCAGTTATATCCTAACACTGCAGGGAAGAAAAGGAGGACAGGTGGTGGGGGGCAGCCAGGGAACCTCCGCCTCAAGGGTGCCCGCTTATATGAGCACACTCCTCTAGTTCTTTCCTACCTCACTGCTGCAGAGAGAGGCTAGAGATGTGGCCCTGAGAAAACTGGAGCAAGTATAACAAACTATTTACAGAGTTGCCATTCGCTTCAGGGTCACCAGGCTGGAAGGAAGAAGTAAGGCTGTGTGTAGTCCCAGAAGGTGAGAAATGTTGGATTTGGGAATGCCAGTGGTGGTCAAGAACGCAGATGCTGAAGCTTCCCCACCGAGCTTAGAGTTCTCCACATTGCTGTGCGATTCTGAGCAAATCCATCGTCCATCTATAAAATATACCTGTCTCCTGCTGTGGTAAGAATTTAGGGATAATATGTGGAAAGGACTTGGCACAGATCTCACACACAATAAGTACCAAATAAATGTTTTATTATACATTGAAGGCCTATTGGAAATCACAGAGAAACTAACACTAATGACTCTAAAGGTTTATCAAGAGGATGGGTTAGGCATTTTTTAACACTTGGCTTACAAACCCTTGATCAGCCTGATCTTAGCGCTCAGATACACTCCAGTCAAGGCAACTGTCAGAATGGCCTTTAGCGTCCACGTAAAGAACATGCCAGAACCCACGGGTGGGCCTCTGGTGAATGGTGAGAAAGCAGCTGCCTAGGAAGCCCAAAGCCAACAATCAGCTCTTCAGGAGAGAGGCAGGATCTAGACAACTGCCCCACGACCATTACAGATCGGCTACATCAAGGAGGAAGCAGGGAGAGGTAGGATGGGAGGGAATGAAGTCTGAACTGAAATGAAATGCTGTGGTGGTTTTTTGGTCAGCAATGTTGAGGGAAAATTAAAAAAAAAAAACCCATGTGTTTTTATCCTGTCCAGTCTGCCTCATTTCTGTGTTGCTTTCTTATAAAGCTTGAGAGACAGAACAATGGTTGAATTCTAAGACGGATTATTTAAATAGGTATTCTTAGCAAGCATACTACGAATTTTTTTTTCTTCTACAAGAACAGATTTTCATTTTATGTAAAACTTTCCTGAGTGAGATATTTGGTGGTTACTGTAAAGATGTAGAATTTCCCATAATTTTTAATGTCTACATTTCTTTTGATTACTGACTACACCATCTTTTATTTTAAACTTTGTGTGAATACCTGCAAAATTAATTACTCATAAATGTGGAGTCTCACCTACATAAATGTATAAAAGTATATACTGGGAGGGAGAGTACAGCTGACTGCATGCAACTTTAGCAGTCTCTTTG
This sequence comes from Crocuta crocuta, assembly GCF_008692635.1. Lineage (NCBI taxonomy): Eukaryota > Metazoa > Chordata > Mammalia > Carnivora > Hyaenidae > Crocuta > Crocuta crocuta. The sequence goes on along the minus strand of NW_027532025.1, from coordinate 979,606 downwards.
ATACTCTATATTTCTGCCTTCAGAATTGGGATAGTATGTAACTGAAGAGAATTTATATGGGTTTACATTTACATCAGTTTAAAAAGAAAAGAAAAATCAAGTTTATTTAAAGTTATTTCACTGATTAGTACCTTCTCACAAAAACTCCCCCAGAAGACACCTTTTTCTTCACTCGCCTCTTATCTTTGCTTGACTCAGAAGACTCCTCTTCCTACAAAGGAAAAAAGAGCCAAATGAGAGATCTGCTATAGACACAGTTTCGTCCTTCTACATTATCTGTTCCAATAGAAGAAATTTTACTATACTATTATTTTCAACTCTGCGTTAAAATTTTTCTAGGATTTTGTATAAATAAATTCTCAAATCTGAAGTATCAGTCCATCATACTGTGCTGGACTAGGTAGGAGACACCTAGAGAAATCAACCAGTCCTGGCTCTGCCTGGTACATCCCCAAAAGAGCATAGCTCTATTTCTGCTTTTTTCTTAGCCTGTCACTTCTCAATGTACTGCTACAGGACACACACAGTGTTAGAATGTCATTGTCTGGATTCTTTGCAAGCCCGGTAGTGCTAGGAACCACGTCTCCCGGTTCCTTCCATTCCTTCCATTCCACATCTACTGCAGCCCTTCCTCTGTGTTCATACAACATCCTTCTACTGCCCTGTCTCCCTCTCCACTCTGCCTGCCACCACTGTTTCCAAATATTTCTCACCCATCACAGTATTCTCAGGACCTAGCACAGAAGATTCACTTAATGCCACAAGGAGGAATGAGAGAGAGCTAGACAGTGACGCTCAGCAGATGCTAATCATCTATGAATAATTCTCCCAGTCAAAAAGTGCTCTACACCTAGCTGGTCAGGAAAGAGCTGAATGCAGGGGCTCCAAGAAGTGCACAAGGCACATACATGTCCGTGGGGAGAGCCCGTGGCCAGAGTTCGAATTCCCCCGGGTGTGCCTGCCCACACCCTTGCACTATAAATATGGTCACTATTATCAAAACCAGTTGCTGGTGTTGTTACTATCATCAAAAACTATTTAAGTGCATTACATACGTCAAACGATCTTGAGAAACTACCCTGAGAAATTTTTTCCTGGATAAAAATTATTCTATTACAGATTGTTTTGCAGGGAAAAAGTCTATTACAGATGGTTTTGCACGGCTGAATGCAATCATAGGTCCTGACCAGAAGGTGGCAGGAGATTTAGTCAGAATTTCTTGAAGAATCTATTTAAATGACTGAATGGAAAGTTCATTTTATTTATACGTTATATATTTAGACTCCCAAATAAACGAATTCCTACTCTCACGCGTAGGGTTCCACACATTTATTTACCTACTGATGATGTTTATTCAGCTTGAATACAGAAAATGAAAAGAAAGGAAGGAAAAAGAAAAGGATATGAAGAAGTGTGGATATATTCCTGTGAATCCTACAAGATAAAAATACCTCAGTACTGCCACTCAGTGTTTCACTTAACCTCAGTACAACCTAGTGAGATAGGTGTTATCCCCATTTCAAAGATCAGCTGAAGACCCAGAAGCTTCTGCAGAAAAGATGCAGTGGCAGGACTGTAGCTGTCATAAGAGGTTGATGACACTTGCTCATTTACGAAAATTCGATTAACCTAAAGCAGGTCTGCAAAAGACGATGGGCCTGCAGTACAGTGACCGGAGTCTGCTCTCCTGAAAACCACGTGGTTATTAGAGAGCAGAGCTTTAGGAAGGATGTGCTGTGTCGTATGGAATTGAGCCCAACGCCTGAGAACAGATGTTCCAGAGTAAGAAAATAATATTTAAAATAGCTACTAAAATTTTTTTTCTAGGTAGACGAATCGATTTGGAATGACTCAAAGATGGTGAAGCTTGGGTAATCCCCAAAAGATCTAGGAGCTGGTGCCGCCCGGAGGCGGAGGTGGCGGATCTGCTGCCGCAGGGTGAGGAGGAACATCAGGATTTGGACTGTAGGGGGAAGTTTATGAAAGGTGTGTGTCCTCAGGTCCCCCGGCCAACACCCCGTGACCGCACAGGCTGGCCTCTCTACACAGAAGTTTCCCACAGTGGCTAAGGGTGATGCAGAAATAAAGAGAATGGGTTGTAATTAATTCTCTCTCTTGGAAAAGTAAGCGCTGGTGGAGGTGTGTCGATGTGTGCATGCAGAGAAGTCACATACGTGTTTGTAGATGGACAGAATGCTGTCTGACCCGAGACAAACCAAACCGTTACCAGTAGCTTCCTCTGGAGAGTTGGACTTGGTGTGGGAAGGAACTACTGCCCTGTTTCTAACAGTTTATAACAACCACCTGTGCTAATATTTTTAAAGTGGTTACTAAAGAAACTAATGATAAGTTTGTGCAAAATAAAAAGCCAGGCAGTTTTTCTTATAAATCAGAGTTGAGACAATATAGGTCTGGACTAGAACTACCTCACCCACAATGACCGAAGGAAACATTTCCCTGTGGAAAGAAAACAGGAACCCTGCGTCACTTGCGCTTCCCCAAGGGCCACATCGAGGCTGTCTTCACCCACAGGAGAAAGTGAGGGTCAGAGTCTCCCCAGTGTCCTTTCTGCCTGCTCTGCTCTGAGACTAAAGGGCCCCGATACGGGCACCACCGTGGGTCCCCTGCTGTCACTTTCGCTCTATTTTCTATATTCTAGCTGCTTTTCTGTATTTGTCGTTTGTATCCGTTTCTCATATCCATTTCTTTTCAGCCTCCTCCTACATGTTTGTCCTTTTTATTTGTCACTCTAAGCCATTTTTCTAGATTTTAGAGCCATGTTCTGATTTCCAGATTCATAATTCTAGCCGGGAATTATGAAAAGAGCTAAAGCTATGGGATCAAAAGCTAGAGACTGAATACTGATCTCACCATTATTAGCTGTGTGAATTCAGACAAGTTACTTCAAGTCTCTGAGCCTCGGTTTCCTCACACGTTAAATGAGGGCAGATCAAATGACATGCTAACCCATGAAAGAACTCTGTGAAGGTGAAGCATTACAGATGTTCGTTTTTACTACTCTGCAATCAAGCTGAACAAAGGGATACTGTGACCCCTCCCACACTGGCTCCTTTCTACTCTTCCAGCTGCTTTTGAGGATGTGCTCGCTTTGAAAGCACAAATACTAAAAATTTCTTTTGAGGAGCTGAAGCTTTCTTACATGAATTCCATTCCATTATTCTGGCTACTGAGAATGTTAAAATATTTTTAACAGATTCCAGCTGTCTGAGAATTATTATTAGTTTGCTTATAAAAAAAATATTTTTTCCTCGGGGCACCTGGGTGGCTCAGTCAGTTAAGCATCCAACTTCAGCTCAGGTCATGCTCTCACGGTTCGTGAATTTGAGCGCTGCAGCGGGCTCTGTGCTGACAGCTTAGAGCCTGGAGCCTACTTCACATTCTGTGTCTCCCTCTCTCTCTGCCCCTCCCCTACTGGCACCCTCTCTCTTCCTCTCTCTTCCTCTCTCTCTCTCAAAAATAAACAATAAAAAATATTCTTTTCCTTGTGTCACAGACAATAACACTGCATACTTCCGAGGATGCTATACTAGCCAGTATCTATGTAAAGTAAGTGTGTGTGCATATGAAGTTTTATACTGTTATACACATAGTTACATAGAGAGATAGATTCCTTCAATCTTTACAACACTTTAGAAAGTATAAATTATTTTCTCTGGCTTAAAAATAAGGCACAGAGAGGTTAAATGACTCGTCCAAACTACAAATGGTTGCAACCGAGATTCAAACCCGAGCCTAGACTCTTAGCTCCTCTTATAAACTACTTCTTGAGAGAGAGAAATGTGTTAAGAGGACACCAACCACAGCAACGCTGGGGGCCCGAACCCCTTCCAGTGTCTCCCGGAGTTGATCCACCTCTGCGCGGCACTCATCCAGCTGACCTTCTAATTTTTCCCTGCGCAGCCGTTCGTACTCCAGCTGGCCCTGCAGCTCCTTGATCGTCCTATCAAAAAAAGTTGTTCAGTCTCCAGTATCAACTACCCCAATTATTTTTGGCAACAGCGGAACGCATCTATGCATTGTATTTATGCAAATAAAACAAGGAAATAATTTATTCAACAAATAGGTAGTACTGAGAGTCTACTGTGAGCCAGCACTGGTCTAGACACCGGGGGTACACTGGTGAGCGAAACAGGCCAGATCTGCCTTCCTGGGCCTTATCTTCGCTGCGGAGGAAGACAGACAGTAAAGAAACAAGTAAATAATACGGTGTGGGGGAAGGTGATAAATGCCAAGGCAGAATAATTAAAGCAAGAAAGAGTAATATAAAATGTCACCAAGGAGGGGATTAATACTGCAGACACAGTGGCCAGGGAAGGCCTTACTGAGAAGGGGGCTTCTGAACAAAGTCCTAAAGGAAATGAGAGAGGTAACCACACAGACATATGGAGGAAGAGCATTCCAGGGGGGATAGCAAGTGCAAAGGCCCTAAGGCAGTAGGACTGGTGAACTGGAAGAAACCCAGAAGCCAGTGTGGCTGGAGCAGTTTAAAGTACAAAAGGAAAGACGACTAGTAGGTCAGAGAGGCAAAGGGGAGCCAGAACAAGCAGGGCCTCGTAAGTCACAGCAAGCATCCAGGCTTTCACTCCAAATGAAGTGGGAAGCCACTGGAGGGAGGGTCCGAGCAGAGAAACGGCATGATCTTAGACTTTTGTTTTGCTTTTGTATATTTTAATGATCTACAGCTGGAGTAAAATACACAAATATCAACTGAACAATTCAATGAGTTTTGATTGATGTGTAAGCCTGGTAATCACCACCACTACCAAAATATAGAATATTTTCATTGCCTCCGAAAGTTCCCTCGCATCCTTCCCAGGCAATTTTCATTTCACATAGGCTACCACATTCTGAATGTCTATCCTGTTAGATTAGCTGTGCTTATGCTTATAAGTGAAACTGTGTATTACCTGTTTTTGTGTGCCTGACTTCTTTCAGTCAACAGTGTGTGAGATTTATTAGACCTAGGTTTTAACATGAGAACTCTGGATGCCGTGTTGTAAAAGACTGTAGGGGACAGAGAATTAGGGGGCAGGGACAGGAAGCTGGGACACATAGCAGGAACATCTTGAAAGAAGTCCAGACAAGAGATGATGACACCTGAACCGGGGTATTTTTCTACCTTATTGAGGGATGGTGAGGGAAACAGAATTTCCAAAGCAGGCTGGGTGGCATGTCAGGTTCCTATGAGGGCCATCTAAGAGCCTTGGTAGTAGCTCTGGTATGGAAGTGAGTGGCGTTAACACTGGGAATAGGAAAGAAGAATGTCCACTGTGGATACCTGGAATCAATCAGCAAACGAAAGTCATTCCCAGGGCAGAGTAACACCACTGGTACTATGCTCTATTGTGACTCTCATCTAGCTAAAAAATGAGAACAAAATCTAAAGGACATCCCTCAAACGAATATTTGTGCAGTGTTTCTTTCCCATTAGACCTAAAAGCACGAGTTTGTACTTAAAAAAAAGTCTTAAGATGTACTCAAAGTGGGGAACAATTACTACAGAAGAATTAGACCTCACTCAGAAGACACTGTCTCAGCTGACATGAAACTACATTTTGGTAGTAGTATTGCTGAAAAAATTGCTGAAGCAATTTTTTGGGGGGGAATCTGTTCAAAATCACATCAAGAGTATAACCATTTTACAGTGAAATGTGAATATTAGGGTTAAAAGTTCCATTAAGGACTTAAAATTATAGTCATCTCAGATAAAAGGTTTGGAGTCAAATAGGCTCAAATCCGGACTCCACCTCCCATCCTTTGTCCTGCCTTTGTTGACTTCACGGGACTCACTTCACCTCTATATTAAGTCTTGGTTTCCCATTCACTTAATAAGACAATAAATAGCTCCTGGCCCTGTGAAAGCTGTGTGAAACAATGTATCTAATCAGCTTATCCAGTAGCCAGCACAGTAGTGCCCAGAAGTAATACAAGCAGCGGCAAAAGTTCTCACCTACCTTAGCAGGGAAGCAAAGAAAACCAAAATTTAAAAGCTCATCATCTAGGGAAAAAATGCTCCAGTGTGAAGTACTTTCCCACACTACAAGGACTTTCAGCCAGGCTCTTAAGGCAAAAGGCCGTACTAAAAATATTCTACATCTCCAGACACTTTTAATCAATGTAGAGGCAGCTAACAGCTGAGATACCAGAAAAACCTCTAATTAAAAAGCAATCTTGTTTTTTTTTTTGGTCTGCTACTGCTTCCTAGTGTCTAAAATCCCACTACAACGGTATTTGGGCTTACGGCTTTGACTTCAGTTTAAATTCCCAGGTACCTAGGGAAAGGTAGTACATTAATCCTTATCAAAGACTAAGACATTACTCTGCTTATATTTACCGGGCTTCTGAGGCTACAGAGAGAAGAGGGTGGGGGAAAAGGCAGCAGGTCCTCAGAGTGTGAGGGAGAGAGACTCAAGCAAAGAAAAGGGCAGGGAAAGCAGAGTCCATGTGTGCTGCTCATTATGGACCCATGTTTTGATTGAGAGAGAGAGAGGCACCTGTCCCGTCTCCCTCTGTTCCCCATCCACTGAGAAGAGCAGAGAGGCGGTGGGAGGAAGTGAGCATGAGGCAGCCTCTATTCCAGCAGCACCGAATGTGCAGAGAGGCGATTCAGGGTACAGGCAGCAACGGGTGAGGCCAGCTTTGCAACCGCTCACTGCCCCTGGACACGACCACATTCTCTGATGGGGCAGGACAGTCAGGGAGCACAGGACCGGGTCTCAGATTTACGAGTTCTCAGTCCCATTTGACAGGCATGGTTAGAGAGACTGTTGGCTGCTAAGCTCAAAGTAGGTGTGACCTCAAAAAAAAAAAAAAAAGTCTTTAGAGAGTTGCAGTTTTATAAGATGAAAAGAGTTCAGGAGACCAGTTGTGCAAAAGTGTGAAAATACTTAACACTACTGAATTGTTCACTTAGAAATGGCTAAGAGGATACATTCCGTGTTATGTGCATTTTACCACAACTAAAGATCATCTTAACATCTTCTCCATCTGGGAGCTTAAGAGAAAAACTGGCTGGAACCTTACACCCTTTGGTGAGGATGGACAAACAAGTTGTCAACAAACCCTCAAACGGCACTGAGAAAGGGAACCAAAAGCAAAGCATAATAGTTCTGAGGACATTACTTTTCCGACTCAAGCTGCTCTTTCCTCTGCTTTAGATCTTCTTCTGATATCCCTCCCAAGTGTTTATAGTTGCTCTCCGCAATTTCCAGCATGTGTCTCAGTTCAACAATTTTCTTATAAGCTCTCACTGCAAGACAAAGTTGAACAGAAACCTTGTTTAGACAGGTAACAGCTCATATGCTCACAGGATGCTGGTCCTCAAACACATGCTTCTCCTGGAGCCAGTGCTCAGCACTCTGGGGAGGGGGTGTCGGGGAGAGGGCATAGACAGAGAGGATAAAGATCAGTAACAGAAGGTTAGTGTGAACAAGCAGTGAAATACCTGTCTGGAGGTTTCTTTTCCTGCTATTGAAGGGTGCATCAAATTGCTATGGTTATTAATGCTACAAACAGGCAGCTTTAAAGAACACTGCAGTTTCTAGGATTCATGGTGTATTACGAGACCACGCAAAATCTACTGTATGTAAGAAAATTAGAAAAACTGAAATATGCTTGATTTATTTAAAACAAACCAGATCTAACCCAGGCCCCCAATTTTTTTTTAAGTTTATTTCTTTATTTGGAGAGAGAGAGCGTGCACACAAGCAGGGGAGGGACAGAGAGAGAGGGAGAGAGAGAATCCTAAGGAAGGTCCACACTGTCAGCGAGGAGCCCCCGTAGGGCTCAATCCCGTGAACTGTGAGATCATGACCTGAGCTGAAATCAAGAGTCAGATGCTTAACCGACTGAGCCACCCAGGAGAGACGGACCTCTAATTTGGTCATTAGTCACTTGTAATATCTATTTATGCAAGAGCATACTGAGGGAAGGAATTCTTGAGAGCTTCTGTTGAAGCTATTATCTAGCTACCAAAACTGATTTTTCTTTTATTTTAATGTTTACTTTTGAGAGAGAGAGAGACAGAGTGTGAGTGCAGAAGGGGCAGAGAGAGGGGCAGACACAGAATCTGAAACAGGCCCCAGGCTCCAAGCTGTCAGCACAGAGCCTGATGCAAGGCTCCAACTCACGAACCACGAGACTATGACCTAAGCCAAAGTTAGTTGTGTAACTGACTGAACCATCCAGATCCCCCCCCCCCCAAACATTGTTTCCTATCCTTGTGGCAATGGTTCTGTCCTCCAAAGGCCATTTGGCAACATCTGGAGACATTTTTGCTGGTCACACTTGGAAAGGAACAGACTGTTGGCATCTAGAGGCTTGGGATGAAACTAAAATCTTAAAATGCACAGGAAAATCTCCCTCAACAAATAAGCATCTGGCCCAAAATAACAATAGTGCAGAAGTTGAAAAACCCAGCTTTACAGGACCAGGTTGGCAAGTCACAGCCTCTTCTCCCTAACACTTAACACGCGGATTTCTCTCTTAATAGGTTATAGATCCACAGGTTCCAAGCTGCATCCATCAGAATCGGGGTGCTCTTTAAAAATGCACATGTTTGTGCCCCATACCAGACCTACAACTTCAGGTACTGGTACTAAGCCCCTCAGACAATGTGGTGGGCAGACAGGTTTGGAAACCACTATAACCAGCAATAAGCAAGTGGAGAGAATTTTAGAAAAGAGAGGCTACAAAAGATCAAAAGAACTGTGGCTATTTAGCTCATATAATTCTTTAATATCCAAAGGCTATGTTTTGGAAGAGCTGTTCTATGGGGTCATCAGAGTTAAGAGCTGGGATTAAATGAGATTAGCTCCAGGAAGAGAGGTTTTTAACTCAACTAAGGAGAAGCTTTTCAACAAAAACAGTACGAGCTATTATGTATTTCTGGAGTGCCTGTGATACGCAAGACACTACACCAAGTTCCTTGCACATTTTAATCCTCACAAGAAGGCTGTTGGCTGAAAATGGGAACCCTGGAAAACAATGAGTATCTTGTCACTGAAGGTGACTCAGTGGAGGCTAGATGACATGTGACAGGCATGTTGAGTCAAGAGTCAAACTTCAAATGGGTAAAGGATTCTATGATGGCATAGTCCTAACTATAATTTACTAAAGAATGCTCTAAACTGAGGTTCAGTTCCAGGAATTGTGGATGTCAAGAAATCCAATCAGCCCCCTACAGGTGCTCTGGCAAAACCCAGTGTCCCAAGAAGGGGCCGTCTTGTCCTTCGGGTCCAGCTCTGGAATAAAATTAAGAAAATGGCCCATGGTTTCATAACTCCACTAGCTGAACCATCCCAGCTAGGTAGGTACCAGTGAACTTCACTGTACGGCAAGAGTTTAAGACTACATAGGAAATGGTTCTACTCATATTCTTGGTCTTTCCTAAAAAATCTTTTCAAAATGTTGTGACCCACTGACAATGATCCTCTTACAAATATCTCTTTCACAAAAAATTTCAGAAGTAAATGGAAAGTCTAAAATCAACTACTCGTTCTCTGAGGATCTAAGTTCTTGCTATTTCCCGAAACAATCACCAAAATGTAATTTAAGTACCAACAAGAAAATTAAAAAGTAGATAAATTTAACTTTTTCAAAATTTAAAACTTCTTCAAGATTCCAGTCCAATGGACACACCTATTTATAGAGCAAATCTATACCTATTATAGAGCAGTTGCTCCTGAATAAGAACTGAACGCTGACTGAACAGCTTCTGCACAACAGAATATGGAGAGGCCACACAGAGAACAGCGAGAGAGACAGAGACATGGTAATGAAGGGAATTCCCACTCCTGGTGTTGTAAACTACAGTGGGAAGGAACCAGGAGCAGATTCATCTGCCCAGAGGCACAGAAAAATAGTCAAAGTTTAAAGGAAGCAACTAGAATACAAAGGAACCATCATTAGAACCCCACCAAACAGCAGGGGAGTTGTTGGAACTCTCTCTGAATCAGAAGGGCTGGCGAGCTGCACAGTTCACGTTCCCACTCCACCCTGATAGCACAGATAGACACAGGGTCTGATGCCCATAGCCAGCCTATCCCCTCAGTAATTCTGGGGCCCCTCGTCCACAAGAGCCCCATCAATCCCACCAAGGCAGGCCTCAGGTTCACACCAAAAGCCTCTGGTCTGCCCTCACTGTAGCTCCAGCTATCTTGCCATGGTGACACAGGCTCAAAGTGCCATGTAACATTGAGGTCCCTACCATGCTGGCATCCTCAGCACAGCACAAGAAGCCCCCAGACTGCATCTACCTTGGCTCTAGTCAATCAGCAGGGAACCCCCTGAATTAAGCACCTTGGGACACTCTGATTTGTATCCACTTCAGCTCTAGCTATCCTGCCAAAGTGCCTTCAATGCACAGAGCCCTGAGCCATATTCACTTCCGCTACAGCTGTCCAGCCAGGGCACCCTCGGCATCTGCAGTCCTGAGAATACCCAGCCTCCACCCACCTCTGCTCTGGCCATGGCACCGGGAGAGCACCAGCAGACAGGGTTCCAAGACCTCCGTTCAGCCAAAGTCCTGGCCAGCCAAAGTCTAAACAGCATGCGACTAAACAATGAATGAGTCAACGAGGACATCAAAGAATAAATTTAAAAATACATGGAAAAAAATGACAATAAAACACAATGATCCAAAACTCAGCACCCAAAAAATGAATAATCCAACAACAACAAAAAAAAAATGGGCAGAAGAGGGGCACCTGAGTAGCTTAGTTGGTTAAGAGTCCAACTTCAGCTCAGGTCATGATCTCATGGTTCATGAGTTCAAGCCCATCATTGGGATCTGCGCTGACAGCTCAGAGCCTGGAGCCTGTTTCAGATTCTGTGTCTCCCTCTCTCTCTCTGCCTCTCCCCAGCTTGTGCTCTCTCTTCAAAAATAAATATTTTTTTAAAATTGCAGAAGACATGTATAGGCATTGTTTCAAAGAAGACATACAGATAGCCAACAAGCACATGAAGCTGATCAAAAAATACAAATCAAAACTATAATGAGATATCACTTCATACCTGTCAAAATGGCTAAAATCAACAACACAAGAAACAAAGACGGCAAGGACGAGAAAGGCGAGCCCTCATGCACTGTTAGTGGGAATGCACACTGGTATAGCCACTGTGGAAAGCAGTATGGCGATTCCTCAAAAAATTAAAAATAGAACTACCCTACCCTACAATTCAGCACACTACTGGGTGTTTACCTAAAGAATACGAAAATACTAATTCAAAGGGATACATGCACTCCTATGTTTATACCAGCATTATGTACAATAGCAAAATTATGGAAACAGCCCGTGTCCATTAATCGATAAATCGATAAAGAAGATGTAGTATATGTATATATACAATGTAATATTATTTGACCATTAAAATGAATGAAATCCTGCCATATGCAACAGCATGAATGGGGCTAGAGTATACTGTTAAGTGAAGTAAATGAATCAGAAAAAGACAAATACCGTATGATTTTACTCATATGTGGAATTTATAGAACAAAAAAACAAAGGAGGAAAAAAAAGAGAGACAAACCAAGAATTGGACTCTTGGACCTCCTGCGTGGCTCAGTTAAGCATCCAACTCTTGATTTCACCTCAGGTCATGATCTTACATTTCATGGGATGAAGCCCACATTGGGCTCTGTACTGACAGTGCAGAGCCTGCTTGGGATTCTCACTCCTTCTCTCTCTCTCTCTCTCTGTGCCCCACCCCCAATTCATGCAGGTGCTCTCTCCCTCTCAAAATAAATAAACATTTAAAGTAAAATAAAGACTAATGAGAGAATAACAGGGCATTACATAATATTTAACAGGTCAATATAGGTCAAGAGACTATAATAAATGTAAATATCTGTGCACTCAACATTGCAACAGCTGAATACATAAAGCAAATATTAACAGGTGTAAGGGAGAAACATAATATGGTAAGAGTAGAGGATTTTTTTAAGTAGCCTCCATGCCCAACATAGGACTTGAACTCATGACCCTGGAATCAAGAGTTGGATACTCTACTAACAGAGCCAACCAGTGCTCCTAGGAGTAGAGGACTTTAAAACCCCATGTACATCAATAGATAGATCATCCAGGATGAAAATTAGTAAGGAAACACTGTCTTTCAATGAAACATTAGACCAAATGAACTTAACAGGTTTATACAAAATATTCTTTCCAAAAACAACAGAATACACATTCTTTTCAAGCACACATGGAACATTTTGCAGGATGGATCATATTAGGCCACAAAACAAGTCTCAATACATTTAAGAAGACTGAAATCACATCATCTCCTTCAACCACAGCATTGTGAAACTAGAAATAAATCCCAAGGAAAAAAAAAACTGGAAAAAAAAAACCCCACAAACACATGGAGGCTAAACAACATGCTACAAAACCACTAATGGGTCAACAAATCAAAGAGGAAATTTAAAAAGAAAAAAAAATGAGACTAATGAAAATGAAAACACAACAGTCAAAAATCTTCGGGATGCAGAAAAAGCAATTCTAAGAGGGAGACTGATAGTGAAACAAGCCAACTTCAAGAAACAGGAAAAAATTTCAATAAATAATCTAAATATGTACCTAAAAGAACTAGAAGAAGAACAAACAAAGCCCAAAGTTAGTACCCTGAGGAAAATAATAAAGATTGATGCAGAAATAAATGAAACAGAAACTAAAAAAAATTTAAAAGATTAATGAAACCAAGAGCTGGTTCTCCGAAAAGGTAAAATTGATAAACCTTTAACCAGACTCATAAAAAAAAGAGACAGAGGGAGAGAGAGGACACAAGTAAAATTCAAAATGAAAGGGGAGAAGTAACGGTAACCAACATCACAGAAATATAAAGGATTATAACAGAATACTATTAAAAATGACATGCCAGCAAAGTACCTAGAAGAAATGGATAAATTTAGAGAAACATATAAACTTTCAAAACTGAATCAGGAAGAAAACAACCTGGACGGCTCTGTCAGTTACACATCTGGCTCTTAATTTCAGCTCAGGTCACGATCCCATGGTTGGTGAGATAGAGCCCCACATGGGACTCTGTTCTGACAGCATGGAGCCTACTTGGGATTCTCTGCTTTCTCTCTGCCCCTTCTAGGCTCATGTTCCTTTGTTTATTCGTTCATTTTCTCTCTCTCTCTCCTCCCTCTGTCTCTCAAAATAAAAATAAACATTAAAAAAAATACAAAACTAAATCAGTAAGAAACAGAAAATCTGAACAGACCAATTACTAGTAATAAAACTGAGCTGGTAATCAAAAAACTCCCAATAAGCAAAAGTCCAGTACCAGATGAAGTCACAGGTAAATTCTACTGAACATTTAAACAAGAGTTAATGCCTATTTTCCTCCAACGGTTCTCAAAAATAGAGGGAAGAAAAACTCCCAAGCACATTCAACAAAGCCAGCATTACCCTGACACTAAAACCAAAAAGAAACCCTACAAAAACAAACAACTAACAACAACAAAAACTACAGGCCCATGTCTCTGATAAACATAGATGCAAAAATTCTTAACAAAATATTAGCAAGTCACATTGAACAACACATTAAAAGGATTATTCACCATGATAAGAGATTTATTCTGGGATGCAAGGGTGGTTCAATATTTTCAAATCAATCAACATGATACACCACATCAAAAAAACAAAGGATAAAAACCATATTATCATCTAAATAAACACAGAAAAACCATTTGACAAAATTCAACATCTATTCGTGATTTTTAAAGCTCAGTAAAATGGGTTTAGAGGGAACAAACCTAAATGTAGTAAAAAGCCATAAATGACAAACTCCTAGCTCACCAGTCAATGGTGAAAAAACTCAGAGCTTTCCCTCTAAGATCAAGAACAAGATGAAGATGTCCATTCTCACCGCTTTAGTTCAACATAGTACTAGCCGCAGCAGTCAGACAACAAGATAATTAAAGGCATCCAAATTGATTAAGGAAGAAATTAAACTGACACTACTTACAAATAACATGGTACTATACATAGAAAATCCTAAAGACTCTATAAAAACTGTATTGTAATTAATAAATGAATTCAGAAAAGTTGCAGGGGTGCCTCTATGGCTCAGCTGGTTAAGCATCCAACTCCTGATTTGGGCTCAGGTTGTGATCTCACAGTCCTGTGATCCAGTTTCTCTCCTCGCGCTCTGCCCCTTTCCTGCTTGCACACATGTGCATGTGCCCAAGTGTGTATGCACTCCTGGTCTCTCTCAGAAAAAGAAAAAGAAATAAAGAAAAGTTACAGTATACAAAATTAATGCCCAGAAATCAGTTCCATTTCTATACACAACAATAAAGTAGGAGCAAGAGAAATTAAGAAAACAATTCCATTAATAATTGCACTGAAAGGAATAAAATGTCTAGGAATAAACTTAACCAAGGAGGTAAAAGACTGAATACTATAAAACACTGATCAAAGTATTGAGAAGACACAAACAAATGTTAAGACATACAATGCTCATGGACCGCAAGAACTAATATGGCTCTCTATCACACCCATACCCAAAGCAATCTACAGACTCAAAGCAATCCCTATTAAAACACAAATAGTATTTTTCAAATTACTAGAGCAAATACCCCTAAAATTTGTATGTAAGTACATAAGATTCTGAGTAGCAAAAGCAATCTTGAGAAAGAAGAATAAAGCTGGAGGTACCAGAATCCTAGATTTCAAGATAAACTGCTAAACTCTAGAAATTAGAACTGGCACAAAAATAGACACATAGATCAAAAGAACACAACAGAAAGCCAGCCCAGAAATAAATCCATGTTTTTATGGTCAATTAATTAATCTAGAACAAAGGAGACAAGAATACACAATAAGGGAAAAGGCATTCTCTTCAATAAATGGTGCTGGGAAAACTGGATAGCTACATGCAACAGAATAAAACTGGACCACTTTAGTACACCATATACAAAAATAAACTCAAAGTGTATTAAAGACTAAAATAAAACCATAAAACTCCTAAAAAATATATAGCGTAGTAATTTCTTTGACATCTGGCTTAGCAACATTTATGGACAGGTCTCCTAAGGCAAGGGAAACAGAAGAAAAGATAAACTATTATGACTACATCAAAATAAAAACCTCTGCACCGTGAAGTAAACCATCAGCAAAACAAAGACAACCTAATGAACAGGAGAAGATATTTGCAAATGATATATCCAATAAGGGGTTAATATCTAAAATATATAAAGAACTTATAAAGCTCTGATTAAAAATCTGATTAAAAAATACACAGAGGAGGTGTCCTGAGCGGCCGACTGGAACAAGCGCTGCCCACTCTCGGCACTAGCGTTACAGACCCCTTTGAGAGCCTGATTAAAGCCATGAATTTCTCTTGAGAAAAAGCAACACATATTTGACATTGTTCATATAATTTCAAGGGGTTTACAGACAACTATCTAAACTCAATGATGGATGGGGCGCCTGGGTGGCTTAGCCGGTTAAGCGTCCGACTTTCGCTTAGGTCATGATCTCGCGGTTCGTGGGTTCGAGCCCCGCGTCGGGCTCTGTGCTGACTGCCAGCTCAGAGTCTGGAGCCTGTTTCAGTTCTGTGACTCCCTCTCTCTCTCTCTGACCCTCTCCTGCTCACGCTGTCTCTCTCTCTCTCCTAGGGAAAAAAAAAAACCATTAAACTCAATGATGGATACCTAGTAGTAGCACACATTTTTTCAAGGCAAGATGGCAGAAAAGTAGGGAGCTCCATACATTTCACTTGCCCCTGTCTCTCAAATGGAGAAGGCCTGAAGCCATAGGAACCCTGACAGAATCGCAGGAGTTTGGGAGGAAAAGGAGACAGAGTCTGCTGAGAAAACAACCTTATAGGTGCGTGAGTGTGAATTGGGGAAGATACAAATGGACTGGGACCCGGAGATACGGAGGGAGAGGAGGGAGCCCCCATTGCCGGGAGCCGTGGTGAGTCGAGGGGAAAAGAAAGAGCGGCTGAAACTGTTCAAAGAACTTTCCCTGTCCCTGGAGAAGAGAAAAAACTTGGCTTGGGACAGAAAGTGATCCTGATTCCAGCTGTGGAGCAGACTTTGAGCTGGACGCCCCAGTCCCAGGCAGCGCCAAGTGAAACTGCTCCTCTGCTCTCCAGCTCGATCCGGAGGGGAAGTGGCACAGCCTGAAACCTTTCAGCTGCTCTTCCGGCTGAGCTTGATTCCCAGTGGGGAAGCAGACGGCTTGAAATGGCTTGGAAGGACTCGGCCTGCGGGTTTATATTTCGGGCAGTATCAATAAAGTGCACGGACTAAGATCTGGAAACGAGGTGTGGCTTGGGACATAGAACACGGCCCACCTTGGCTATGCCGGCTGCACAGGGAGAGCAGACCCAAAAGAGTGATTTGCAACACTTGGTTCGGGGAGGGACTGGGGTGCTGCCATATTTCTCCCAATAACCACCAAGGCAGGACCTCAGAGAGCAGCAGAGGGACTCAGTGGGGGCTAAGACTTGCCTACACCAAACAACACCCATTCCCGCTAGAGAGTTGCTTTTTTATACCAGAGCCCAGGGCAAGACCAACATACATGCACTGCTGTGATTAATTCTAGATCATTCTTTCTGTTCAGACGTATTTTCCCTTATCTCATTCATATCCCTCCCCTCGGCTGGACTGGGCACTCTGGTCATTGGTTTGCTTAAACAGTCATATTTAATCCATTCTCTAGATGTAAATTCTACACCTATACCACTACCTTTCTATCTCTCTCTCTCTGGAGTAATCCAACTATATAGTTTCTCTGATTAATATTATCTTTGTTTCTTGCTCCTCACCTCCTACCATACTCTCCTCTTTCTCTCTCTGAATTAAGCCTCTTAGTCTCTCTGCCTGATCATTTCCAACAGCACTGCATACACCCTGCTCTTTATTTGTAGCGGAGAATTCTGGTTATATGCTTTTAGACTGTCCCTTTTGTCTTAGGGGCTTTTTTCTTTTCTTCTTTTTTCTTTTAACTTTATTTTTATTATTTGTTTTTCCTCCTTCCTCTTTTATTTTCCTTCTTTTTTTTCCTTTTTCTTTTTCCCTATTTGTTGGATTTGTCTGTGCATCTGTCTGCCTTTGTTCCCTGTGCTTGTCTGTTTTCTTTTCCAGGGCTACCTCAAGAAACAAGCCAAAGTACACATGGTGGAGAGTCCCAAATACCACTATGAGTAGGGAAATAAAATAACCAAAGTCTCAACAAGAGAACCTAGAGACACCATTCAAAGAACACTTCCTGAACAGAGAGGCCCTGGACCGTCAAAGAACCTTCTTTAATACAGCAGTACTCGCAGGTACAGAGTGCATAACAAGCTTCTAAAACTAACAAGAGACAGAAAGCTAGCCAAAAGGATGAAAGGGAATAACTCTCCTCTAAAGAAATTCCAGGAAGAAATGACAGCTAAAGAACTGCTCAAAACAGATATAACCAACATAACTGAACAAGAATTTAGAACAATCATAAAATTAATCCCTGGGCTTGAAAAAGGCATGGAAGACATCAGAGAAACTACTGCTACAAAGACTATGGAACTTAAAAATAGTTGTGATGAATTAAAAAATGCTATAAATGAGGTGCATAATAAAATGGAGGCATCCAATGCACGGATTGAAGAGGCAGAGAGGAGAATAGGTGAATTAGAAGACATAATTATAGAAAAAGAGGAAGCAGAGAAAGGGAGACATAAAAGGATCCAGGAACAGGAAAGGAGAGCTAAGTGATACAATCAAACAGAACAATATCCATATCATAGGAATTCCAGAAGAGGAATAAAGAGGGAAAGCTGCTGAAGGAATACTTGAACAAATTATAGCTGAATACTTCCCCAATCTGGGGAAGGAAACAGACATTGAAATCCAAGAGGCACAGAGAACTCCCCTCAGATGTAACTTGAATCGATCTTCTGCACAACATATCATAGTAAAACTGGCAAAATATAAGGAAAAAGGATTCTGAAAGAAGCTAGGGATAAAAGGGCCCTAACATACAAAGGGAAACCTATCAGAGTGGTGACAGACCTATCTACTGAAACTTGGCAGGCCAGAAAGGAATGGCAAGAAATCCTCAATGTGATGAACAGAAAAAATATGCAGCCAAGAATCCTCTATCCAGCAAGCCTGTCATTCAGAATAGAAGGAGTAATAAAGGTCTTCCCACATAAACAAAAATTGAAAGAATTCATCACCACTAAACCAGCCCTACAAGAAATACTAAGGGGGACTCTATGAGGGAAATGTGGCAAGGAACACAAGTTACCAGAGACACTACCACAAGCATGAATCCTACAAAGAACACAATAACCTAAACTCATATTTTTTAATAATAACACTGAATGTAAGTGGACTAAATGCTCCAATCAAAAGACATAGGGTAGCAGAATGGATAAAAAATCAAAATCCATCTATTTGCTGTCTATAAGAAATTCATTTTAGACCTGAGGACACCTTCAGATTGAAGGTAAGGGGATGGGGAAATATGTATCATGCTACTGGAAGTCAAAAGCAAGCTGGAGTAGCTATACTGATATCAGACAAAATGGACTTTAAAGTAAAGGCAGTAACAAGGAATGAAGAAGGGCATTATATAATAATTACAGGATCTATCCATCAGGAAGAGCTAACAATCACGAATGTCTACACACCGAATATGGGAGCACCCAAATGCATAAAACAATCACAAACAGAAACAATCTTATGGACAAGATTGTGCTAATAGCAGGAGACTTGAATACTCCACTTATATCAATGGATAGATCAACTAGACATATAATCACTAAAGAAACAATGAACGTGAATGACACATTGGACCAGATGGATTTGACAGATATATTTAGAATTCTACATCCTGAGGCCATGCAATTCACTTTCTTCTCAAGTGCGCATGGCACATTCTCCAAGATAGATCACATACTGGGACATAAAGCAGCCCTCAATAAATATAAAAGAATTGAGATCATACCATTCACACTTTCAGATCACAATGCTATGACACCTGAAATCAATCACAGGGAAAAGTCTGGAAAACCTCCAAAAACATGGAGGTTAAAGAACACCCTACTAAAGAACGAATGCGCCATTCAGGCATTTAGAGAAGAAATTTAAAAATACATGGAAGGGAAACAAATGAAAATGAAAATACAACAATTCAAACTCTATGGGACACATCAAAGGCAGTCCTAAGAGGAAAGTACATTGCACTCCAGGCCTATTTCAAGGCATTAGAAAAAGTGCAAATACAAAATCTAATAGTGCACCTAAAGGAACTAGAAGGAGGGCAACAAAAGCACCTCAAACCCAGTAGGAGAAGAGAAATAATAAAAATCAGGGCAGAAATAAACAATACAGAATCCAAAATAACAGTTGAACAGATCAATGAAACCAAGAGTTGATTTTTTGAAAAAATAAACAAAATTCACAAACCTCTAGTCAGGTTTCTCAAAATGAAAAGAGAGAGCACCCAAATAGACAAAATCATGAATGAAAATGGACTTATTACAACCAATCCCTCAGAAATACAACCAATTATCAGAGAATACTATGAAAAACTATATGCCAACAAACTGGACAACTGAGAAGAAATGGACAAATTCCTAAACCCACACTACCAAAATTCACATGGGAAGAGATAGAAAATCTAAACAGACCCATTACTAGTGAAGAAATTGGATCAGTTATCAAAAATCTCCCAACAAATAAGCACACTGGGCCAGATGGCTTCCCTGGAGAATTCTACCAGACATTTAAAACAGAGGTAATACCCATTCTTCTCAAGCTATTCCGAAAAATAGAAATCGAAGGAAAACTTCTGGACTGTTCTATGAAGCCAGCATCACTTTGATTCTCAAGCCAGACAGAGACCCAGACAAAAAAGAGAACTACAGGCCAATATCCTTGATGAATACGGATGCAAAAATCCTCAACAAGATACTTGCAACTCGAATGTAACAGCACATAAAAATAATTATCCACCATGATCAAGTGGGATTCATTCATGGGTTACAGGGCTGGTTCAATATTTGTAAAGCAATCAATGTGATACATCACATCAACAAAAGAAAAGATAAAAACCATATGATCCTGTCGAAAGATGCAGAAAAAGCATTTGACAAAATACAGCATCCCTTCCTAATAAAGACCCTCAAGAAAGTTGGGATAGAAGAAATTTACTTAAGCATCATAAAAGCCATCTATGAGAAGCCTTCAGCTAACATCACCCTCAATGGGGAAAAACGGAGAGCTTTCCCCCTGAGATCAGGAACACGACAGGGATGTCCACTCTCACCACTGTTGTTTAACATAGTGCTGGAAGTCCTAGAGTCAGCAATCAGACAACAAAAGGAAATAAAAGGCATCAGAATTGGCAAAAAGGAAGTCAAACTTCCATTTTTTGCAGACAAGATGATACTCTACATAGAAAACCCAACAGACTCCACCAGAAGCCTACTAGAACTGATCCAAGAATTAAGCAAAGTTGCAGGGTACAAAATCAATGTATAGAAATTGGTTGCATTTTTATACACCAATAATGAAGAGAAATCAACAGAAAGAGAAATCAAGAAACTGATCCCATTAACAATTGCACAAAAATACATAAAATTCCTAGGAATAAGCCTATCCAAAGATACAGGAGATCTGTATGATGAAAACTATAGAAAACTTATGAAGGAAACTGAAGATGACACAAAGAAATGGAAAAACATTCCATGCCCATGGATCAGAAGAATAAATATTGTTAAAATGTCATTACTTACCAAGGCAATCTACACATTTAATGTAATCCAAATCAAAATTGCACCAGCATTCTTCTCAAAGCTAGAACAAATTATCCTAAAATTTGTATGGAACCACAAAAGACCCTGAATAGCCAAAGTAATATTGAAGAAGAAAACCAAAACAGGAGGCATCACCATCCCAGACTTTAGCCTCTACTACAAAGCTGTAATCATCAAGACAGTATGGTATTAGCACAAAAACAGACACATAGACCAAGAGAATAGAGAACTCAGAACTGGACCCACAAATGTATGGCCAACTAATCTTTGACAAAGCGGGGAAGAGTATCCAATGGAAAAAAGACAGCCTCTCTAGGTTTTTCCAGATGGTGCTGGGAAAACTGGACAGCAACACACAAAAGAATAAAACTAGATCACTTTCTCACACCATATACAAAAATAAACTCAAAATGGATAAAGGACCTGAATGTGAGACAGAAAACCACCAAACCCTAGAGGAGAAAGCAGGAAACAACCTCCTTGACCTCAAACGCAGCAATTTCTTACTTGACACATCCCCAAAGGCAAGGGAATCAAGAGCAAAAATCAACAACNCAAAAGAGAACATCCAGATGGCCAATAGGTACATGAAACGATGCACAACATTACTCCTCATCAAGGAAATACAAATCAAAACCACACTGAGATACCACCTCACGCTGGTCAGAGTGGCTAAAATGAACAAATTAGGATACTATAGATGCTGGTGAGAATGTGGAGAAATAGGCACCCTCCTACACTGTTGGTGGGAATGCAAACTGGTGCAGCCCCTCTGGAAAACTGTATGGAGGTTCCTCAGAAACTTACCAGTAGAACTCCCCTATGACCCAGCAATAGCATGCTAGGAATTTACCCAAGGGATACAGAAGTGCTGATGCATAGGGGCACATGTACCCCAATGTTCATAGCAGCACTCTCAACAATAGCCAAATCACGGAAAGAGCCTAAGTGTCCATCAACTGATGAATGGATCAAGAAGATGTGGTTTATCTATACAATGGAATACTACATTGCGATGAGAGAAAGAATGAAATCTGGCCATTTGTAGCAACGTGGAACTTGAGGGTGTTATGCTGAGCGAAATAAGTCAAGCAGAGAAAGACAGATACCATATGTTTTCCTTATAGGTGGATCAGGAGAAAGTTAACAGAGGATGATGGGGGAGAAGAAGGGGAAAAATAGTTGGGGAGAAGGAGGGAGGCAAACCATGAGAAACTTTTGAATGCTGAGAACAAACTGAGGGCTGATGGAGGTAGGGGAGAGGGGAAGGCGAGTGATGGGCATGGAGGAGGGCACTTGTTGGGATGAGCACTGGGTATTATATGGAAACGAACATCACAATAAGATATTTAAGAAAAAATAGAGGAGACTTGAAAAAAATAAAAATAAAAATAAAAAGTATATTTTCTCCTAAACAAAATAAAGGAAATAAATAAGCATTAAAAAAATACACAGAGGATCTGAATAGGGATTTTTCTAAAGAAGACAAATAATTGGCCATCAGATATATTCAAGGATGCTCAAAATCAATACTCATCAGGGAAATGCAAATCAAAACCACAATGAGATATCACCTCATACCAGTCAAAATGGCTAGTACCTAAAAGACAAAAAATAACAAGTATTGACACGATATGGAGAAAAGGGAACCCTGTGCACTGCTGGTGGGACTGTGAACTGGTGCAGCCACTCTTGAAAACAGTATGGAGGTTTTGTAAAACATTAAAATTAAAATTTCTATTAAAAATAGAAATACCATTAAATCCAGTAATTCCACTACTAGGTATTTACCCAAAGAAAACAAAAACACTAATTAGAAGATATACACACCACTATGTATATTGCAGACTTATTTAAAATAGCCCAGATATGTAGGTAACCCTAAGTGTCCTTTGATGAATGGATAAAGGTATAGTTTACATATACAATGAGATATTACTCAGCCATAGAAAGGAATAAGGTCTTGCCACTTGTGACTTGAATGGACCTAGAGAGTATTATGCTAAGTGAAATAAGTCAGACAGAGAAAGACAAATGCCATATGATTTCACTTATTTTTGAAATCTAAAAACAAAAACAAATGAACATACAAACAAAAACAGATTCTTAAATATAGAGACCAAACTAGTGTTTGCCAGATGGAATGTGGGTGTGTAGATAGATGAAATAAAGGGGACTAAGAGGTACAGACTTCAAGTTATAAAATAAGTAAGTCACAGAGGTGAAAAGTATACTAGGGAATATCATCAATGATATTGTAAGAATGTTTCACGGTTACAGATGGTGACTACATTTATCATGGTAAGCATTGAGTAATATATAGAATTGTCAAGTATATATACTGTACCCATGAACCTAACAAAACATTGTATGTTAATTACACTTCAATTACAAAATGTAAAAAAAAAATAACAATGAGATCCCACTGCACACTCAGTAGAATAGCCTATCAATCAGACAAACAATAACAAGTATTGGCAAGGATGTAGAGAAAATGGAACCCGCAAACATTGTTGATGAGAATGTTAAATGACACAGTCATTTTGCAGAACAGTTGGGAAGTTCCTCAAAATGTTAAACATAGTTACCAAATGACTCACAATTCCAACTAACTCCTAGGTTTATACCCAAAAGAAACGAAAAAATACGTCCACAGAAAAACACGTACATTAATGTTAACAGCAACAGTATTCTTAATAGCCAAAATATGAAAACAACTCTAATGTCCATCAACTGGTGAACAGATGATAAAATGTGGTAGATCCATATAGGAACAGCATTTGGCAATGAAAAGGAATGAAGTACTGATCCATATTACAGGATATATAAACCTTGAAAACATTGTTCTAAGAGCAAGAAGCCAGTCTCAAAGACCACATATGTATCATTCCATTCATATGAAATGCCCTGAATAGGTAAATCTATACAGACAGAAAATGGATTACTAGTTACCTAGTGATGGATTTGGGGGGGAAGGGAGAAGAAAGAAGGGATAAAGGGGAATGATTACTAACGAATATAGGGTTTCTTCTGGGCATAATGGAAATGTTTAAAAATTTACTATAGTGATGGTTGCACAAATCTATGAATATACTAAATAACATTAAACTGTGGCCTTAGACATTGGTAAATTGAATGGTATGTGAATTATATCTCAATAAAGGTATCTGAAATTCTGAAGGGGTCATTAACTCTGAGCTTCACTACAGGGTGATCTAGGCAGACTGTTTGTTGGGAGCCCCTGATACCAGCATCTTCAGGTGTTCACTTGCTTGCAACTGCCAGGAATAGGCTTTCACCATCCCCTGGAGAGTAATGATCTGCCTGACAATGTTCTGGGAGCTCTTAAAATTTCTTTATTCATTTGTTTTGTTTTTTAGATTCCACATACAAGTGAAATCATATGGTATTTGTCTTTCTCTGTGTGGATTATTTTCACTTAGCCAAGTGAAAATATATTCAAGTATATTCACATTGTCACAAGCTACAAACAGACAACTACAAAGAGAGAAACCGACTCATAAATATAGAGAACTGGTGGTTTCCAAAGGAGGGTGTGTATGTGTGAAATGGGTGTTTAGGGTTAAGAAGCACAAACTTCCAGTTATAAAGTAAGTCGCCAAGATGAAAAGTAAAGCAGAGGGAATATAGTCAATAATAGAGTAATACACATCATGGTATTTCATAACATATACCATTGTTGAATTACTAGGTTGTACAATTGAAACTAGTTTTTTTTAATGTTATTTTTTTATTTTTTGATTTCTGAGAGAAAGGGACAGCGTGAACAGGGAAGGGTCAGCGAGAGGGAGACACAGAATCTGAAACAGGCTCCAGACTCTGAGCTAGCTGTCAGCACAGAGCCTGACGCGGGGCTCGAACCCACGAACCGTAAGATCATGACCTGAGCTGAAGTCAGACACTTAACCGACTGAGCCACCCAGGCACCTCCACTTGAAACTAATTTAATATTATACATCAACTATACTTCTATTAGAATTTTTTAATTTCTAATTTTTAACAATCTAGACAGAAGTTAGAAATTTTCCTTAGAGAATGTAGTTTTGGTATAACTAGTTGTTCCTGCCTGACAAACCAAAAATACTTTCTACACATCAAGATGAAAGGAACAGACATTTACTGAGCCTCTATTATGGGCTAGGCACTTCCCATTCTCTACTGTATTAATCTTTTTAACTCTGTGGGGATGACATTATAACATTCTCATTTTTATACATGAGGAAACTGAGATGCAGGGATTAACACAGCTAAAACTGGTGAAATTCTGATGTCCGAATTCAGGGTCTCAGCTCTACTCACTTTTTTTTTTTTTAAGTATATTTATTTTTGAGAGGGGGAAGGAGGGATGGAGGGAGACTGAGAACAAGCAAGGGAGGGGCGGAGAGGGGGGGAGGGAGGGAGAGAGAGAGGGAGGGAGGGAGAGAGAGAGAGAAAGAAAGAGAGAATAGCCCCAGCAGGCTCCACAGTTCATGGGTTCAAGCCCCGCATTGGACTCCATGCTGATGGTACAGGGCCTACTTAGGATTCTTTCCCTTCTCTCTGCTCCTCCCCTGCTCTCGCTCTCTCAAAATAAATAAATAAACTTAAAAAAAATTCCTTTAAGGGGTGCCTGGGTGGCTCAGTCAGTTAAGCGTCTGACTTCAGCTCAGGTCATGATCTCACGGTTCATGGGTTTGAGCCCCGCATCAGGCTGTGTGCTAGCAGCAAGGAGCCTGGAGCTTGCTTTGGATTCTGTGCCTCCCTCTCTCTGCCCATTCTCCCATTCACACTCTATCAAAAATAAACAAACTTAAAAAAATTCCTTTAAAAATAAAAAGGCTGCAAAACCAGAATGGAGCTTTCTTTCCAGCATCACTGGTAGTTCCAGATCCACATCCAGGACTCCTGGAGCCCAGGAAATCGGTGCAGACGCTCTGCATCTGCTCTTGTACAACTTCAATCTAGTATCCTCAGCAAATTTAAATTATATTAAAATTTTCATCTAACCTAAGACTGATAGGTGAGTATGTTCTCTTCCTGCCCATTCATAACCCACCTGAAATGCTATGCTTTCTCCTACCTCCCAGTCTACTCTCCACCCAGCAGCTAGGATGGTTAGATCACCCCCACCTCAAATCCCAACCAGTGGTTTCTATTTAAAATTTAAAAAATAGGGGTACCTGGGTGGCTCAGTTGGTTAAGTGTTTGACTTTGGCTCAGTTAATAATCACACGGTTCATGGGTTCGAGCACTGCATCCGGCTCTGTGCTGACAGCTGGCTCAGAGCCTGGAGCCTGCTTCAGATTCTGCATCTCCCTCTCTCTCTAACCCTCCCCTGCTCACTCTGTCTCTCTCTCTCTCTCTCAGAACTAAATAAAACATTTAAAAAATTTAAAAAATAAAATAAAATTTTAAAAATAAACATAAAATCCTAATTAGGCCCTATATAATCTGATTGGGCCCCTGCTTATATCTCCAACCTTATCTGTTACCACTTCCTTGCTGATTGTACTCCACCACACTTACTGAGCTCAAGTTCACCCCATGGCCTTTACACATACAGCTCCTTCTGCTTGGAATGTTCTTCCAAGATCTTCATATGGCTCACTCCAGAGGCCTCTCCTCAAATGTCACCTGCTCAGAGTGGCCTCCTCCACTAGTTATCTTATCTTTGGCACTACTATACCTTATTTTCTTTGTGGACCTATTTTCTTATCAGCTATTCATCACCTTCCCTTGACCACCACCACCACCACCACTAGAATGAAAGTTGCTGGCAGGGCAGAGATTTTATATCATTCACTGTTTCATCGATATGTACAACAGTGTCTGGCATACAGGAGATAATCAATAAATATTTCCTATTATTAATCTGTAAAAACCATTTGCCAACTAACCATGGAAATCCTTGAGATGTTTAGTTCCCTGTTTCCTATGACCCACTTAAGTAATTTTTCCTCCTTATAACTGTTTCTTCCTTGAGGGACAGAAATCATGTCTTACATTATTTTTCTTTATTTATTTAGTGTTTATTTACTTTGAGAGAGACAAAGAGAGAGAGAGACAGAGAGAGACAGAGAGAGAGAATGAGTGGAGGAGGGGCAGAGAGCGCCAAGCAGGCTCCATGCTGTTGGTGCAGACAGAGTCACAAACCGTGAGATCATGACCTGAGCCAAAACCAAGATTCAGACGCTTAACCAACTTAGACACCCAGGCACCCCTCTTACACTCTTTATGTGTTCAGAAACCCCTAGCAGAAACATTTGTACTAGTCTGGCTCCCCTCCAAAAAATATCAAAGTATTTTTCTTTGCAGACAGTTAATTATCTTTAGAATACATTCCAGATTTGTGATACAAACTGGCTATGGTATCTCTTAAACAATAAATGAAAACAGAGTTGGCACACTTACTTCTGGCATCTGTCTTATCCAACTCACTGAGACATAAGTCATCCTTGGCATCAGTGCTCCCCTCAACACCATGTCTTAAAAAAAACTTTATATCATTTTCATCAATTTCATTCTCATCATCCAAGTCATATTTTTGTAACCCTTCTAATAGCTTTACAGCAGCTAAATGAGCAAACCTGTAGGAAAGAAATCAGTAATTAACAAGATCCACAATCTCCTTCAAATTGAAATGACAGTTTACACTTAATTTAGCAAATTACACTCTGTATGTTATGCCACCAACTCATCCACCAGTAAAGGAGCAAGCTGTACCTGAAGGTCAGTGACAATTTGACATACATCCAGCTCAAAGAGTTACTGGACACTAAGGACAAAGAATCCTAGTAAAGGTTATTTCATAATTTGTATTGGCAAAAATCCAACTGGGAGAAGAGACCCAATATCAAGAGAATATGTGTTGTGTCCCAGACACAGCTGGCCAACTGAATAGAAAGCCCAGAACCACCCTATTTGTTACCTATATTTACTACCTTTTTTGATGGCCTAATTTAGATTGCAGAATTAGTTCTGTTTCCAGATTTAGGGTAACGATGTAGCTCTAGCCCCCTTAATTTTCATCCTTCCTCAACCCAAAATACTTGGCATGGTTTTGAGATTTAATGGAAAATCATGACTTTTTCCATCCACATTTTCTATTTTCTTTGATCTTGCCCATACCTCTAAGAAGTTTCCAATAATATAGCCTAGGTTTTGGAGCTGATGTTATGCTTGCATGTAATCTACGCATTTTTCTCAGTCTGGCTAATTGAAGTGTTTAATGTTTTCTCTTATGACATGGAGAACTACTCATTAAACACAAAATCTCAAATCCTACTTTTTTCACATACTTATATAACCACTTGCACACATCTATCCTTACCTTATCCAATACATCAGGCAAATAAAGATATGGTAACAAATATTTTAGGAAGTTGTAAAGTTAACAGAATTCATTATCTCAACTACTATGTTGCAATTTAATAGCTATCATTTACTGAGTACTTGCTTTATGCCAAATTCAAGTTTCTTTTTTTTTAAGTTATTTTATTTTGAGAGAGAGAAAGTGAGAGAATGCGTGCGCATGTTTTGGCGGAGAGGGAGAGACAATCTCAAGCAGCCTCTGCACTGTCAGCACGGAGCTCTAACTCACAAACTGTGAGATTGTGACCTGAGCTGAAATCAAGAGTCAAGTGCTTAACGGACTTAGCCACCCAGAAACCCCTCCACTTTTTTAAAAAGTTTATTCAGGGTTATTTCTATAACACTACACATACAACTAGCATTTTGGGGCATGAATTACAAAGTTCTCATAGGTATATAGTGGAATCTCACTGTGATTTTAATTTGCATTCTAATGAAAATGATTTTGAGCATTTTTACATACGTATTTGCCATTTATACATTTTCCTCTGATGAACAAACAATATCAAATACCGGCAAGATAAGAAACAAAAGAAACTCTCTTCCACTGCTAATGAGTATGACCCAGTAATCCTACGCCTATTTATGCAACTGAGCTGAAAACTTACATTCACACAAAAACCTGTATGTGAATGTTTATAGCAGCTTTATGCATGCTCACCAACAAATGTATATAATCAAGATTATATCCTTCGACAGGCTACTGGATTATTGAACTATGGAATACTCTGGAATTCTACATCTAATGGAATATTACTCAGCAATAAGAAATGAACTACCAATACATAAATGAATCTCAAAATAATGATACTGAGAGAAAGAAGCCAGATCTATAAGAGTATGTACTGTATTCTAGGAAATGCAAACTAAACTACATTGACAGGAAGCAGATCAGCAACTGCTGGGGGGAAGGGAAGTGGGGAGCAGGGGAAGGAAAGAGATACAAAGGGGGCACAAGGAGACTTTTGAGGATGATGGATATGTTCACGCTCTTGATGGTGTAATGGTTTCACTGGTATATGCATTTATCAGAAATTCATCAGTTTGTACTATAAAAATATGTGTGCTTTGTCATATGCCAATTATACCTTGGTGAAGCCATTTTCCAAAATAAAAATAAAGTGGGCTTGAGTTGATTATGATCCTAGGTACGTGGAACCACAAAACCATGCTCCAGGGCTTCAAAGAAATCCCTCAAAATTTTAAGTAACTCACAAAAATTGCAGAGCAATTCAAAAATTAGGTCCTGGCACTCTGTCAAACCTTATTCTCAACTTTTAGCCATATTTCTACCTTAGCTTCAAGCAGTTCTGAACCTCATACAGCTCCTCAAACACACAAGGTATTGTCTTACAATTCTGCATCCTTCAAGTGCCAGCAATAAATGTTGCTTCCTCCAAAAAAATTTTTTCTCTGACCTCTATATAAATTCCAGCTCCCTTCAGATTCCTTCATAACTGTTACCATCATCTGTATTAACATTTCTCCCCCACAGTTTTCAAATGGGAAGATCTGGGTACTTTTTCTCCTTTGTTCTTTGTATCTCACACATAACATGTGATATGTCACAATGATTATAATTAATAATAATTACTATGTATAATGTCTCTTCACAAGATTGCAAACTTTAGGGCAAGGACTGTGTTTTTTCAACTTTGTAATCCTAACACTAACTACAGCACTAGGGACACACTATGTGTACAGGAAACTGAAAGAAAAACAACCAAATGAACAAATGGATGGACTGAATTTTCCCTGAGGACCTCCTTGAGGTGATCAATAATACATGTTATATTTAATTCAAACATCAAAAATTTTTTTCCAAAACCTATATGACTCCAAATTGATTATTCCTTTTTATCACACGGTATTTCACATAGTACGGGCATTTGGGTGACACGATTCTCCATTGTGTACCACTGTTTTAAGCACTGCACCTAACCTCACTATATATCCATGTTGGTGTCCAGTCATTGTGACACTCACTCCTCCACACATTTCCAAATCCCCTCTCTCTCCCATGAAAAGGGACAATACTATCTCCTGGTTGAAAGTCATTACTTTAAAGAGCTGATGTCTCATCAAATGTCAATTCAGCTTGAAAATTGTCATTCCATCAGTATTTGACAGATTTCTATAATTCCATTAAATCCACAGTTTTTTGAGTATAAGAGAGTATATACAAAAGTTTAAAAACAAAAGAAAGTAGTAAAGCAGACAGGGATACCTCTTAGCCACATCACTGGGTTTCTCCCCTGCTTTGTTTGTTATATTACTGTCTGCTCCCATTTTAATTATCCACTTCAAACACTCTATGTGGCCTTGCCCAGCAGCTGTTTCAAAAATACAAAAGAGAAAATACACACACAAAAGTTATTGTCATTAGTAACAATTAGTAACATTAGTAACAATTGTCTTAAAATCTTGGACAATCCCATTAGAAAATGTTTTCATAAATAGTGATCCTTATAATCACCAACCAGCAAAAGTAAGTTGGGTAGATGTTACTTTCTCTGTTCATTTATTATTCATTAGACAAACATTCTATCAAATATCTACTGTGCTAGTCCCTATACAGAGGACTTTATATACAGATATAAAAGCTGAAGTTCAACGAGGTTATTTATTTAATATCACACAGCTAGCAAGGAATGGATTTGAAACTATAATCAAGGTGTTCCCCACCCTTCTCCAGTGTTCACCTTCTACTATCTATAGGTCCTGACTAATCCTGTAACTGACCAGAATGTGAGCACAATCTAGCCACAGGGACCCACATGGACTTCAGATATCTTGTGTCATCTTATATAGAGAGGTTATTCTACTGACTCTTAAAACTCAAAACGTGTAGGCCCCTCACTAATTATCAGAACCATTTACCACTTTTTTCAAAATCTTGGGGTTTTTTTAATGTTTTATTTATATTTGAGACAGACAGACAGACAGAGCATGAATGGGAGAAGGACAGAGAGAAGGAGACACGGAGTCCAAAGCAGGCTCCAGGCTCCAAGCTGTCAGCACAGAGCCTGACATGGGACTCAAACTCATGAGCTGTAAGATGGTGACCTGAGCTGAAGTCAGACGACTTCCACCGACTCAGCCACCCAGGTGCCCCTCAAAATCTTGTTAATACATGTATTCAATACTAATTTTCACCTCCACAACTCTGTTTACATATCTTCTCACCTCATGCCCAGTACTCAACCATATGCTCAACTAACTTCTATCCATCCTTGTAGATTTATCTCAAGACTCTGTGAAACTGGGGGAGAAAACTAAACTAAAGAACTTAGCAAGTGGCTGGCACATAAAGACTCTCAATAAATGTCTGTAAAGTTGATGAGTGAATTAAGGAATCAGAATGTTAATAAAATGTCAGCTTTGCTCTTACCAGCTATGTAACCTCAGTCAAGAAAACTGATTCCTGTGGACCCCAATTTCCTTATCTTTTAGAGAAGATTTCATACTTACAAGGAGGGTACATTGCTGCTTCATGAAGTTACAAGGGTTAAATGTGATTACAGTTTTGCACCCCATTAAATATCATATAAACATAACATGATTTCTGAATTCCCATGAACTCTCCTTTAACCTTACCAACTTCTTCTGTTGCTCAGTTTCTACTCTTGAATTCCTATTGGCTATATTTTAACAACCAAATCCTTTTTGCCATTTATTACATCCTGACTTCTACAAATCTCTAGTTGTTCATGTTATGAGTATGTGGCTCCTTAAGAGGCAGGTCTGGATCTCATACTGTCTATACCGTGCAAGCATATGGTTGGTGCTGAATATACATGCCTCTGTAAAATAAATCAAAGACTAAGAATTTTTGGTATATCTTTGGTGCCTCAAAAAGTGCATCTACCTCCAATACTGGCAACAGATGAAAGAGGACACAAAGTCAGAAACAGTGACAGAGGAACCCCAACACTACTGTACGAACTCTTCTGCCCTTCTCTTGTTCACTAAGAGCCATCTACCACTCTCAGAGTTGGTCCCTGAAAAGCCTGGGCCTTCTCCCTCTCTCCTACAGCAAACCCAAAACCAGTTAACAAAGAATATTACAAGAGTTCCCAGACCTTTAGAAATAACCCCACTATAGGCAAAGACAGCAACATATTCCATCTTTAAGATTTACAAAATAGTAATTATGTATCATGGATAACAGTTTTATAAGAGAGAATGAACTTAACCAAACATTTCCACGTTATTAAACAAATATTGTTTACAAAGAGGGGGAGGGGAGGCAAAAGAATTTCTCTAAAATGAAATACAATAAAAGGATTTTTACCCAAGATCCTTACTGTATTCTGGTTAGCATATGTTTATTAATTTAATCCATGTTTTATAAGAGAACAGATAAAATTACACAGTGGCTAGAAATTCTTTGCAATACTTACGGCTTAGCAAATTAAAAGAAGGACCAGTAATCGTGGATTTAACAATCATTAAATGGTTAAGAAGAATGCCCCAATAATAAATACAGCAGCTTATTTACTGAATTAAAAATTAAAGGAAAAGCAGCAGAAAGTTTGACAAAATGTGGGAAAGGTGATTAAATCTTAAGGAGACACCAACTTTTATTTACCCAATTTGGATATATTCTAAACATAGAGATGTTTGACAGGAAAGACAAATGTACACAAAATGCCCCTTCTCCCCATTGTAGCCACTTCTCATCCCTCTACCACACCATGTGATCCACTCCTGGACCCAGGTCTCCTCAGTGGATAGACTGACAAGAGAAGGGGTGAAGAGCAAACACTATTGGTTCCTTCTCAGTTTCACCTTCCCATCTTCTCACTATGTCAGCATCCCAAACACCCTGTGGTTATACATCAGTCCCTTTAGAACCTTCTTCCAGGTCTCTCATTTCCATCTTAGTTCCAGTGGTAAAAAGGTGACTGAGAAAGGCTGAAAACCAGCCATCAATGAAACTTAATTTTCCTGGGAAGATGCATATTAACCATCATGAGTGAGCTTATATTTTGCTACAGTATCTAAATGATACTCCACATATATATTAGTAATGAAAAGTGGTTATATCTAGGATATGAAATGACGGCTTTGCTTTAAGGCACCACACTTTAAACTATACATATATATGGCACATTTTGTCTCCACCCCATTTGCAAATCCCATGGCAAATATTAAACCCCTAGACAGCCAGTAGAGATAGAGGAGCAAGACTTTCCAAGTCTAGGGTAGAGCATTTGCCAAAATGGAAACCTCTCTGTATGTAGGGGAAATCCATTTGCATTCCCCTTCTTCTTACTCCATCGAAGCTCTCTCTTATATAACTACTGGTACACATGGTACTTAGATCCTATACTGGAGATTCCTTATGAATGAAACCAACTTTAATAATTAAACTAAGAACCTAACCAACAGGAACATAGTCTGTGATTAGGATCAGCAGAAGTTATTTATAAAAAATAAAAATCTAATTCAAACACATGACTGCCAGCACGCCAGGGTGGCTCAGTCAGTGAAGTGTCCAACTCTTAGTTTCAGCTCAGGTCATGATCTCACAGTTCGTGAGTTCAGGCCCTGCATTGGGCTCTGTGCTGACAGTGTGGAGCCAGCTTGGGATTCTGTGTGTGTGTGCCTCTCTCTCTGCCTCACCCCCATGCTGTCTCTACCTCTCTCAAAAATAAATAAATGTTAAAAATTAAAAAAAAAAAAACACACACACACACACATGACTGCATTAACTAGACTATTTACTGTCTTTTACTTTAACATTTTTAAGGGTTTTTTAAAGTAATCTCTATGGCCAAAATGGGGCTAGAACTCATGACTCCAAGATCAAGAGTCACATACTTCACAATTGAGCCAGCCGGGAGTCCCTTTCACACTTTTACAAGAATTACCTGCCATTAGATTCTAAAGAAACTTATAATATCAAATATTGATGGAATGGAAATTTCAGGTGGGGTAGTTTAACAATCTGGTTTTTTATTTTATAAATAAAAGGAAGACTGTCAAGAATAAATCTTAGAGTACATACTCCCAATAAGGATTGACAATTTGACAGTCTGATTTAAAAACCAAAAAGCTAGATAATAATTTAGAATTACACATAGAAGGAAGGAGAGATTACAGAGAAAAGTGGTAGACATCTTTAAGACATGTTCAAATCAAAGGTTCATTGATACTCCTATGGAAGTAAAAATCTGCTATACATTTTTTTCAAGTTCTGGTATGTATTTTTCATGCCATAGCATGAATTAATAAATCATTTTTAATCCAAAGAAAATGTTAGTCCTAAGAAACTTCTCTAGCAGTGAATTTCATATCTAAACATGTCAGTGTCAAAAGAGAATTTCTATTGGAATTACCTTAAATGTGACAGAATTTCTGATATCATAAAAGGAATATCACACTTCAATTTAAAAGTAAGCACTCTGTGTACCATATAAGGAAGACTTAAATGCCTTAGGGTATCAGGAAAGTTTTACATTTTCACATGTTTCTGAGGGATAATTATTTTTTTCTTTTATAGTTTATTGTCAAGTTGGTTTCCATATAACACCCAGTGCTCATCCCAACAAGTGCCCTCCTTCATGTCCATCACCCCTTTTCCCCTCTCCCCCACCCCCATCAGCCCTCAGTTTGTTCTCAGTATTTAAGAGTTTGCCTCCCTCCCTCTCCATAACAGTTTTTTTCCCCTTTCCCTCCTCCACGGTCCTCTGTTAAGTTTCTCCTGTTTCACATATGAGTGAAAACATATAGTATCTATCCTTCTCTGCCTGACTTATTTCACTTAGCATAACACCCTCAAGTTCTATCCACATTGCTACAAATGGCTAGATCTCATTCTTTCTTGTTGCCATGTAGTACTCCATTGTATAGATAAACCCCATCTTCTTGATCCATTTGTCAGTTGATGGACATTTGGGCTCTTTCCATGATTTGGCTATTGTTGAAAGTGCTGCTATGAACACTGGGATACATGTGCCCCTATGCATCAGCACTTCTGTAGAGGGATAATTACTTTAAAAGGTAAATAATTCAATAGTAATTATGTCAGAACGGAAAACGAAGCAGGAATAACTTACCTTTATGCATAGGAGTTGATCCATTACTATCACGTTCATTAATATTGATTACTCCATCTTCTATTAATTTCTTAAGCATTTCCAAATCACCCTTAAAGGCAGCCACATGACCTGGAAATGCTAAGGCTATGAACAGAAATTCATCATCTTAGTAAACACATGAGCTTATTATTATTTCTCTGACTTAAGCAGTCACACATTTCAGATTTCAGTATTAACTCAATTATGATAATGTTATATTGGAATTAGTTTGATTGATGCAATAACAAGTAATAAAAAGAAAATCATAAAATAAGATTATTATTAATTGTATAGCCCTTCCACCCCTCAGGACCCCAAACATGCCCAGTAGTATTGTACCAGAACTATTTTTAGCTATATTCTATTCTTCCCTCAGGCCACCACAAAACACAAGATGGTCATTTTCAACCCTTCATATAAAACCATACTTGGTCTTATATATAAGTATGTATACAAACACATATACATATACACATGCATGTGCAAATGAGCCTGACCTAGTGCCTAACTACACAATAAATGCTTGATGTTTTTGATGATAGTAACTCCAAGATCATGACCTGAGCCGAGATCAAGAGTTGGACACTTAACCAACTGTGTCACTCAGGTGTCCCTACTCTCATTTTTAAATCTGGAAAGGAAACATAGCCAAAGAATATTTTTAAAATTTTTTAATGTTTATTTATTTTGGAGAGAGAGAGAGACCGAGTATGAGCCAGGGAGGGGCAGAGAGAGAGGGAGACACAGAATCCAGAATACAAAGCAGGCTCCAGGATCTGAGCTGTCAGCACAGAACCTGACACAGGGCTTGAACTCACGGTCTATGAGATCATGACCCGAGCTGAAGTCGGATGCTTAACCAACTTAGCCATCCAGGTGCCCCTAGCCAAAGAATATTTTTAAAAGAAAAAGTTAAGAGATTTACACTACCTAATTCTAAGTCTTACTATAAAGCTACAGTAATCAAGACAGTTGTAATACTGCCAAACAGATATATCAAATATGGTATATCCGTACAATCAAATACTATTGAGCAATAAAAAGAAATGAACTATTAATGTACATAACAGGGATGAATCTTAAAATGGTTCCACTAGAAAAGTCAAACTTACTGATGCATAGGAGCACATATACCCCAATGTTCATAGCAGCACTCTCAACAATAGCCAAAACATGGAAAGAGCCTAAGTGTCCATCAATGGATGAATGGATCATGAAGATGTGGTTTATCTATACAATGAATACTACATGGCAATGAGAAAGAATGAAATCTGGCCATGTGTAGCCACAGGGATGGACCTTGAGTTATGCTGAGTGAAATAAGTCAGGCAGAGAAGGACAAATACCATATGTTTGCATGTATAGGAGGATTAGGAGGAACTTAACAGAAGACCATGGGGGAGAAGAAGAGGAAAAATAGTGGGGGAGAGGGAGGGAGGCAAACCATGAGAGACTCTTGAATGCTGAGAACAAATTGAGGACTGATGGGTGTTGGGGGGAGTGGGGAGATGGGCATGGAGGAAGGCACTTGTGGAGATGAGCACTGGGTGTTATATGGAAACCAACTTGACAATAAACGAAGGAAGGAAGGGAGGGAGGGAGAAAGGAAGGAAGGAAGGAAGAGAAAAGTCCAACTTAGGGCATGTGGGTGGCTCAGTAGGTTAAAGCATCTGACTCAGGCTCAGGTCATGATCTCCAGTTTTTGAGTTTGTGAACTCTGCATTGGGCTGTCTGCTCTCAGCACAGAACCTGTTTGGGATCCTCTGTCCTCTCTCTCTGTCCTCCCCTGCTTGCATTCTCTTTCTCTCTCTCTCCTTCTCTCTCAAAAATAAAACATTAAAAAAAAAAAAGAAAATGCAAACTAATTTGTGGTGACAGAAAGCAAGTAAGTTGGATGAGGGTGAAGGAGGGGTGAACTATAAGGCAGTATAAAAAAGCCTTTGGAGGTGGTGGCAATGTTTTCTATCTTGTGATGGCTTCATGACTGTACACATACATCAAAACTCACCTAACTGCACACTAAGTGAATACAGTTTATTACTTGTAAATCATACATTAATAAAGTTTGTTTTTAAAAAAGTATATCCCCTTAAAAACTTAAATTATAAATAATAAATTAAATAAATAAATAAAGGATATCATCATCAAAGGGAAAAAACAAGCCACAGTGTGAGAGAAGATATCCATATCAGATAAAATCAATAAAGAATTAGAATCAAGACTATATAAAGAACACAAATTATTTAGAAAAGGGCAAAAATATAATTTTTAAAAGGGTGAAAAGTATAGTCAGGCAATTCATAGAAGAAAAAACTAGAATAACCAATAACTTACAGAAGGATGTTCAACCTCATTCATAATCAAGAAAACACAAATCAAAATACAGATTAAACCTTTTTATATCCAATCAACTGGCAAAAATTTTAAAGTCTGACAATACTGAATATCATTTCTCTAAATTCCCACCAAACATTGCTGATAAGAGTGCAAACTTCTACAACCACTCTAATGAAGGATGTAACAATATCTATTTATGCTGAAAAAGGGCATATCCCATCAAGCAAACCCTAATGTAGAATTTCACACCTAATTATCCAGGCAGAGCTGTTAACTCTCAGTCTTCAGAGAAGACAGGCAGCACCTCAAGCAGCCTCATCCAACAAATCCCAATGTGCCATAAAAATATTTTCTATGTGTGCTCCGTGTTAAAAAGGTAGTGAAGCACTTCTCTACAGAATCTCTTGTACAGGTATATAAGGAGACACAGACAAGAATATCCCTGACCACATTACTATAATAGCGAAAAAAAATTTAAATGTCAAATTAGAAAATGGATAAATAATGGTTTTCATAAAATACAACACTTAATAAATGCGGATATATCTATCAGCCTAACAAAAACCGCAAGACTTCGTATTTTCTGTAAAAAAGCAAGAAATAGAAGAATGCATACTGTTTTATGCCCTTAAGATGTTAAGAGAAGTTTCAAAGACTACTAGTCATCCACTAAAATCCCCTTCCTTCAACAGTAAAGGAGTTGTAGCAGAAGTAAGTCTTCTCAGCTAAATACTGAATTCTTCTCCAGGCTTCCTCACAGCTAGTACACCCATGTAGCTAAACTTTTGCCAAATGAATGTTAGCAAAAGTGATGAGTACAAATTAGACCTTGAAAATCTCTGGTCCTAACCTTACAGGTCTTGCTCCCTTCCCACCTCCTGCTGAATTAGCTACCACGAGAGAGAGCTAGTTGGGAAAAAAAGTCAGGTCTTGAATGACTGCACAGCATAGATTCACTCTCCAATGTAGGGTATCATATGAATCCTTAAGCTGCTGAATTTTAGGATTTCTTTGTTAGAACAGGTTAGTCTCTTACTCCACAAACAGATAGTAATGCATATTTTTGTAAGTATATATACATTAAATTTAAAATGTGCTGGGGCACCTGGGTGGCTCAGCTGGTTAAGTATCCAACTCTTGGTTTTGGCTGAGGTCACGATCTTATGGTTTTGTGAGTTCAAGACCCACGTCAGGTTCTGCCCCGGCAGCACAGACCCTGTTTAAGATTCTCTCTCTCTCTCTCTCTCTCTCTCTCTCTCCACCTTGTGCTCATTCTCAAAATAAGTAAACTTAAAAAATTGAAATTAAAACCCACAGGATGAAATTATAAATTGAAAACATTTATCTCTGAGAAGGAAGAAAAAGTGATATGAAGGTGAGAGAACCAAGAAACTTTAACTGTATGTATAACATTTTATCCTTAAATTAGTGGCATAAAGAATGTTCATTACATTAATCTCTATATATTTCTGCCTAAAATATTTCATGATAAAGAAAACAAACTGAATGAATGGGTGGACAATTATAAGTAACATATTTACATATAACATTTGCCTTATAACTTCTTTTACTTTTCCACTTATTCTACTTATTAAATGCTACAACACTCCAGGTTTATTACTTACTTTCCTGATCTTTTGGATCACTTTGTTCAGAATCAGCCCCTTGGATAAACTGCAAAATGTTCTGCTTAAAGAACCTCTGGGCCAAATCCATTACGTTTTCTCCATTATCATTGAAGGCTTTTAGAGCCTGTGTGGTGTTGTTCATTCTACTGAGTAGGAATTTAAAACAGTGAAGGTGACCTTCCATGGCTGCTAAGTGAACTATAGGTGAGAGAGAAAAAAAATTAATTTTTAAATTGATGATAAGATAATTTGAAGAAAGAAAGAACAACATTGGCTCTAATCCTCACCAGGCGATAACTGTCCCTTCCCCATGTAACAGGGACATACTGCGAGTAATGGTAACAACTTCTCTGCAAGCCCACAAGTCCTCACTCAGCCTTCTAGTCACATTGAAGCAACAGACTAAATGGTTAGCAAGTGAAGAACCAGATGAGAGATACCAAAAAGCAAGCCCCAGAACATTTTCTTGACAAGTTAAATCCCAATTAGGCAGCTTATAATCACATGAGAAAATACTTGCTTTGTAAGACAGATGATGTATTTATTTTAATGCTTTGGAACAAAATGGAAGAGATAAACCAAAATAGTCACTATGGGGGCACCTGGGTGGCTCAGTCTGTTGAACATCTGACTTTAGTTTGTGATCGCTGTTTACCGGGACAGAGCCCACTCAGATCCACTGTCCCCCTCTCCCTGCCCCTCCTCCACTGGCACTCTCAAGAATAAACATTAATGTGCCATTTTTCCATAGACATTTATTATTTTTATTAAAAACAGGAAGACTGGATCAAAACTGCAGACAAAGCGCACAAAGTATCTCACCATTTCTACTCTAAATCCTTGAAAATAATAGAAAAGAGATTTTCTGAAGCCAAAAAGGACTAGAGAAACCTACAAGAACTCCAAGAACAGACAACAAATGTTAAGGAATCCCTGAAAGANAATGCTTCTGGGGTATTACAAGTTTAGGGCAGTGACTACAAAGAACAAGAGAGCCTTTACATCTCTGGAGAAGTGAGTTTTGGGCAACATCCCAATCAATAAACAAATCTTGCCTCTGGAGAAGTAGAGCAGCACCTAAATAACCAGTGTAATGGAGGAGAAACAAGATGTAACAACACCCAAAACAAAAGTTGCTGGCACATTTCACTCTACACTTTCTCAGCTGAACCTTCCACAAAAAAACACCAAAAAATTCCCCCTAAAACTTGAGATTCCTCTAACAGCTTACTCATCATATATACACATATATGTCTTTCAGGCATTTCTAACTTAACATATCAAAAACTCAACTCCTCATCCCTCTTGCGCATGTTTTCCTTAAATAGCTTTCCCTATCTCACTTAATAGGAACTGTCTCTTTTCCATGTAGTTTATGCCCCAAATCCTGAAGCCATCCTTGACTCCTCTTTCTGTCACTCTCTACGTCTAATCAATCAGCAAATCTTACTGGCTCTATCTTTAAAAAATACACAGATCCCAGTTACTTCTCATTATCTTTGCTGCCTCTATTTGGCTCCAACCCAAGAGCAGCATTAAATTATTACATCAGTCTCACAAGTGGTCTATTTCTACTCTTGCCATCCCCACACCCACACTGCAATCTATTATAAACAAAATAGCCAAAATGATGCTCTTAAATGGAGTCAGATCATGTCACTGCTGTGCTCCAAATCCTTCCATGGCTCCTGTTACCTCTCTGACATCATCATCTATTATTCACTCTCTGATTTCTGTTCTAACCACACTGACTCACTGTTACTACTTGCTGTTACTCAAATATGCAAGGAACACTCCTGCCTCAGGAGCTTTACACTTGCTATTACTTCTTCCTATAATATTCTTTCCCCACAGTAGTAACAAGACCTGCTCCCTCAACTTTGTCAGGTATTGATCCAGTTATCACCTCAGTGAAGGCTTCCCTGACCACCCTATTTTATAAACTTCATCCTCTTTAACACTCTACTCTCGTCTCTGCTTTTATCCACACACATATCTCTACTTAATATAATTTATATTCTTTTGATTATTGCCTGTCCCCCGCTGAGCAGTATCACATGAAGGCAGGACTTTGGGCTGTTTTGTTTGCTGTGATATCCCCAGCACACAAGAGGGACTGACACGTAGTAGATGCTCAAGAAATAAATGTTGGACCAATAATTTAAGATATAGGGTTGCCTGGGTGGCTCAGTCAGTTAAGCGTTTAACTTCAGCTCAGGTCATGATCTCAGGGTCCGTGAGCTCGAGTTCTGCACAAGGCTCTGTACTGACAGCTCAGAGCCTGGACCCTGCTTCAGACTGTGTCTCCCTCTCTCTCTGCCCCTCCCCCACCACACTCTGTCTCTCGCTCTCTCTTAAAAATAAACATTTTTTAAAAATAAAACAAAAACAAATAGCAATTTAAGACAGAGATTTTAACACAATTAGTGTAGTACTGAAGCCACATTCCTAATCTCTGTATTAAAAAATATACTATACATAGTCATAAGCATTTTTATGTTTAAAGAAATAAAACTTGGAATTTTTAATGATCAGGTAAAAAGACTTTAAAAAATGATCAGGCATATTTAATAAAGAACCAACTAAAAATGAAATTACTCCCTACCTTGTATTATAGAAAAGTCAGTTCCAGGTGGGTTGGGGACCTATGTGTGAAAGTGAAGCCTGCTTCGGATTCTGTGTCTCCCCCTCTCTCTGACCCTCCCCTGCTCATGCTGCCTCTCTCTCTCAGAAATAAAAAACATTAAAAAAATTAAAAAAAAAGAAAGTGAAATAATAAAATACTAGAAGATAACATAAAAGAATGTTTTCATGACCAAAGAGTAGGGAAAGTTTCTTTTTTTTTTAACAGGATTCAGAAAGGATTAACCATAAAGGAGGAGCTTATTAAACTTGACTACATTACAGTTAAAACATCTATTCATCAAAAGATATCTTCAAAGAATGAAAAGGCAAGACATA
The DNA here is from genome assembly GCF_008692635.1 of Crocuta crocuta. Taxonomy (NCBI): domain Eukaryota; kingdom Metazoa; phylum Chordata; class Mammalia; order Carnivora; family Hyaenidae; genus Crocuta; species Crocuta crocuta. The sequence goes on along the minus strand of NW_027532025.1, from coordinate 937,440 downwards.
GAATAGAAAAGATATTTAAATAAAAAAGATATCTGCATCAGTATGATACAACAAATTTTTTTTAATGTTTTATTTATTTCTGAGAGAGAGACAGCATGAGCAGGGGAGGGTCAGAGAGAGAGGGAGACATGGAATCTGAAACAGGCTCCAGGCTCTGAGCTCACTGTCAGCACAGAGCCCGATGTGGGGCTCGAACCCACAAATCGTGAGATCATGACCTAAGCCGAAGTCGGACGCTTAACCAACTGAGCCACCCAGGTGCCCTGGTACAACAAATCAATAAGAGGAAGGATAAAAGCCATATGATAATCTTACGAGATCCAGAAAAAGCATTTGACAAAATACAACATCCATTCATAATAAAAATTCTCAACAAAGTGGTATACAGAGGATATATCTCAATATATTAAAAATCATATATGACAAATCCACAGCTAACATCATACTAAATGCTAAAAACCTAAGAGCTTTTACTCTAGATCAGGCACAAAACAAGAAAGTCCATTCTCACCACTTTAATTCAACTTAGTACTGGAAGCCCTAGCCATAGTAATTAGACAAGAAAAATAAATGACATCTAAATCAGTAAGGAAAAAATTAAATTGTCACTATTTGCAAATGACATGATACTATACATAAAAATACCCTAAAGGCTCCACCAAAAAAACTACGAGAAGTAATAAATGAAGTCAGTAAAGTGGCAGGTCACAAAATTAATATACAGATATCAGTTGCGTTTCTATATACCAATAATGAAGCAGCACAGAGAGAAATTAAGAAATCAATTCCAAGGGTGCCTGGGTGGCTCAGTCGGTTAAGTGGCCAACTTTGGTTCAGGTCATGATCTCAAGGTTCATGAGTTGGAGACCCACATCAGGCTCTGTGCTGCAGCTCAGAGCCTGGAGCCTGCTTCAGATTCTGTGTCTCCCTCCCTCTCTGACCCTCCCCTGCTCTGTCTCTCCTTCTCTCTAAAAAATAAACATTAAAAAAAAAATTTAAGAAAAAGAAAATAATTCCACCTACAATTGCACCAAAAAGAATAAAATACCTAAGAATAAATTTAACCAAGAAGTTGAAAGACCTGTACTCTGAAAACCATAAGTGAAAGAAATTGAAGATGACACAAATGGAAATATATACCAGGCTCACAGACTGGAAGAATATTAATAAAATGTCCATACTACCCAAAATAATCTACAGACTTAACACAATCCTTATCAAAATACCAAGAGTATTTTCCACAAAACTATAACAATTCTAAATTTTGAATGGAATGATAAAAGACTCTGAATAGCTGAAGTAATCTGGGGAAACAAGAAAAAAGCTGAAAGTACCACAATCTCAGATTTCAAGAATAACTACAGGGGTGCCTGGGTGGCTCAGTCCATTAAGCGTCTGACTTGGGCTCAGNTGTGTGTGTGTCTCTCTCTCTCTCAGAAATAAATAAAACATTTAAAAAAGTTTAAAAAAAAAAGAATACAAAGTTACAACAACAAAAACAGTATGGTACTAGCACAAAAATAGATACATATATCAGTGAAACAGAATAAAGTCCAGAAATAAATCCACAATTACATGGTCAACTAATCTACAAAAAAGAAGAATACACAATGGAAAAAAGACAATCTCTTCAATGAATGACATTGAGAAAACTGGACAGCTATATGCAAAAGTATGTAATTAGACCACTTTCTTATACCATACACAAAAATAGACTCAAAATGGATTAAAGAACTAAATGTGAGGCCTGAAATCATAAAATTCCTAAAAGAGAACACAGGCAGTAATCTCTTGGACATGGTCTTAGCAACATACTTATGGATATCTCTCTTCATGCCAAAAAAAAAAAAAAGCAAAAATAAACTACTGGGACTATACTAAAATAAAAAGCTTTTGCACAGCAAAGCTAAACCATCAACAAAACAAAAAAGTAACCTACTGAATGGGTGAAGATATCATCAGTGAAATGCAAATCAAAATCACAATGAGCTATCACCTCATATTAGTCAAAATGGCGAGCATCAAAAATAAAAAAATAACAGGTTTTGGAGAGGATGTGAAGAAAAGGGAACTCTCAGGTACTGTTAGTATAAAGGTAAACTGTAAACTGGTGCAATTACTGTGAAAAGCAGTATGGAGTTTCCTCTAAAAATTAAAAATAGAAATATCACAAGTCTAGTAATTCTACTACTGGGTATTTACCCAAAGGAAATGGAAAACACTAATTCAAAGGGATATATGCACCCCTATGTTTACGGCAGCCTTATCTACAATAGTCCAAATAGGAAAGCAAGCTAAGTGTCCACAGATAGATGAATGAATAAAGAGGAAGTGGTATATATATACAGTAGAGTATTACTCAGCCATAAAAAGAATGAGATTTTGTCATTTTCAACAATAAGGATGGAACTAGAGAGTGTTATATTAAGTGACTGAAGTCAGACAAAGACAAATACCATATGTCACTTACATGTGGAATCTAAAAAGCAAACAAACAGAGAGAGAGACAGACTCATAAATACAAAGAATAAACTGATGGCTGCCAGAATGAGAAGGGTTGAAGGGGGGATGGGAGAAACAGAGTAATATGTAGAACTGTCAAATCATTATGTTATACACCTAAGTAATACAGCATGTATGTCAAACACACTTCAATTTAAAAAAATGAGAAAAAAATTTTTAAAGAGAGGTATAAACTTCAGGGGGAAAATGCTGTTCTACATTTTTAATCAAAGAAAATGTAAATTAAAACCACAATAAAGCATTACACCCAAAAGAATGACTAAAACTAAAAAAAAAAAAGTAATAATACCAAGTATTAATGAGAAAGTGTAATAACTGAAAGTCTTAAATACCACTCATGAGTGTATGAACTGATAACAATCACTTTGGAAAATGAAGTCAGACTAAAAGGAATACCACTGTATTATTTTATCCCATAGAGTTCAGAAAGAAAAAATGCTAATTTTTATGTTGGAAGTGAGGTAACTTTGGAGATTCTTGGTAACCAAAAACAGGACATGAAAGAGACTAGTTCTTGATCTGGCTAATGGTTACAGAAAAAGTACTCATTTGTGAAAATGCAATGGACTGTGCATTCTACTTCAATTAAAAAATGTATAAAATAAAAAATAAGAGCAAAACAATAATTTCCAGATATACAAAAAGTTGAGAGTTCATACCGACAGATCTTAACTCTATAAACACTAAAGGATGCACTTCACAAAGAAGCAAAACGATCGTAGACAGTAGGATAAAGGGGTGGAAGAGGAGGCCAAAGTAGAAGCCATATTATGAGGGTACAGCATGCCAAACTGAGAAATCAGAGTTCCATAGCAATCTAGGAAGTTTTTAAGCCAAAAAGTGATTTGAGTGAAGCTATTAAGATGCGAACAGGCTTGTCTGAACTTCCCCTTCATTTGTTTTGCTACTTAAGATTCTTTTGAGACATAATTCGAGTATCATTTTTAGCAACCTGCACTCCACTCTGTGATCTATTTCTCTTCTGAATTTCTACAGCGCTTCTTAGAAGAAGACAGTGTTTAAGGTACAGGTCTCAAACGGTCAGCTAATCGCAGGCTAGCCAACTGTAGTTAGAAAATGAACTCAAATACATGAGTGTCCACTATTTATACGATTTTTTATAAACAGTAGTCTGGGAAGTGAAGTTGTATGAAGTTAAAAAAATAATAATCCTAGCATCAGGCTCTGTGCTGACAGTGTAGACCCTGCCTGAGAATCTCTCTTCCTCTCTCTCTGCCCCTCCCCCACTCTCCCCCCCTTAAAATATATAAAGATTAAAAAAATAATAACAACAACCCTAAAGAGTAGATAAAGAAAACACCTGGTGGAAAGAGTAAATCCAAGTTTAATTTTGCCAATGTCTCTTTTGCTGATACGGTTCCAGGAAAAAAACTCAATCACATAACAGGTACATAACACAGGTTCGAGAGTAAAAAATGTTCAGGTCAATATATTTACTACTTTAGTTTTCTGAGGAACTGTTAAAATGATGACAAGTGTAAATTTCTTAAACACAATCAATCATGTAAAAGTTGCTTTTGTAAAGAACACCTGGAAGGTTTCCGTTGTAGTCCACATCTTCTATGCCACATCCCCATTTAACTAGAAGCTGCAAACAGCCAAGCCTCCCGTGAAAAGCTGCATAGTGCACAGGTTTCCATTCTCTCTTATCAGTCACACTGGGATCCTAGAGGTAACATTCACAAGAATTCAGTTTCTTTCCATTTGTAGGAGAAACAATAAGTCAAGCAGCTTAATTCTGCAAATGAAAATGGAGGCTGTTCTTAAAAATATAAGACAAACAACGAAGGTAATAGAAAAATTTACTACAATCACTGATTGAAACATATGAGCTAATAAAATAGTAATGAAATTTTATAAAATAGTCTTTAAAAAAGCATAGCTATTTCATAAAAATAGTTTTTATAAAGGGACTTAACTAGTCATTTTACTGGTCACAGGTTCTTGACCAATAAAATGAAAAGGATGGACTCAAATGATCTAGTCAGACCCTTTAGAGCACAAAGAGTTAATGATAAAATAAAAATACTTAAAAAGGACTTTAACTTTTTCTCAACTCTTACCACAATGTCTTCAGTATGCGTAAATCTTATAAGTTATATATTTTTTACAATCACTGGGTAATATTAAAGAAAATATTACAGTAAACAAAAATTCTGGGGCACCTGGGTGGCTCAGTTAACTGGCCAACTTCAGCTCAGGTCACGAACTCACGGTCTGTAAGTTTGAGCCCAGTGTGGGGCTCTGTGCTGACAGCTCAGAGCCTGAGGCCTGCTTTGGATTCTGAGTCTTCCTGTCTCTCTGCCCCTCCCGCACTTGTACTCTGTCTCTCTATCAAAAATAAATAAACATTAAAATAATTTTTTTTAATTTCTGAAGATAAAAATCACTTTCTAAATTAGTGTATAAAAGGGGCGCCTGGGTGGCTTAGTCAGTTGGGCGTCCGACTTTCGCTTAGGTCATGATCTCACGGTTCGTGGGTTCGAGCCCCGTGTCAGGCTGTGTGCTGTCAGCTCAGAGCCTGGAGCCTGTTTCAGTCTGTGACTCCCTCTCTCTCTGACCCTCCCCTGCTCGCGCTGTCTCTCTCTCTCTCTCTCCTAGAAATAAATAAAACATTAAAAAAACAATTATAAAAAAATAATAAATTAATGTATAAAATAAATTACAAAACAAACAGGCAAACACACAAATTTAGATTTACAATCACTGGTTAAGATGTGTTTGGAAGCTTCATAATCTTCCCAGTTAAACTCTGAACAGACAGGAAGAACCCATAGCCTCTGAAATACTTTGTACTGCTAAACTGGGGTTGGTTTTTATTTTTTAAAGTTTCATTTATTTTGAGAGAGATAAAGTGCACATGAATATGCAAGAGTCAGGGAAGGAGAGAGGGAGAGAGGGAGGGGGGAAAGGAGGAAGGGGGAGGGGGAGAGAGAGGGAATCCCAAGTAGTCTCCATACTGTAAGTACAGAGTCTAACGCAGGGCTTGATCCCATGACCCTGAGATTATGACCTGAGCTGAAATCAAGAGTCAGAAGCTTAACCGACTGAGCTATCCAGGCGCCCCTAAACTGGGTTCTTTTGAAGCTTTATCTAAATTATTGCTCCCATGTTTAAAGACAAAAAAGCTAGAGGTATATCAAATTACTTACCAAAAGTCATGTAAGAGATTTTAAAAGTCAGGAAGAGATAACCAGGCTACCAAATGCTACTCCATCTATATGATTATACATTCTCACATATCAACAGGAATCTCTTACCACTCCACTTCGAAGCATTATTTGTAAAGTGAAAGAGTGTCCATGTGTTGCAGCAAGGTGTAAAGGAGTGCATCCACGGTCATCTTGAGTTGCCAGATTTGCCCCATTGATTATGAGAGCCTCAAAATAGAGATATAAGAGTTTACATAAATATATATATGCTAAATCATAAATGCAGGTTCAGATTATTAAGTAATTTATCAACCTATAGCTAGATTATTGTATATGTTCTTACACACATGCCACAGGTAAAGTATGAGAAATTCTTAGCTAATAGTAAGAAAATTCTTGGGATCCTTTGTAACCTTGCCTAGGAGACATTTATAATATCTGATTTTACATTCTGATTTGAGCAGGTACATGCAATTTATAAGGCATGCTTTTCAGGATTATTAACAGAGGTTAATAATCACTGAGTTAAATTCTTTAATGCTAAGCTAATAAACTAAAAGGTATATGTCCACTATTTCAAAAGCAGAATCTTTTATTACCTGAGTTTCAAAATAATGGAATAGAATTCTTTTTTGAAGTAACTACCTCTAGCTCCAAAAAAAATTTCTAACTGCATTTGAGGAAATCCCATCAGAATTTACAATTGGCCTAGATTCTGTGTATGGGTTATGTCATATACATAGCTCACCCCTCTATATACCAAGCAATTGGTTTAAAAGAACTAGTAGTTAATATTTTTTAATATTGTGTTTTTTTTGTTTTATGTTTTTTAATTTATTTTTGAGAGTCAGAGAGAGACAGCACACGCAGGGGAGGGTCAGAGAAAGAGAGATACAGAATCCAAAGACAGACTCCAGGCTCTGAGCTAGCTGTCAGCACAGAGCCCGACGCGGGGCTCGAACCCACAAACCATGAGATCATGACCTGAGCCGAAGTCAGACGCTTAACCGACTGAGCCACCCAGGCACCCCAATATTGTATTTTTTTAATGTTTATTTTTGAGAGAGAACATGAGTGAGGGAGGGGCAGAGAGGGAGAGGGAGACAGCAGATCCAAAGCAGGCTCTGTGCTGACAGCAGACAGCCCAACAAGGGCTCAAACCCATGAACCACAAGATAATGCCCTGAGCTGAAGTCAGACACTTAACCAACTGAGCAACCCAGGAACCCCTAGGCAACATTTTTTAGTTTTACTCCCTCAGACTCTCTTTTTTAACCAGTCTGTATTTACCAGTATCTTAACAAAAGACTCAGTCACAATTCCTATCAAAAGTTTTAAGAATAGTTTCCATAATTAAAAAGCTAGTCTATAATCGTCACAAACCATATATTGAGTGCCTACTGTGTTTTAAAAATCACTACGAAGAATATGAAGGCATGGCAACCTAAGGAATTAGGACACATGTAAAGACAAAGATCATCAACTATACAAAGAAGTCCTTGATAAGCAACAACTACACAGTACAGTATCAAAAAATACCACCAAATCTCTGAGAATGAAGAGAACAAAGGGAATGGTTTGATCTAATGCTTAGAGGAAGGAAAGCATCAAGTAATGCTTCATTTGACCCTGATGTCCCCTGAAGTTACTACTGTATTTGCTCTTCCATTGCCTTCTTCTCACATTAATACCTCAATGCCTCAACTACAAATTCCCCTGCAAACTGTGTGCCATCCCTAACACTCCATGGAAATACAGCAAACCTCACCTGATAGTGAGCTCTCACGTCCAATGGGATTTTCTCAGCTTCCTGCTGTAACTGTGATACTCTGCCTAATTTTTTACACTTCTTCATTTGCACAGCCCTAATGGACCCCAGCTCTCCCATCTCTGACTTCTTCCTTTCAATTCTTTGCTCATTTCTCTGCTTCCTACCATTACTGCTAGTAACATTCTTCAAAATTCAATCCTCAATACTCTATTCTCTTCTCTATACTTTATTACTCCTGAAATCCTGGTCTCCAGCACCCTTTTCCGCTGCCTGGACCTTCTGCACATGAATGACCTACAGGGCCTCTAAATAATATGTACCAAATTGAACTCAGTATCTTTGCTCCTGTATCTCCCCTGCCTTTCAGATTTCTGTGTTTGTAGTGTCATAATTATCTGTCATTCTGCCTTAAATGAATTTAAATTTAAATTTAATTTTTAACATAAATCTTGAATGAATTTAAATTTTCCCTCTACTCTGTCAATGCCTACTTTTCAAGATATTTTCAACAATTTTCTTTCCCTCTGCCACCATAAAATTTCTCCTTCTATAGGTAGTAATGACACCAAAAGTCTCTAACTGGTCTTCTTGCCTCCAAACAATCTCCTCATCCTAGATACATCTTGGATACACCTTGTTAGAATAATTTTTGTTAGAATAATTTCCTGAAATACTTCATTCCTCTATTAATACCCATGTGCATGTATAAGTATGCATTATGTATATGTGTAGGAGTATATATTAGTATGCATATAAAACAGTTTCTTATACAAATGAATCATTATTCTACTTCTATGGCTATGCAAACTTAATTCATAATAATATACAACAAAATATCTACAGCTTAAACTCATATAATAGTTTATCCCTTGAACACCTGTAATTTTTCCAATTCCAGTATTTTACATAGAATTATAGATAGAGGTTAATAGAATAAAATCTAAGCTCACATCCTGGCTTTGTCACTTACTGTCTCTGAATCATTTTCATTACCTATAAAACAGGAACTCAAAAGATTGTTACATTAAATGAGGTGATGCATGGAACTGTAATTGGCCCATGAAAAGTGATAATCATTACTTTTATTTGCTCTTGTTTGCTTACACAATTTTGTATTCCTCCAAATTCCAGTTTATGGCAGTACACTGATTATATCTAGTTACTCTAATAAGCTAGATCCTACGTATATTAATGTGTAATCCTGGCCAAAAATATATGTTAAATAAGAAATATTAGACGATGCAAGCTATAAAGAAGATAATCTGGGCATCTCTGTGATAGCCTATCAGATAGCCAATTACTTCAGAGATAAAAGACTCCCCAGTCTCACACAATTTGTTTAAGTTCTATTTGGTACCAAAATATCTGAGTCATAGAATTCAGTAAGTTCTTGCTTCGGACAAAGAACTAAATCTATGGATCATATTATTAGAATGAAAGCAATAGCCCAACAAAACTATGCTAAAGTAATTAAACTTATTGACTTTTTAAAAAGTAACCCAAGTTATTATTACCTGCATACAAGCATCTTGGCCTCTGATTGCAGCTATGTGAGCTGCTGTCCAACCTCTCATGGTTACTTGTGTGATATCAGCTCCATGCCAGAGGAGCCAATGAAGACACTAAATTAAGAAAATAACCATGTTAAAAGTGATAAGGCAAATTTTTAAAAATATCTTTAGATCTTTGTTTTCCGAGGGGGGGTGGTTTTGTTTTGTTTTGTTTTGTTTTTGGGGGGTTTTAAGTAGGCCTCATGCCCAGTGCAGAGCCCAATGTGGAGCCTGAACTCACAACCCTGAGATCAAAACCTGAGCTGAGATCAAGAGTCAGAAGCTCAACTGACCAAGCCATCCAGGTGCCCCATTAACAGCTCTAGATGTTTGGAATTTAGTCTCTTATCATGACATACTACAGCCTAGAAAACATCTTAAGTAAATGAGAGGGATAAGTTTATGAAAAACAAAAGCACAAGAACAATGATATGGTAACCCCCACTTGCCCTTATTATTGGGTAAACATTAGGGAACGGTGGGAGCTATGTCAAATTGGAGATCACATTCCTTGTCCAAAAAATGTAAATGCTACTTAATCCCAGCCAGTTGTTGATGTAAGTGAAATGTTGATCCAAATCTAATATTACACCAATACTGTGTAAACCAAACAAACCACATATGTGAGTCATTTTCACTCAGTGGCTGCCAATTTGCAACCTCTGTCATAGATCTTTAAAGGGGCTCAAAAGCTTCTGTATCAGAGCAAACATTGTTATTCTGATGTTATTCTAATGATGCTCTCTAAAAAAATTTTTTTAAGTGGCGTATAAAAAATGGGGCAAGTGTTGGGCACCTAGATGGCTCAGTTGCTTAAGCATCCAAGTCTTGATTTAGGCTCAGGTCATGATCTCACAGTTCGTAAGTTCCATTCCTGTGTCGGGCTCTGTACTGATAGTGTGGAACCTGCTTGGAAACCTCTCTCTCCTTCTCTCTGCCCTACCCCCGCTCATTCTCTCTCACTCTTTCAAAATAAACTCAAAAAAAATTAAAAAAAGAGGAAAAAAGAAAAATGGAGTGAGGGTCAAATGCATCTTTGTTTACTATTTTAATTAACATAAATCTCAATAGAATACAATATTAGAGGTCTGTGCCACATATGGCATTACTGTCTTTATATGTTCAAGTTTGGAGATTCTATCTGCGAGAAGTTTTTTGGTTTTTTTTTTTTTTTTTTTTTAAAGAATTTGGTGGGGGGGCATCTACCTGTCTCAGTCAGTAGAGTATGTGGCTCTTGATCTCAGAGTCATTAGTTCAAGCCCCACATTGGGTAGGAATCTACTTAAAATTCAAAAAAAATAAGAATTGGTTGTATCATTGGGATATATTGTCACATCAGCTATAGCTGCATCACTTGTTGAAAGGCTTTTAACATTTAGTATCATTTGCCTGTAATAGCGATAAATGACCAATAAAATATGATGACAAAAAAAAGGCTCAACATCACTACTAATCACAGCAAGTCTTTTATTTATCAACAAATATTTATGGAGAGACTACTATATGCTAACACCATTAAGTTACAGAAGAATAAAACCACTGCAAACTCATGTATAGGTTTTATATTTCTCCTAGGTAAATATGTGTAAGTAGGATTGCTAGAACATAGGTAAGTATATGTTCAACTTTATAAGAAACTGCCAAGCTGTTTTCCAAAGTGGCCATACCATTTTACATTTCTGCTAGCAACGTACAAGAGTTCCAGTTGCTCCATATTCTTGTCAACACTTGGTAGTATCTTTTTTGTTTTTGTTTTGCCATTCTAACAGGGTAGTGGCATCTGTTGGTTTATTTTGCTTTTCCTTAATGGCTAATGATGTTGAACATGTTGTCATGTGCTCAATTGCCATCCAATTGCCATTCAGCGGGGCTCCTGGGTGGCTCAGTCAGTTAAGCGTCGGACTTCGGCTCAGCTCATGATCTCACGGTTCGTGGGTTCGAGCCCCACATCGGGTTTTGTGCTGACAGCTAGCTCAGAGTCTGGAGCTCAGCTAGCTTCAGGTTCTGTGTCTCCCTCCCTCTCTCTCTGACCCTCCCCTGCTCACACTATCTCTCTCTCAGAAATAAATAAAACATTTAAAAAAATGTCTAGGCAAACTAAAAAATTGAGATGTATACAAACAAGAAAAGAATGTGTGACCCATACACAGGAAAAAAAAATGATCACCAGAAACTATCTCTGAGAGGGCCCAGTGATGGACTTAACATGACTTCAAAGCAGTTATTATAAATAGTTTTGGAAAACTAAAAGGAATTCTTTTTAAAATAATTTAATTTGGGGAGCACCTACGTGGCTCAGTCAGTTAAGCATCCAACTCTTGAGTTCAGTTCAGGCCATGATCTCAAGGTTTTGTGACTTCAAGCCCCACGTCAGGCTCTGTACTGGCAGACCCTGCTTGGGATTTTCTGTCTCCCTCTCACTCTGCCCCTCCCCAACTTGCATGGTCTTTGTCTTTTTAAAAAAAAAAATACATAAATAAATAAAAATGAAAGAATTTATATTTAAAGAATTAAAGGAGGGGCACCTGGGTGGCTCAGCTGGTTAAGCACCTGACTCTTGATTTCAGCTCATGATCTTCCATTTTGTGAGCTCCAGCCCCATGTAGGGCTCTGCATTGACAGTGTGGAGCCTGCTTGGGATCCCTCTCCTCTCTCTCTCTGTACCTTCCCTGCTTGTGCATGCACTCTCTCTCTCAAAGTAAATAAACATTTTTAAAAAAAGAATTAAAGTATGATGACAATGACTCATCAAAGAGAAATAAGTCAGAGAAAAACAAATACATATGATCTCTCTTACATGTGGAATTTAAGAAACAAAACACATGAGCAAAGGAAAAAAAGAGAGAAGACAAACCAAGAAACAGATTCATAACTATAGACAACAAACTGATAGTTATCAGAGAGGAGGTGGGTAGGGAGTGGTTGAAATAGGTGATAGGGATTAAAGAGTATACTTATAAAAACAATTTTATACACACACAAACACACACACACACACACACACACACACATAGAAGCCTGGCTTGCTCAGTCAGTGGAGCATGCAATTCTTGATCTTGTTAGGGTTGCAAGTTCAAGTCGCACGTTAGGTGTAGAGATTACTTAAAAAACTAAAAGGGGCACCTGGGTGGCTCAGTTTGTTAAGTGTCCAACTTCAGATCAGGTCATGATCTTGCAGTTCATGGGTTAGAGTCCTGCGTCAGGCTCTGTGCTGACAGCTCAGAGCCTGGAGCCTGCTTTGGATTCTTTGTCTTCCTCTCTCTCTGCCTCTCTCTCTCAAAAATAAACATTAAAAAAAAAGTGAGCACTTATTAAAAAAAAAAACTGGGGGGGATGCCTGGGTGGCTCAGTTCGTTAAGTGTCCAATTTCAGTTCAGATCATAATCTTGCAGTACCTGAGTTCAAGCCCTGTATCAGGCTATGTGCGGATAGCTTGGAGCCTGGAGCCTGTTTCAGATTCTGTTTCCCTCTCTCTGCCTCTCCTCCACTCACATACTGTCTCTCTCTCTCAAAAATAAACATTAAAAAATTTTTTGACAAAATCTTTAATAAAAATAAATACACATTCATAAAAATGTATTAACTGAATTAAAGTTTTGCCTAATTCATGCTATGTTTGGCAAACAATTCAATTTCAAAGTTGTGGATAAAAATGAATTATATGAATTCTAATAAAACTATAAATATCTGTTTTTGAGAATATTGTTCAATTATAGTACATTAAGATTTAATTTTGAATAATTTTATTTTGTGTCCATGAATAAATATTAAAATATTGATTCCTATCCAAATATATGAAATGCTATTATAGTTTCAAGTTAACTTTAAAATGTGAAAGATGTAATACAATTGCAGAAAATGAAAAACAAAAAAGAAAATATACTGAGACACAAATTATTTTTTAAAAAAGAAGGAAAAGAAATTCTAGAAGTAAAAAATATATCTGAAATAAAAAGTTTACCATAAGGGCTCAAGAACTGATTTCATTTCACAGAAGAAAAAAAAGATGAAGTCTAATGAAGCATATTTTTCACTACTTGTTTTTCTAGTGATTATTTTATATTACCAACGTAAGTACCACAGTCTTAGGAAATTTCAGAAAGTATTAACAAAATGTAAAAGCATTAATGTAGTACTCAAATAGAGAATTAGGGGATGATTTTTAAATGAAAAGGTACCCAAAATGTTATGGTTTAATTCACTTTTATTAAAATTCAACAAACATTTCTAGAATATTTGTTATGTACTATGCTAACACTTAAAATATAAATTTAAGGGACACCTGGGTGGCTCAGTCAGTTAAGCATCTGACTCTTGATTTTGGCTCAGGTCTCGATCCCAGGTTTGTGAGATCAAACTTTATATCATCTCTGCACTGGGCTTGGAGTCTACTTGAGATTCTCTCTCTCTCTCTCTCTCTCTCTCTGTCTCTCTCTCTCTCCCTCTCTCTCTCTCCCTTCCTCTTTCCTTCCCTCCCTCCCTCCTTCTGCCCCTCTCCCCACTTATGTGCTTGTGCTCTCTCTCTTGAAAAATAAATCTTTTAATTTTTTTAACATTTACTTATTTTTCACAGACAGAGAGAGATAGAGCACGAGCTGGGGCAGGGGGGAGCAGAGAGAGAGGGAGACATAGAATATGAANATATATATATATATATATATATATATATATATATATATGCATATATTATATATATGCATATATTATATGCATACATATATGTAAATTTAATTCAGCAAATTCAGCTCTACAGCAAACATTTATTGAGAATACAATATGCCAGATGCTGAAAAAAAAGAGGACTAAAACCCAAATGGTACCTTCAAAGAGATCAAAATGTAAAAGGGATTCAAAGTGAACAATTCAATGTAATACAAAAAAATACAATTTTAAAAATATGTGTATGATTTAGGGGTAGCTCCTAGGTAGCTTACTGAGGAATGCTGAGAGGGGAAACGGAGAAAGTTTTGCCAAGTGGGAGCTGCCTGACCTGGATTTCAACCAAGTAACCAGAAGCAAGAGGTGAGACTAGGCAGAGAAAACATCATGTGTAACGTCTAGGATAACATGGAACAGCAGGCTAGTTTGGGAAATGACAATAGTCACCAGTATTACAGAATAAAACAAGTATGATGGCCGATGAGGTTGGAGAGAGAAGTCTCTTGTATTAAATAGCTTGCATTTTATCCTATGGGGTAAACACTACACAAACTTAAGAAAGGTTTCAAGTAACATCAGACAGGAGTTTTACAACGATAACTTTATAATGAATATGAACTAAAGGTGGATGAGACAGCAAAGAAGAAAATCAATTAGATCTAAAGCAGTGGCTACGAGGATGGAGAAGACAAACTCAGGAGACAAAGATGGAACAAAATCAATGACCTAGTGATCAGTTCTCACTGCATTATCAACTGCACCTTCAGACAAATGTCGATGTTGTGTTTCATTTCTGGAAAAAAAAAAATGGAGACAATGCAATAATGATGCCAAGTCATTAGCCTGGACAGCTAAGAAAGGGAGGGAAAAGAGTACTGGTTTAGTTTCAGACTCATTTGAGATCCAGTCAGATGCGCATTAGCTGTTGTTGATCAAGCACCTGATACATCAGCAGAGTTCAAAAGAGAAGGCAAATCAATAAATTATTATGTAGTAGTGATAAAGCCAAAGTATGCTAAAAGACGGCCTGGAGTATAAAAAATACTATTATTTATAGAATAAGCAGAGGAGGTTGACCAAAGAAGACTGGTAGTAATCAGAAAGACTGAAAGCATTCCAGGAAAGAGAGGAAATCCCACTCTACTCAACATCATTTAAAAAAAAAAAAGGGGGGGGGGCCAAGAAAAATAGGAAGAAAACCCCATCCTTGATGAAACTAAGACATCTGAAGCTACAAAACATCTGGGAAAGCTGCCGAAGTGTAGATCCAAGAGGAATATGGAGGGAAACAGAGAACATACTCACCCAGGGCTACAAATCAGATAGACCGTCAAGGCACATACCTCCTAGGTGAGAGGAAGCCACTAAAAGGCCAAAACAAAAATCCTTGTTTACAGAAGTTCAAGTGGGGCACACCAACTGGCAGAGACATTCTCTGGACCAGATTTGGTTTTGAGAAGCAGAGAAACCCAAACAAACAAGAAATCACAGAGAGAAGCCATTTTCATAGAAAGTAGTCTCTGTGTGGCAGGGGAAAAAACCAAACACTTCATAGCAGACCTACTACAGCCTATAGGCTAGGGAAATGTAGTGACTAAAATAAGTTCTCCACCTATAATCTCTAATCATGAGGAAAAAGTGCAGTTGGCTTTGTGCACTACCCAAGAATAATTTTTTGCATAAAAATATTCACAAGCACTGTTTGTACTAGCTAAAAATTAAAACCAACTAAATATCCATCAATAGAAAAATGGTTAAGTTCTGATATTAGTCTGAGAATACATTATTATAACATGCCTGAAAGAAATGGAGTATATAAATGCAATCACATAGTTAAGACTCAAAAACACATTTTTAAACACAAAAAGCTGCAGGATGATACATAGTATGATATCATTTATATAAAATATTAAAAACAATGATATAATCATGTAATAACATAAAATATAGATGGAATTTTTAAAATTTATTTTGAAGGAGAGAGAAAGGGAAAGCATGTGCAAGAGCGGGGAAGGGGCAGAGAGAGGGAGAGAGAGAAGGAAAGAAAGAGAGAGAGAGAGAGAGAATTCCAAGTAAGCTCCACACTGAATGGGGCTCAATCCCATGATCCTGGAATTATGACCTGAGCCGAAATTAAAAGTTGGAAATTCAACTGACTGAGCCTCACAGGCACCCCTACATGGGAATATTAAACACCAAATTTAGGGTAATAGTTATTTCTGGAGTTGTTAGGAGAGGAATGGCACCCGAGACTTAAAGTACATCTGTGTTATTCCATTTATTTTTCTTTCGTTTTGTTTTAAATATTTATTTTTGAAGTAGAGAAACAGAGTATAAGTAGGGGAAGGGCAGACAGAGACAGAGAGAGAGAGAGAGAGAGAGAGACACGCAGAATCTAAACAGGCTCCAGGTTCTGAGCTGTCAGCACAGGGCCCGAAGCGGGGCTCAAACCCACAAATCCTGAGATCATGACCTGAGCCAAAGTCAGACACTTAACTGACTGAGCCACCCAGGCGCCCCTCCATTTATTTTCTAAAAATCTAAAGTAACTCGAGCAAAAATGTTAAGATTTGATAAACTAGGTATTTGTATGTTACTCTCTGTAAGTTACCTCCAGGCTTGCCTTTGGAACTTAGCCACCACGTTGTGAGAAATCACAAACTAGCCCAGGTGGAGAGACATTACATAAAAGTTCACATGGAGAGGAATTAAGGTGGCCAGCCTATAGCCTGCATCCTCCACCAGACATCTGCGCGAACAAGCCTTCAGAAGATTCCAGCCTCAGTATTTGAATCTTCTAGCTGAAATCCCAGACATGGTGAAACAGAGACGAGCTATCCCTGAGATCCAAATTCTTGACTCACTTGAGTATAAATGGTTATTTTATGCCACTAACTTTGGGGATAATTTTTTTATTAAGGCAGAGTAACCAGAACAACAAATAACACAATGAACTGAAAAGAAAAATACTTCCAGGGTGCTGGGGGCCTAAGTCTGTTGAGCATCAGGCTCTTGATTTCAGCTCAGGTCATGATCTCACAGTTTGTGGGTTTGAGTCCTGTGGTGTAGGGCTCTGACAGTACAGAGCCTGCTTGGGATCTTCTCTCTCCTTCCCTCTCTGCCCCTCCCCGACTCACACTCTAGCTCTCAAAAATAAACAAACAAACAAACAAACAAACTTTAAAAAAAAAGAAAAAAGAAAAATATTTCAAATGCCTAGCATAAAGTCTCAGTCTTACTTGCCAAATCTTCAAAACTGCTAACAGCTGTAAACTTACTTCAGCTTAATAATTTATACAGCTTCTTACCTCCAAACTTCCAGAATGTGCTGCCCAATGTAAAGGGGAAAACTTATGGAGAATGTCAACTTCATTAATGCTGGCCCCACGTTCTATTATTTCTGAAAGCTGCTTCACATCTCCTGCCCGTACTGCATCATGTACGTTACTAAAATGCACCTTCTTCCGGGCACCTATTGAAAAATTGCTTAAAATATATTACACACAAAAAAAAAAGCATAAAGCAATTCAATAGAACAAAAGAAAGCACAAAATCACTTTTGCTTTCCAAATAATTTATTACAAACATATTTGTTGTTAACATCTTAATCAGACTTCCATTTCAGCTCTAATACATAAAGAGCATTGAAGTTGTCACTCACATAGGTACAGGAACTATCTAAAAGTTAAATCAACAACTTTTCTTGGACTCATCAGAGAACTGTGGTCTCAAAGCCAACTGCCTTCTCAAGTCTGGAGAGACACAGAAATACAAAAGCACAAACAAGTTCTGCTTACCTGGAGCAGAAGCCACCGGAGCCATAAACTTCTAGAAGCATTGAAACAGCAATTGTGACAAACTGCTAGAAGTTGGGCAAGTATTATTCTATGAGTGGAAAAACTCTTGAAGCTACAGTCTTAGAAGGCCCCCACATTTTCATAGATTTTATCCCACCAGGGTAAATCCCACCAGGCTATCACTGTGAAAAGTCAAGAAGAATCACTTCATGTCTTCAGCAGGGGAAGGGGGAAAGTAACGATTCTGAAATACACCCAGCCCATCCTCTGTAACAGAGCCTACTCTCCGGGGACAAAGATTTTATCAGAGTCTTACCTCACATAGGCTGATACATTCTATCAATATACTTTTCTTATCTTTCTCATATGTACTACACTAAGAAAGGAATGGCAGGTCACAATTTTTACTTCATAAACTCTAGTGGTCTTATATTTTATAATCTAATGTTCCAAACATCAAGACTGCATTGTGACTGTGAAATATTTCATGTGTAGGATAAGCCAGAAGCAATAAAGATATCTCAGCATGAACAGTTGTTGGAGGAGGAAGAGAGCTTAATCAAAGCATTTGCTAAACAAAGAGGCATGATTCACATGACCTCAAACTGCTTTCAAAAGAACTCACCAACATTTCTGCATAGATAATCTATGCAGTTTTCTACTACTACTAATCCGTGTGTATGTCCTTTCTCCACAACTCAAATGTTAATTTCTTTGAGGGCTGGAATTGTATCTTACACCACCCCCTAGCAAAATGGTATATACATTTTACTCAAAATCCTTTAGGAGCATCTAACACATGCCAGGCACTAAGATAATATGATGGCAAATGGACATGGATCTAATACATTTTCTTTCTATTTTAAAATCTATTTGGACAAATTCAATACAATTTTTAAAAAACCCGACAGTGTTGCCTTAAGTGAGTATAGGTAAAATTAAGACGTTGGGGGAGTAAACATTTGACCAAGACCTTGAAGAACATATATGCATATGGGGAAGGGAGAAAGGAAGGCACCCAAAATCACCAAGCCTTTTAATAATTTAATAATTGCTTAACGATGTAATCCCTTGATCAGACCTTCATTATTCTCCTTTTAACTAGTAGTACAAAATCTGCAAATGATGTTTTACCCACTCTAATCCATTTTATACAGGAACATTCTAATCCATTGTGTGCAAGGACACTATTCTGATCACTCCATGCCTCTGTTCCACTAACTACATCTGGTTATCCACTTCTAATCTAGAGAACAAAGGCCACACCCTCAGGAGGACAATCTATGTCTTCCACTAATTTGGCTACATCTAACTTTACAGCCTTTTCCCCCCACCACATTCCATCCCAATTCATTCATTCATTCACCCACTCATGTATCCACTCAACATTAATTTGGTGTCTACCATAAAGATAAAAGGACGAAGGCAACATAGTCTCTATCCTCAAAGAACTCAAAGATACAAACAAAAGTTATAAAATAATGTAGTAAAAGCAATGACAGAAATATTCATAAGAACTCATGGAAGCACAGAAGAATTCTAATTCAGCCAGAGTAGAAGGAAATGAGATCTACGATTAATCTTCAAGGATTAGCAGGAGTTTGCCAGATAAAATAGGGAAAGAGAAAGGCACCCTAGACAACATGAATGGTAGGATGTGATCAAGAAAGTGCTCGCGGGCGCGCGCGCGCGCACACACACACACACAGCCATCCTACTGCTGAAGGGAAGCAAAAAGGTAAGACTAGAGACTGAGGAAGACCTTGTAAGAAGCTACAGTGGTCCACCCAAAGAGGCTGAAACACTCAACTAAAAGAGTGACAGCAGGAATAGAAAAGGAGACAGATTCAACAAGTATGGAAATAGGATGCATACAGTGGGTGAAATAAGGAAGGCATAAAGGGATGACTCCAAGGTGTCTATTTTACCTGCTTAATTACCATGCAGGTAAAACAGAAGATAGAGAGGCTATATGGACACAAAATCCTGTTTTGTACATGTTGATCTTGAGGTGCCAAAGAAAGTTCCAGAAGGGAGCTGTATATATTTGTCTGCGGCAGATCTCAGTGTCTCTCAGTATTCATAGTTTTTTCTGATACCTACCCTCAGCCCATTCTGAAGCCAGACACTGTACTCGTCTTTATAATATTCATCACACTAGCCATTATTTTCCCAGTATTTATTTTTCCTCCTAAAAGGTAAGGAAGGTGTCTGTCTTCTTCACTGATATATCCTTAAGATACAGCAAATAGTAAGCCGTCAATAAATATTTACTGGATGGTTGAATAACAAAGATTTCAACAGGGTTGAAGTCATAATAAAGGACCAGGAAAAACAAAAACAAAAACAAAAACAAAACCATCAGTGATGGCTCTATGGGGAGGGGGGGACAGCATTTAAGGAGAGGATGGTAGAAAAGTCATCAAAAGGAAAGCTAGAGTCAGTAGAGTGGAAGGAAGAAAACGAGGTAAATCTAGTCATCTTCACAGGGTCAAATGCTGCAGAGAAGCCAACGGTCCATAAGATTTAACAAGTATTGATGTTTCAGGAAGTCTCAGGAATACTGCAGGTGGAAAGAAAGTGAGGAAACCTGGAGGGAGAATGAGAAACAGGTGAACAGCTTTGAGACCCACCTAAAATAGGCAAATTGGAAATTAGGAGTAACAGCTGAGAACGGAAACTACCAGAAAGGGCCAACGGTGATGTGGGTGAAGTGACAAGAGTGGTAGAGACAAGGGCAAGCGAAGTAGTCTGACTCACATGGGATTGCAGTCTCCCTAGAGGAGGTGTAGGGGCCTGAATCTGACACCCCAGGCATGGTGCGATCCTGCGGACCTCCAGGAGGAATCGAGTCCAAGCCCCTGCTGCTACGGCGATCTTCACTCGCTGTCACCCACGACCCACTGCAGTGGCTACCCCCTTCGTCGTCGCTCGGACCAGGGCCGCCGTCCTCCCTGGTTCTCTCCCAGGAGCTCCCGCAGCGGGAACCCTCGTCTATACTTTCTCTCTCCCAGAAGCCACTGAGGCAGCGGCTGGCGTCTATGCTGACGCTCACCGCAGAGGAGTCGCTGGCCGCATAGCCGCGATCTTCACTTACTCCCTCCCAGGAATTACTGAGGCTGTGGCCGCCATCGACACTCCCTTCCTCCCAAGAGTCACTGAGGGGGCGGCTGCGGTAGTCACTGCCCCTCTCCCCGGAGTCGCTGGTTTGGGGACCCGGGACTTCTCTGACTCCCTCCCAAGAATCTCTGAAGCGGAGGCCGCGGTCTTCTCGGACCGGGCCCTCACAGTCACTAGTTTGGTGGCTGCCGACCTCACTTAAACACACGTCGCTGCTGCTGAAGCCGCGGTCTCTTAATCTCTTCCAGGAGGTGCTGTGACAGCGGCCACCATCTCCCCTAACTCTCTCCCATGAGACACAGCCCAGGTCTTCATTGACCCTCCTCGAGTCAGTGCGGGAGAAGCCGACGTCTTCACTCACGCTTCCCGTAGAGCCCCTACAGAGGCGGCCGCCGTCTTCACGGATTCTTTCCCTGTCTTCGCTAACTCTTTCCCTTAACTGGCCGCCGCGATGAGCGTGTCGGCCGTTTGTCCTCCAAACGCGATGATTAGTGAGGCGGCCGCCGTCTTCGATTGCTATTCCCCACGAGTCGCTCTGGCGGCGGCCGCCGTCGGCTGCTACCCTCTCCTCCGAGGTGCTTTCCAGCGTCCCGACTACAGCTAACGGGTTGCAGCCGTGGTGGAGCCGTTGCCTTGGAAACGGGTAAACTTCCGGCGTGCTGCGGTCATGTCCGGTTCCTCACGACCGTGCGTCACTTCCGGCCTCCCCTCAACCTTTTTCAAGGCTTCGCCTCTAGAGAAATCGGATGGCGGTGTGGACTGGGTTTTTGAGATTCCTCTCGGTCTCACATGCAGCCTATCTAGGCCCCGTGTCTCTAACGGCCTGGTATCGATCACGCCTTCCATGGCTCAGCGACGCAGGTGCGGGCTCCGGGACTGCAATTTGCGTAGGTGACCTGTGTGGCGCGGGCCGGGCGGGGCCTTTCTTCGTCCTTGGCAAATCTAGTATAATTTTCAGTGCTTGTTGGAACACTGGAGGAAATTTGTTTTTACCCTGTCATTTCACAGGTATAGAGAAAAACCCAAAGGAGAAGTTAGCTGCAGCCGCTTTCATTATTGAATGTTTTATTAGTGCCAGGCTCTTGGATAATTGCTTGGTACTTAATTCTCAGAATAATTTTGTAAGGTAGGTGTGATCCCTGTTTTGTACTTGAGGCGACTCAAGGTATCAGTAATTTGCTAAAGCCAAACAGGTAAGTTGTGGAGCCAGTATAAACACAGGTCAGTAGTCAAAAGACTGCCTCAGGGTTCCTGACTCTAACTCCTAGGTTCCCTTTAATGTACAATGTTTGCTTTCAAAAGTTCAGCCCAAATCTTTTATTTCTCTGACCTCATTATTTAACGGATATTCTTCTATTCGCTCTTTATTGAAAATACAGTTCGGGGGCACCTGGGTGGCTCAGTCGGTAGAGCCCAGGGTTCTTGGTCTCTGGGTCTTGAGTTGGAACCCCACCTTGGGCGTGGAGCCTACTAAACAGCAGAGAAGGAATGCGTGCGTTGGATTTAGTGCTAGCAGCAGAGAATACAAAAATTAGAATTCTCTATTCTTTAAGGGCATCACTTTGATTACTCTTTCAGTCTGGGTTTTTTTTTCCCCCATCCTCGGATTTTGTTCTGTAAACACATTTGGGACATTCCCCAGACCCTATCATTTCTTCTCTTTAAGTACAGTAAATTGGCTTTCTTTAATTTCCATAGTCTCTTGTAATATTAATATTAACAACTGCCATTTGCTGAGTTCATGTGACTCTGGCACTTTGCTAAGTACTTTATAGTCATTTTCTTTATTTACTCCTTAACCTACCAGGACAGTATTACTCTTCCTTTTTACAGAAAGAAAAATAAAGCATCAACGTTAATTGCCTGAAGATTCACAGCTTAGTATTAAGTACCTGAATTAGGTTTCCAACCTAGATCTTTGATTGTGCTGCACATACTTCTCAAAATATCTGAATTTCCACAGACTTTTATTATATCACTTATCACATTATAATTACTGTTTAACAGTTGATCTTCACCCCAAGGACTCTGAGCTTCTGAAAAGTGGTGAGTTTTCATTATTCGTCTTTGTTCCTGACATTTGGAATACTTCATTCAAGTGGAGGGCTTAGTAACAGTGGTGTGGGTTAGTGGGTGGCTTGATGATCAGTTGATTGTCTGGTGGATGAACTGATAGACTGAAACTTTTTCACAGTTGGGAGGGAATTTGGGATTAGTCATCCCAATCCCCTTACTTTTAGAAATAGGGCAACTGAGCTGTTTTGTCTTACCAGACATATATTGAGTTACTAATAGGAGCCAGTGTCTATGCTAAATGATTTGGAAATAGTTTCAAACTTAATCTGTATTATTATTTCTGTTTTACAGATGAGGAAACTGCTCACATTTGGCCAAGTTCACTAAAGTAGGAAGTGGGGAATTGGAACCCACTCTGACTCCAGATGAATACAGAGTTTGTAATCTGAATAGGCTACGTAGGCTAACGGTAAAGGCTTCATTTGTTGCTGTGTTGTGTGAATAACTTCACTGCAGGTCAGCACATCTTTAACAGATACACACATGGCAGGAAGGATCAGAAAAGAAAACAGAGAAGCAGAAAAAACAAAATCTCCCAAAATAAACTTAAAAGGAATTAAAAATAAAAGCAGATATTAATGAAATGGAAAATAAAATTGATAATAATAGCTGCTGTTTGAAAATAAGAATAAATAGACCCTTAGCAAATCTAAAGAAGAAAAGAGAAAACAATATTGGAAACAAAGGGCACATATTGCGGATATTAGGGACCTCCAAAATTAGAAGTGAATTTAGCATAGCCTTATAGGCTAATTATAGACTAATCTTGAAAATTGCCTTGGACAATTTTCTGGGAAAATACGGATTTCAAAAAATTGACTCGAGTTAGAAAACTTTAATAAAAGAAGCATAAAAGAATGCCCTACATATCCCTGACAAAAGTCACCAGGAACAAAGCATAGAAAATGTAGTATATCCCAACTATGAAAGTAGCAGAACGGTAACAGTCTAAACAAGGATACTGGGGGAAAAAAAAACAGTGCAGTGAGGCTTATGAATATACATGCAAAAAAATTAAGGAAACTGAAGCCAGCAGTGCATTTAGAGAACGACATAACCAAGTTGGGTTATGGTCATGGATGGTCAACATAAGACATGTGATGAGAATTTTCTACATTGAAGAAGAGAAACTATATAATCTTAATTGATACGGAAAATTACTGATTTTTTTAAAAATATTAAGCAAGTAACAAAAGGAAGCTTAACTAGATGAAGGGTATCAACCAGAAATAAACACACTTACTGTCATGGTCTAGGTTATCTGCTCTCATTCCTGCAATTAGATTGTTCTGAGAATTTGGGATCCTGTGTAGTAAGATAAGGTATGAAATCGGAAAGGTAGAAATTAAGATATATGATAATTTTATCTGGAAAGTCTAAGACAACTAAAAAACTATTAAACATTGGAAGGAAGATAGTAAGCTCTCAGCAACATTCAGAAGATTTTTTTATACACTATAGAATAATCAACTTTTAAATGTAAGGAACTCATTCACATTAACAGCAACAGTGGTGAAATATTTTAGAAATCTATCAAGAAATAAGGAAAACCTAAATCAAAAAACCATAAAATTTCATTTATGGGTGTTACAGAAGATCAAAATAAATGGAAAAATAATGCTGTGTCCCTACATGAATAGGCTCAGCATTGTAACGATAAGATTCACCTCATATTATAAATTTGTTGCATTTCAAGGAAAAACATTAACAATATTTAGTGAAAATCAAGATAGTTTTACTTTTCTTTGAGGTTTTGGGTTTTTTTAAAGTTCATTTATTTTGAATGGGTGTTGGGGCGGGGGGAACAGAGAGAGAGAAAGAATCCCAAGCAGGCTCTGCACTGTCAGTGCCGAGCCTGACATACCATGGGATCACAGCTAAGCAGAAGGATGCTCAACTGAATGAGCTACCCAGGCTCATTTTTAAAATGATTTTAAAATTTATGCGAAAGAATGTATATGCGAGACTAACCAAAATGTTTAAGTATGAGAACCCAAATACACATCAGAACTACAAAGCTAGAGTATTTAGAACAGGGAGGTATGGGAATAGGACTGGACAATTCAATTAATGGAACAAACTAGAATTCAGAGATCTCATGTATGTTCATTATAGAGGTGGCATTTCAAATACAGGAATGTAGGCTCTTCATTTCCATATACAAAAATTTCAGCAGAATTAAAGGTTGTCTTATACATCTTAGGAAGGCCTTCCTAAGCAATACTATCCCCAAAGACCACAGAAAATTTATAAACATTTAGAAAGCTACAAGGTATGCTACCATGACGTTGAAATTAGGTAGGCAAGGTTTATTATCAAGTCTGAGAGAATCACTCTAGAAAAGTAATGTGCAGAGATAATTAAAAATACCAAAAGCAAGTGCACCTGAAACTAATGAATGTTGTATTACTTGACATCAATTTGAAAAAAGCAAATTAACAAAAGATACTCAAACTCATGAGAATGCTCTTTGCACATCATTGATAAAAACTAAAAGATGGATAATGTCTATTGGAAGAGGTTGCCTAAACAAAATACTGTGCTGGTGAGAGATTAAATTGGTGTGACCCAAGGACAATTTGGCACTGTCAGAATTCTAAATATACATTGAATACTTGGGTCACTTGTATATCCAGTTGTAAAATCTTAAGAATAAATTAATCAGTTGTAGCAGAATAGTCATTGCAACATATAGTTGTGAATAATTAGACACTTGAATATCATCAGTGAATAGGTAAATTATCCTACATTCATGTGAAATGTTACACAGTTTTAGAAATGATCTACATCATTAACAGGAAAAGATACAGTGAATTTTTAAAGAGGCAAAACAATACACATGCAATCTGGGTATTTTTAATTTTTTTTGTAAAATATTTTTCAAAAAGATCTATATAGAAGTTTATAGAGCAAGAAAGATGTGAAAGGAGACTTTATATTTGATTTTTTTAATTAAAAATTCTTCCAAAGTAAAAATACAGAAGGATAGGAAAACATGCAGTACTGTATAAAGCACAAGAAAATACTTTTTAAGGAGTATATGGGCCAGGAGAGATTAAGAGGCTAAGAAAAACACACTTGTTTTGGCAAGGAGTCCTTGGAGGCGAGATGTAAAAACCCAGGATGCACAGGATTTCAAGGTAAGTGAGGGACTGACGGAAGGAAATTTCTCACATGAATCATTCCAGAACACACTGAAGTGGGCATCTCAGAGAAATGGGGACTCTAAGTAGGAAGCTTGTGGTTCCACCTCTCCAGTTTTCCAAAGAGGGGTCTGCCTAATCCCCCGTAGATGGCATCTATGTTCCAGAGGAGGGAGTGAAACCAATACCAGGTAACCCTCCTCTCTTCTGTCTAGGTATTCTTGCTTCCCAGGCAGCCTTGCCCTCCCTCTCGTGCACACCTGCAAACTGACGAGGCACTCCATGGGTGCTTTTTGGTTCTTACTTAGTGTGCTCTTTCACACCTGCACAGCAAAGTGACCCTGTATAAGATTAGGAGAAAACCCTACTTCTACAGAAGTTCAGGCCTTTCTTGACAGTAACCTGACTTTCCATTTCTACCTCCAGACTACTTCCTCTTCAGTCCACTAAATCTTTCCTCTTGCAGTCATGGTTAGATGCCGCCTTATATTTTTCTGAATATTCTGTATAAACCTCATACAGCATTTAATAGTTGCTAAATAGTTTGTAAAAAAAAAAAAAAAAAAAAGCCAGGAAAACAAAGTGAATTTAAAGTGTTCTATTTTAGGTTAAACTGTTACATGAAAATTTTTGAGTTTTTATTATATAATTGAGTCTTTTTTTTTGCCAAAGCTTATTTTATTTTTAGCTAAATAAGATTA
Organism: Crocuta crocuta; assembly: GCF_008692635.1. Classification (NCBI taxonomy): domain Eukaryota; kingdom Metazoa; phylum Chordata; class Mammalia; order Carnivora; family Hyaenidae; genus Crocuta; species Crocuta crocuta. Next base: position 910,927 of record NW_027532025.1, on the reverse strand, counting down.
TATTTCACTATTTCCCAGAACATTGAAATTCAAAGTTTTAAGTAAGCAAATTATGTTGAAATCAGAACATTGTAGAGAAAGTATAAACAATAAAATGTGTAGGTTTTAGGAAATAAAATAATCCTTTTATTCTCACAAACTTCAACAATAACTTTAAAAGACAATATTCCACCTTCCCTGAGGCTTCCTTTGGCTTTCCTTGCTACGCTTTCCGTTGTAGATTACTTACTAGTTCTAGTTCCCAGGGGTATGTGTTGACTGTTTTTGGGGCTATAGTTTAGTGTTGCTTCCTCTAAATGCTATCATCTAGCTGTTCATTAAAAAACAACATTGGTGTTTCTTTAAATTAACATGACAGTATTTTCAGGTATAACTCTGGGAATTCTTAAATGATAAAGGCTTCAATGAATGAGAATCTACTAAATGAGACCCTCCAGAAATAATCTGTTCTTAATATTCACTGATTATAATGCAGTGAAATTTTGGGGCCACACATCTAAATCACTATCCAACATCCAGCTTCCTATGTAAAAAACTAGGAATCAAAATATCCATTCCAACTGTAAACACTTGTAATCATTGTCCCTCTGCCACCCCAAAGCTAATTCTTTTTGTGCTGTTGATAATCTCTTTCCAACTCTTGAGATTGGGGTCGTCTAATGAGTTCCTTTTAATACCCCCATTAACATCCTTTTGTCTCATTCTAACTACAATTAAATCTCTAGTTAAATTTCATAAAAGAGCAGCTCTTACTATTGTATTACCTCTTACCCACACAACCCATTGCAACTAGTGGTGGTGGTTTTTTACCATTCTGATTTTATTTTTTCAATAGGGCTGCTTTCTCCCCTTCCCACCTAGGAGTCTAAATTTTGTTCCCCAAGGACCTGTCTTGACCTTCCTCCTTTGTATGAATACTCGGTACACTGGTAGGTTTGACTGTCCCCTTTTGATTGTCATACTTTTAAGCCTTTGGTAAAAGTTATGGTCTCCCCAAAGGCACAACAGAAAATTTTGCCTACGTTTTTGGATGCAGACCCCAGCATTTTTCCATGACATTGGTTCATGTATATTCCTAAATTCAGCTATCACATAATGTGGGGCATCTAACAGTTTTCTGACTGAACCTTTCTAGAATAGCATTTGACAATCTCTTGTATTCACTTGATTCTTAAAAGAAAAACACGCAGATACTATGTTTACAATTTCTAGTGGCTCCCGTGCTCACCAGTGTAACAAACTTCTAAGCATGACAAAGACGACTTCATAATTTTCTCTTCAAAATTGCTGGGTTTTAATCACATAAAGTTTTTTGAAAACACGTGTTTTCAAGATTTTATGTTTGCTGCCCATTCTCCATGTATACCCTTCCCGCAAATGTGGACTACTAGTTATCCTCCAAGACTCAAATACCACCACCTTTATAGTCTTTCTTAACCCACTTCCAGGTAGTTTAGTGTACCTACTTTGGGTATTTATTTTTTTCATTGCAGAAATAGTATGTAATAAAATGAAGCAGAACCAAGTCTACATTCTTGTTCTACAACTTTTTAGGGATTCAGTCTGTACACTGGGGACTCCATCTACTATGTAGGATTATCTATAAACACCACAGAAAATAGATGTAAAAAGTTTGCCAATGCCTACCACATAATTGCTCAACAAACTTTCACTGTTTTGTATGCCCATTTCTGATAGATGACAGGAAAGGTTAATCTTGCATCTCAGAGTCCCTGGATTATATATAGCAGGTCCCATGTTCAGGTTTTAAAGAACAGAGTGATAAAGACGTAAGAAAAAGATGTCATATTCTAAAGCCATTGAAGAAATAAAAAGATACAAACGGAAGTTTCTTCATCATTCTATTTATTACATGTATGAATATTAACATCTCATGGTATCCATCTAATTCAGTCAAAACCAACAAAGGAAAAAGGTTAACCATGTTTCAAATGAACATTCTTACAGATTCCCCTGTAACTTAAAATATGTTCATCTGCATTAAATCGCTTGACAAATCTGAAAAATGTCACTTAAAAAAAAAATCACCTTTAGTACTTATATTTGTTAATCGCTTGATGGCATCAGTGTCCAAGTTCAATAAAAGTTGCTTCATTAGATACTTTTCAAAAATGGACATCTGGATGGTTCTCTATAGCTGGAGAGATATATATGCAAAGTCCTATTTCAGTTTAAAAAATGTTTTCAAGTCTGGCTTTTCTATTTGAGAAAAGTCCTGCAGTGCTCTCTCACAACCCTCGTTTGAAGGATAAAACTAACCAGAATCTGCTTCTTTAATCATGGGAAGCTACTAGAAAAAAAAATCTCTTATGTTGAGGTTGCTGTTTAATTCCATTTTCACCCAATAAAAAGTACAGAAACACTGTCTTTATTTGATGGTGTGCATAAATATTACACTCCATGGATAGCAAAAATATTTTTTATTTATAATTTACAGTTTCACAAGTGAAAATCGTACATTTTTTACACATACAATTTCATTTTGTTAAATTTGCACACATCTACAGAACTTTCACACAACAAGCACCTGAAACTGTGCAGGCAGTAGGAAATGCAAATACTAAAATGTATTTATTAACCAAATGATAGCTGAAGGCCCTGCCTCAGCTAGACAATTTATATAGATATGTCTATATATACATAAAAAATTCTTCACCACCTAGATCCAACAGCAGCTTTTTTTTAAAAAGAAAAACATACCTTTCTCATTTTATTTAAACTGACTCGACTGTATCATTTTCTGTTTTAATTTCAGTGGGTGTTGCTATGCTTTCCTCTGTACAAGCTGGTGGGGTATCAATTCGTTCTTCCTTAACTTTGGGACTTTCACAGGATTCTTGCAATTCATTTTTCACAATGTTCAACATAATGTTCAAAGGGTTTTCAACTGGTGTCTTGCTGGGAGATGGTGTACAATCAAATGAAGATGTCTACAAAATGAAAAGTCCTGTGAGTTCTAATTCAGGTTCAAAGTACCACATTAGTTTTTTAAGAACCTTGTATGGACAAAGAAACATACAAATACCAAATAAATAATACCAGCTTCCCCATACAATATGTCATAAAAGCAGCCATAAATAAGCATTTAATACATACTTAGCATGTCATAAATAAGCATTTAATACATACAGTGATCTAAGAAAAGCAGTATCCACTGTCAGGCCGAAAGAAGTTGATTAGACTATACCTAACCCCACAGGGACAGTAACCCCTACAAGAGCCTACATATACTCTGGAATTGTGACTATCCTAATTTCAAATACTCTGACCTCACAAACCATCAAATATTCTAGAAAGTCTATTCTTTTAAAGACCTAAANGGGGGGTGGGGGGGAGATGGAGAGACAAAATTCCAAGCAGACTCCACACTGTCAGCGTAGGGCCTAAAGCAGGGCTCAAACCCATGAACCACAAGATCATGGCCTAAGCCAAAATTAAGAGTCAGACACTTAACTGACTGAACCACACAGGTGCCCCTCAAACTCCCTCTTGAACCAGTTAGTGTGTTTACTGAATTATGTTCACATCATGATCCTTCTCATCTTCAGTTCCCCTCACCTTTCTCTAGGCCTACTGCTTTAGTAAAAGATATCAAGACTCAAGTGAATAGAATGCAAGGAATACAGAAATTTGAAAATCGATCCTATCAATCTAGCACCAATATTTAGTGAACAACCTAAATGCTACATCAAAACACAGAAAAGCTCAATAAAGCTTACCAACATTGCTCTGATGCAAAAAAAAAAATAATTGAAAATAATGTACATGAGAACAAACAGTAACCAAAAAGAACTTACATTTTGATAATCCTCATAACATGATGGATGATAAATCTGAAGCAAAGAAAAAAAAAACAGTTAAGTAGGTATTCACATGTATATTCATTTCTAATGGACTATTCTGATGGGATTTTCTATTTTAATTTACACCAGAAAAAAAGCTAACCTGAAAAAGTGGCACAAATCACTTGATCACAAATGTGGAGAAAACAGAAACTTCATCCCAGTTTCTCCTTAATCTTGCTTCATACATTTAAGTAGATAATATGGTATACTTTTAAGTATACTTTTAAGACACTAACAGTTTTTATGATGAATTATGAAATCAAAATTAAAATGATGTGGTTTAGGCAAAAAGAAGACTGACTAGATTCAGAAGACCTACTCTGGATTTATCATTAACTAATTATGTGACCTCTTATATAAAATGAGTATAGAACCAGTTGATTGCTAAAATAACTTCCAATTCAAACACTCTATAACTAAAGTCTAATATCTTTTTTATAAAAATCAAAAAGCAAAAACAATTTTCTTTCCAAGTGATGTGCTAGTCCCTACAAAAAAATCTAATCTTAACACTTTTAAAGAACTCAAAATTACCTTTCCATCTACTCTAATAGCATTTTTTAAATGCCATTCCTCCTCTTCTTCATCCCAGTATTGTTCAAACTGTTCTTGACAGATTTCACAACTCTAAAACAGAATCATAAAAATGAAATTTACAGAACACATTCAATCACCTTAGGTAAAAATACATAAACATTGTATTAAAAGGAAGAAAATTTAAGAGTTATCTGAAAGTTCAACATCTAAATACAAGATAAGCTCTAAGAATTTTGCATTCTTCCATGCAAAAATAGTCAACATTTATTTTGCTGCTATTGGTCACTGATAAAGTCAGGGGCATGAGCAGAGGTATAAAATTTAATATTCTTTTGTTACCTCAACTGCTCCAGCTGGTCCAGCAGGTACACTTTGGAATTCCTTTTCTTTAGCAGCCTCCTGAGTTTTGAGCACGACTTCTTCGTGCACCTTTTCAAAAAACTGGCTCTTTGCACGTTCTTCCAAATCAGCTATTTCCTCAAATTCTATCCAGTCCTTAAAAGGAGTTGATTTAAAAAGAATATTTTAATTTGTTTCTAAACTTTTACTGCTTATCTTCAATATAATACCATTGAAAGATAAGGGTACATTTGTCTACAAGAGGCTTTAATATTGATTATTTAAAATTGTACCTTCTCTATGAACCCCGTAAGAGACAACATAAAGCAACTACTGAACAATTAAGATCTTAATGTTCATTTTTCCATTACCTCTAGAGTGACAACTACTAATTCAAAGAAGATATATTTACATACTTTTTACCAAAAGTAACGTCAGGAATACAGAATGAAATTGAAATTGAAATTCTAGAGCCTAGTAGAAACTTATGTCCTACTCTTATCTCAACAAAAAGTAAATACATACTCTTCAAATTTATTTTAAAAACCTAGGGATCAAATTCCATTCAGAAAACTGATGAGATGGCTCCCAGCAATTATTTAAACTACAACACTTTTTAGAATGAAATGATTTAAAGGTTATAAGATAGTTTGGAGGTACATTGATTACTTACTGTTAAACTGTAGTACCAACGTCTATGAGTGACTTTTCTGCTAACATCTTTTTCAGTTCTATTTTGCCGATAATGCCAGTCCAAGTGGTCTGCATATACATCTGTCTGTGATGTTGTAAACCTCATTCCACAAGAGTAACACTGAATACCAGTGTACAGTCGATTTATAACACTATCATAACGTCTATTTTGAAAAACACAGAAATCATCTTTAGTTCTGATAACGTGGCAAAATGGCCAAAAGCTGGTTGACACAATACCCAAAGATCAATATTGTTCTCTAGTATCATGTCACTGACCCTCTTTTAATTAACTTTGGTGAACTGTAGAACATGGAATCTATCCTATTGATAGGTCTCACCCAGTTATTTCCTTTCTAGCGAAAAACGGAATGATCATCTGCCAACTAATAAGCCAAAAGCTGGCCTGTTCTTAGGTTAGTGTCAACATCAAGGTGGATGTGGCAGATGGGTATGGCAGAACAAATGGATTTCACCTCTTCAGATCTTTGGAATTCTGAATAACTCTACTGCCCCACCCTCATCTAAAGAATGGTGAAAGTAGTACAGAAGAAATAAGAATAGTACAGATAAAAAGAAAAATTAGACTAGTGGTAAACTGAGGTCAGCATCAGTTCTTACAATTCTGAGCTCCCTATCTGGAAAGAAATAGGTACCTAGACAAACTAACTGGATAAATATGGCAGTTATGAACTGTTAATACTAAATAATGATTTAATAAAAATGGTTTTATAACTATATGGGGAAGAGCTGGGAGGACAGTAAAAGAGCTAGCAAAATCTTCATTTTTAGGAAGTCAAAAGATTGTCTAAATGTGATAAAGAAATGTGACAAATCAGAAAAATATGTATCTGTTAAGAAAAGGAGAAGTAAATGCAAGGAACCATAACAGCTGAAAGTGGTTAAAAAATGCTTCTGGGTGGGGGTGCCTGGATGGTTCAGTTAATCATCCGACTCTTGACACTGGCTCAGGTCGTGATCTCAGGGTTCATAAAAACGAGACCTGCATCCAGCTCTGTTCTGACAGTGTGGAGACTGCTTGGGATTTTGATTCTCTCTCTCTCTCTGACACTCCCCACTCACACTCTCTCTTTCAAAATTAAAAAAAAAAAATTTTTTTTAATGCTTCTGGGTAAAGAGTAATGCCAGAAGAAAGGGATACTATCTTTTATTATAAGTCTTTACTCTAAGACTTTCATTATAAAGCTTTAATTATATGAATTACAGTTTAAAAATTGATTTTAAAGGTATAATCCACTAGGTGTCTATATTTTTATAAAGTATTCACAAGGATATAATAAGTCCATAAAGTACCTTTAATTTTTTTATAGGAGTAATACAAACAATAGAGTATTAGGAAAAAATACGCAACAAATGTTAAAAGAGTGGTTAGCAGTAAAGTGGAAATTTTAAGTTAAATTTATTTTTTTGATTTCATTTATCTGATTTTTCTAATTTTCTTTTTTTTAAGTAGCCTCCACACCCAACATGAGACTTAAACTCACAATCTTGAGATCAAGAGTCACATGCTCTACAAACTGAGCCAGCCTGGGGCTGCAGAATTTTCTAATTTCCTACAATGAACATGAATTACTTATGAAATGAAAATAGATTTTTTTTAAGTTCTTAAATACTTAAATCAAATACGGAAAAAATGATGAAGAGAAATGGAGATAAAAGGAAGACATGATTATCAATATCTAATATTTTAACTCCTTGTATTTCCTATACCAAACACAGATATTAAAAAATTTAAATTTGAGGATGGTCTCTTGGCCTAAATACTTGTGCAGCAGACATATTTTAAAAGGAAATTTAAAAACATAAAGGCTTCTTGAAGTTTGTTATGTTTATTTTACTACATTAAGGAAAAAGAAAATGCTTCCTAAATTTTATAAATACTTGTAAGAGGGGTAAAATGAATAGCGCTAATAAAAACATCCACTTTTTAACTAATTGAAGTCATTGTCCCATTTATCTTGGAAAATTAGAAAGAAAATTAGATTACATACTGTTTCAATTCTTCAATTGTAAAATTGGTAAGATCTGGAACATCTTGATCCTCATTTTGATCTTCCTCTTCTTCAGGGGCAGGCTGAGCAGTAACTTCATTTACTTCTTCAATTGGAAAAAAAAACCAAACTTCTCAATGCCATTCTCTAAGCATTCATTATAGGGGAATACTATAGTGTTATAAACATATAGAGAACCCTATTTGTCTATTCATTGTATTTACTGGCCAAGGAAACAAATACAATTCTTCATTTTGATAAGTGAATTTAGGTCTGATTTCTTAAAAGTCAATTTTCATAACATTTTATTTCATTAATTTTCATACTATTTTAAAAAGAAAATCAATATAAAATAAATAGTAAAAAGTCTGCACATGGTATTTGCAGGAATGTTAACTGAAACAATGTCTGCTATAAAGGTACCATCTTAGAAAATTTTACAAGTATTTCATTATAAACCAATTATATTTGATTTTCAGAAAAAAATTAAAAATTCAGATTTTAAGAACACTTATAACATATTATCAAATTATATCAAATCATACACATTTAATAAAGTTTTGTAAACATGAAATATAGAACCATACTCACGGGTTGTAGCTGAATCTGGCTGCGACAATTTGAGAATTCCTGTTTTTAGCAGTTTTGAAAATAATTCATTTACATCCACCTGACTGAGATGATTATCAGGATATGCCTTAGGAAGGGCTCCTTTAAAAAAAATAGCACTCTTAAAATGAAAGTAGAACTCAAAGATGCAAAATTATACTAAGCATTCTTCAAAGTTTTCTTCAAGATGTCCTTATCAATAATAAATATGGGGATGCCTGGGTGGCTCCGTTAGTTAAGCATCTGACTTCAGCTCCAATCATGATCTTGCTGTCAGTGAGTTCAAGCTTCATGTCGGGCTCTGTGCTAACAGCCTGGAGCCTGGAGCCTGCTTCAGATTCTGGGTCAGCAAATCATCATCTCTTAAAAATATATTCTAGGGCAAATATTGAAAGCTAACCCTAAAAACACTGATACTTCATAAAATTTTAGAAGTATGTATAAGTACTGTAGAAATAGTTTGAGCAGGGCTCAAACCCACAACAGTGAGCTCATGACCTGAGTCAGAATCAAAAGTCTGATGCTTAACTGACTAAGCCACCCAGGTGCCCCAATCACTATTCTTTAAATCAACTGTAAACACAATATCTTAATGTATTTGTATGTCACTATTATCTATTATACATCTCACTACACCTCTAGAAAAACGTTCTGAACTACTAAAAATTTCTCTTAGTGATAGGAAATTCAGTTTGCATCCACAATACCCATAATCCCCACCCTTAACCACTGCATACTGTACGCTTGGCACAATCCATTGTACATTGTGGGCTAAATAATATTTGTTGAAATGAAATGTCTGAATACATGAACGAATAAATTAGCCTCAATAATCAATTACAATACCAATTCACATTATAGTTTGACATTTACATTTCATTGGAATTCGCTACTTATATGTTTCAGAGGTGTAACCAGCTATTCACAAGTCTGTGGGTAGCCAAGTTGAGTGACCAAGGGCATTAACTATGGAAACAGACTCCTGGGATTCTAACTAGAAATCCCATTTTCTAGTGTGTGACATGACCAAGTTGCTTATCTGTGGCTCAGTTTTACAGGTAAAGAAGGATCATCCTAGCACAATGCCTAGCATACAGCAAATGATCAGTATGTTTAAATAAATATTTATTACTAAGAAAGAGGTGTTTTTACTTTCATTTTCAAGAAGAAACCTTAAGAGAAGCTGAATACAGAACACCAAATACTTTTCACATCTCTTTAGGAGTGAGCAGAACTTGAAGATGGAAGGCATACCTAACATCTCACTCATTACCTCCAACCCAGAGGAAAAAGATTTGATTTCCTCTGTGACACTGCTATGCCCTGTATGTATACACATGCACCCCAAGGTTGTAAAAGCAAAAAGAAAATTTGCAGTTTTTGCACACTATCTCATGCTACCAACCCTAACAGGACAAATCCTCTACTCAACAAGAAAACGGAGTTCTACAAAAAATACATTAATACAGCACATGTTACAAAGTACTTTTGCATATACTACCTTGTTTGACTCTTAAAAAACAAACTTCCCAGGCAAATGATGAATTTATTGTCTGTCTAGAGGAAGCAACTGAATCCCGGAGAGGATATTTGCGTACACCCTGCCTACGTATAAAGTAGTAAAATATATCCTCTAACACTGGTCTTCTGACTTTAGATCCTAATTCTTTACTTCCCTTTTCAATACGGTGACAACAACAAAACAACAACAAAACACTTAAAGATGTTCATTTATCCTGTTAATCTAGAAATTAAAAACAAAGTTTTCAAACTGATTGCATTAATTTCTTGTGATGACATAATTTAAGAACTAAAGCATAAACTAGAACTTGACTGCCTAGGATTTCCCTAGTTACTTCAGAAGTTTTGGAAAACTCCCTAAATTTGTAAACTAAATAGTGCCATGCTAGAGCAGGTTTCTGAAAATGCCTATTTTAATTATTAAAAAAAATAAAGCAAGTACCACTACAAGTTGGTTGGGTTAGTTCTCAATACACTAAAACTTTGTAGTTATTTATAAATCACCATAATTTGTATACTTCCCATTTTTTCATATTAAATTTAAAATTCACTTTTTAAGTTTATTTAGGGGGGGAAGAAAGAGAAAGAGAGAGACAGAGACAGAGACAGAGACAGAGAGAGAGAACAAGCAGGGGAGGGGGAGAGAGAGATATGAAGAGAAAAGAGAATCCCAAGCAGTGTAGAGCTTGACTGAGGGCTCAAACTCATGACCTGAGCCAAAATCAAGAGTCAGACGCTTAACCAACCAAGGCACCCAGGCAGCCCAAAACTAAAATTCACTTTTAAAGCTCTCATATCCAATACTGTTACTGTATCCATAACAATCGTTATGCCTCATCATACAATAACAAAAGACCTGGCTGGGGACTCATAGTTTTTCTCCTACTTCTTTTTGTTTCTGTTTTTTTAAAGAAAGAAAGCTCTACGCCCAACCTGGGGCTTGAACTCACAACCCCAAGATTAAGGGTCACATGCTCTACCAACTAAACCAACCAGGAGCCCTATTTCTACTTTTTTAACATGTTGTGTACAATTATTATTTGAGTGCTCATAAAAACATATGAATGAATCAACTTTATAAAGCAACGTTCCCCGTATTCACTTCATGTTTACTGGATCATCATATACACACAGAACAAAAACTCAAAATATCAAATAATTGAGATTTCTGAGGTTTGTCATTTACTTCATTTTACCTCAACAGAAACGTCACTCTTTACTCCACCCTCCAGCTGCTATCCAACAGGTTTCTTTTTTATGGTCTACAAAACCCTGGCTAACCATCTCTAGCTATAAATGGGATCCATGTGAATATACATTAACAAACTCAAAAAGGGAACAAAAAATTCTAGCCAGATTAAATTTATCTAAACTGCATATCCCCTCTCAAAATTGACTTTTCCTACAATTGACAAAAATAGCTACTCAACAAAACAATATTTGTCTTTTGAAAAAACACTAAGTTCAGAAAGTACATACCTGAAGGATTCTGAACAAATGCTCCAGGATTTTGTGGATGAACTGGTAAAAACTGTTGTCCTTGGCCAAATGCTACTGGCTGAGCGACACCAGTAAGAACCTTTAAGAGAAACCTTGGTTTTAAGAACATCCTTTCTGTATTTTAACTAAAACTTTAACATTCTAATCATATAAAAATACCAATGGATATCATAAGGTGTGGTAAAAGTGTGCAAGTGTAACTTAACTGGGTCACTTCATTTCTTCACTTTCTACAAAAAGGAACAATAATAACTTCCCTTACCTGTTTCATGGAATTATAAGGAACTGAGAAGTTAAAGATACCCTGGAAACATAAGATAGCCAACAAGCTGTGTGGCCTTACACAAATCACTTTACCTTGCTGGTGCTTTCCCTTATTTTACAAATAGAACTGATATCCAGAGATGTAACATGTACACAATCATAATGGCTAACTGGCAGCAAAACTGAGGTCAGAACTCCTGACCAGACTCCTTACCACAGATATGAAAAGCCTGCTTTAATTAGTTTAACTTTTTTGATCATCCTGCTTGAACATCATACTTTGGGTTGCAAAGTAAACTGTAAAAGACAAACAACTACTGTACAAACTGCTATCAATAATGCTTATAACACATTTTAAAAATCTTTTTGTTTTACATTTTCTTCCGTGACATTACTAGCATAAAATGAATCTGTCCTAGTAAGAAAATGTCAGTGCCTGGAAAAACAGTAAATTTAATCCAGGAGAATTTCAGCAGGCAAAGTAGTCATTAATCACACACTGTAAGCACAATGCTTTAAAATTATTTCAATATGCATTTTACAATATATGCAAAACAAAAGCACAAGAATACCAACAGGTGATTGTACAAGTTTAGGTGATGTATTGAACATATTTAAAAGACATGTCACAAGTTTCCTGTGTTTACATTAATATCACACTACTGTATTCAACTGTAATCACTGGAAAGGTGGTGAAAAGTAGGAAAAGAGAAGAAAAAGAAAGGCTGGAAAAGCCTGGGCAGTCTGACTTTTTGTTTAACTCAGGCTAAGGAAGTTCTGAAGTCTAAACAGCTCCCTATAACTTTAAAGGGCTCCACAGTTCTACAATGTAGCAGAAGTCTATGAAACAAACTCACAATTGTGTAATACTTTACTAGCTTTGAAACCATAAAGGAAAAAACATAATGGAGAGGCTATGCATGTGTAAGGGGTAATACGGCAAATCTCTGTATTTCACAGCTCAACTTTGCTGTGAATCTAAAAGTATTCTAAAAAAATAAAGTCCATTAAAAAAAAAAAAAACAGAGTGAGGAAGTGTGTGAGAGGGTGAAGGGGTGTGTGTGTGTGTGTGTGTGTGTGTGTGTGTGTGTGTAATAGAGACTGAGAGATTTCTATAGATCCAGGGACAGCTAAAATCAATTTTGGATCTAAACTGCAATTTTTAAGGCTCAAAGACTCTCATCTCACTTGCCTAGCATGTGGACTTTTGGAGTACCTTAAAAACTGTCCAATCTAGAGAATAAATGATCTCCTAAAAATCTTCAACACTAGAAACATTAAAATCGTTCACATCTGCAAAGAAAATCAGTTTAGAGTAACTACAACAGACTTACCTGTTGAGATGTCTGAATATTTCCTACTGTTATTGAAGCAGGTAAATTGCCAAAGTTTCCAAATTGGGAACTCTGAAGATTCTTTTCATCAAAATAGTGTCCAGAAGCTCTATTAAGGGGATTCGAGAAACTCTGGTTTCCAGGGCCATGTGGTCCGTTAAAATTTGGTCCTTGAGGTGAATCAAACATTTGTTCATGTCTTTGGAACTGCAGTCCTTGGGATGGAGCATTAAAAGCATTGCCAGGTGGATCATTATATGGGCCAGTCTGATTGAAAGATACTGATTCAAGCCTTTGTGAAGGATGATTGTCAAATCGTGTGCTTTGAAGACCAAGAGGAATATCAAACCTTGATGCTTGCTGGTGTTGTGGGCCATCAAATCTTTGAGGTACACCATCAAATCTTGGTTGAACCTGCTGTCCAGGTGGTCCATCAAATCTCTGTGGGCCTGGCTGACCAGTTCTTTCAAATCTAGGACCTGGCTGCCCATGTAATCCATCAAATCTTGGCAACAGTGACGGCTGACCTGGCTGCCCATCAAATCTTAAAGCATGACAACCTTCAAATCTTGGACCACCTTGACCTAGAGGCCCTTCAATTCTCAGGCCACCTCCTGGCACAGAAGGACCCTCAAACCTCATTCCACCTCCTTGCTGGACTAATGGTCCTTCAAACCTGATCCCAACCCCTGGTTGACCATGTGGACCCTCAAACCTAAGGTTCCCACCAAGTTGATTATGTTGTCCTTCAAACCTCAAACCAGCTACTGACTGCCCATGGGGGCCCTCAAACCTCATCCCAACTCCCTGCTGTAGCAAAGGGCCCTCAAATCTGATCCCACCTGATGGCTGACCATGAGGTCCATCAAACCTAATTGCACCCCCTGAAGGACCATGACCCCCTTCAAATCTAAGTCCACCTACAGGCTGGCCTCGGGGATTATCAAATCTAAGTCCACCCACAGGCTGACCATGAGGTCCTTCAAACCGTAGACCACCCACAGGTTGACCCCGATGTCCCTCAAACCTGAGACCACCCACGGGCTGGCCCCCTGGTCCTTCAAACCGCAAACCACCTGCAGATCCTTCAAACCTGAGACCAGGGGAACCTTCAAACCGAAAACCACCTCCTCCTGCCTGACCCATCGGCCCCTCAAACCGCAGAGGTGTCCCTACTGGTCCTGGAGGACCTTCAAATCTCAAAGGACACCCACCTCCTAGCTGACCTTGCGGTCCTTCAAATCTCAAAGGGCCACCTCCCCCCATCTGTCCTGGTGACCCATCAAACCGAAGAGAACCTGGTGTAGGAGGTCCATCAATTCTAGGGCTTAATTTATTAGGTCCTTCAAAAATCATCTTGGTTGGGCCATCTCTTGTTACTGATGGCCTACTAGGTCCATCAAATAACGGTCTGTCTTCAGCTAAAGCTGTCAGTCGCTGATTTGTATCGAGGCCGGCAAATCTTGATGCTGGGCTATCTACAAATGGTTTATCTGAATCTTCGTATCTGGGTCGCTTAAGTGGAAAACGATCATTGAATGGTGATCTCTGCTCTTCTCGTACACCTTTTAAAAAGAAAAAAAAGTTATTTTCCCTCAGTCTTTTTTATTAAATTATCTTAAATCTTTTTATTTTCACGTAAATGGTTAGCCAAAAATATCCAAAACTAGCTCACTTTATTAGAGGGGAAGGAAAAGATGGCATATCAAGCAGCAAGAAAGAGGATGCCCTCTAGAGTCAGACACACCTGGGTTAAAAAAAAAAATCCCCATTTTGTCAACTAATTATTTGACTTTGAGAGCAAGTTATTTAACCTCTCTGGTCTTGCTTCCTATCTGTAAAATGGTATAAAATATATTTAATTGGGTTGTTGTGAGCATTAAATCAGAGTACATATATAAAGAACCTAAGTTAAGTACCTAACACATAGGGTAGCCTTAAGTATTAGCTCCCTTCCCTTCCCTTTGAGGGAAAAAATGAAATGAAACAAACAAAAGGTAGTCTGAACAGTCACAAAAATCCATCCCCACTTAGCTTGTTCATTTTCCCTTCACTGCTGTGTGATTCAATAGGCATAATCTGATTTAACTTTTTCTACCTTTAGCAGAGACTTGCTCGTCATGTCTTCTCCGGCCCTCATGGGGTGAAAGATTCTCAGCATAAGTACGACTCCCAGATATAGGAGAAAGACGTCTTGCTCTTTCACTAAATTGTTCTTTTCTGTCAAACTGTGCTCCACTATTCCTACTTGCATGTTTACTTTTGGATGGCTCACATTCTATTCCAGACAACAAGGCATCAGTCAAAGGGTAGTCAAAAATATCAGGATCTAAGAGATCAAGTCTTGGAAATGAATGCTGAACCTGTGTCCTTTTCAGTTTTGCTTTATGTTCATAGTAGGTTAATTCAGCATCAGATAAGAGAGGTTTCTTTTTTAATCCACCTTTATTTTCTTCTGTAGGACTATCCCGTACATTGCATCTATGTTTACCTTCTTGATACTGAAATAGCTGTCGAATTTGATGCACAACAACAAGGAACTCATCCTGTGTAATTTCACCAGATGCTAAACGTTCACTCGTCTGTGTAGGGGTGATAAAAGGAAATCAAATATTTTAAATATAAAAAGTACTTACAAAAAAACGTACACAAAAGAGAATAATGACTACATGTGATTATAGTAACTACCTTTTGAAGTAATTCTCTTTTGCTTGCAAGAGTTAACTCTTTAGGAATCTGAAGATTGGCATCTACACTTAATCGATGCTGCTGCTTTGGGGCTCGAGGCGACAAAATTCCTTTAGTGCTTGACCAGCTCTCCCTATGCCTTAGATGAGGAGATTTACTATGTTCATCACCCTGTTGTAAGCTGAAACCATAAAAGCAGGATGTTACTTCATAAACATTTTTCAAGTACTCAGGACCATATTCCAAAGGATCTGGTTAAAATGAATATATGTAACTACAGAAATTAACTAAATGATCAAGAGCACAAGATCTGAAGTCCGGAAAATGAGACATGAATTCTAATTCCTGCATGTCCTAGATATGCAGCTTTAGGTAGACTTGTTAACCTTTCCAAACTTTAGTCTCTGTAAAATAGGAATAATAATGGTATTTCACCCAGAGTTATTGAGAAATAAAAGGAAAAATAAACCACTAATTATAGCATCCAATAAATATTACCAATTTTTTAATTAACACTGTATTTTAAAACATGCGTATTATCTTACTTAATTAAAAATATTAACATCCTACCTTTTATTTTCTTCCCAACCAGATTTCCATCTTTTGGTAGACTTGGAACTTTGCCAATTTTCTATATTCTCCTTTGGTTCAGTGCCTGATTTTGTAGAATGCTGATTTGCAGCTTCTTGCGGTCGTTCCTCTTCAGTCTTTTTTACTCGCCTTGGATCTCGAATATCCTGTTTATTACTTCTTTTAGCATTTCGCTCTTCCCTGGAAGGTAGCGTAAACTCTTCCATATGTGACTGCTTAACTCCCGACTGGCGAATCTTTCCAGCTTTGGGTGTCGAAGTTGGAGACATACTCCTTTGCCTTCGTTTGGGTGACCGCCTATCTCTTCTCTTTGGAGAATGTATAATTGGTGATCGAGACTTGGGTGATCGTGATCTTGATCTCTTTCTAGTACTCGATCTCCCTGGTTTTGTCCCTTGTTTTTCTGATTCTTCCGTTATTATATCCTGCTTTTGTACAATGCCATTGATGATTTTATTTCGACTTCCAACCAGTCTGTGTTCAGATGATTTCATGTGCTCATCTTTATCCTTTTTTTCTGCAGTTTTTCTCTTGTCTTTTACATCATCATCTTTGCTATCAGTCTTATCCTGAAGATGTTTTTTTAACCTAGGATCTCTCTTGCTCATATCAGACACCCTGGCACTTTCAGAGTCTTGATTTTTCAAGTCTTTTGTGTGGGATAATTTGTTTTTCAAGGGTGATGGTGATTTAGATTTAGATTTAGATTTAGAATCTAATTGGTCAAGTTCTTTCTTGGTTATTTTTTCACCTGATTTGCTTTTCTCTTGCTTGGATGAATTTAGTTTTTCAGAGGGTACAGTTTTACCTGTCTTAATATCAGACTGGTTCAACGTGTTCATTAGGAATTCTTTCCTGTGACTCTGATCTTTTCCATGCGAAGAATGTTGACTCATTCTATTAAGACGAGGATCCCGGTTAGTTCCTTTCAAATCCTGAATTTGTAAGGACGGGCCTGGACGGCTTTTCTCTGGTTGAACAGGAACCTGATGGGGAGGTTTAACCGCCATAGGGGGAATTTGTGGAACATGTAATTTGGACGGTGCAGATCCAGGACCCAAGTTGGATGTCTCCTGCTGAACACTAAGAGAAACTGCCTAAAATACAAAATAAGTTGTTCACGTTAATACATAAAACATGCAGATTGTCAGAGAAACAAAAACTAAAGAATGTTATGTTTTTTCAATAAATCCAAAAGGGCTTGTTATTTCTTACTAGTCCTTTACTTTGATATTTTTATAATATAACCTTTAAGAGAATGAAAAAAACATCCTCCTCTACCTAATTATTCAGGATTCTGAGCCAGAATGCTACTAAGAAATTGCCAAATAAATCACTGCACCCTAGGTGCATAAGAATCAGAGTCATTCCAGCTAAATTTTAGGTCACAAAATTTAGTTCCTCCTAATTTCACTGATAATGAACTTGATAAAATTTTGCCTTCCTGTACTTCCTCATGCTCAAATTCAAGTACTAAGTAAAATAACTTAGCAAAAGGAAATATGCATGGAAATATGTAATCTTGCTGGCCTCCTTAATTTTGTGATGGCTTTTCTTTCACAGGTTTTTACGAACCGGATTTGTATTCATGCAACATTGGAGACTACGCAAAAACATTCACAACAACACACCCACCATCTTGGGACAGGTAGTTAAGTCCCCGTGATATAATGCTAATCAAACTAAGGTATTATATTAAAAGATAGCAATTTAACAGAAAAAAGTGTTTGAAACAAACTAGTGTACAGTTTAACTCAAGTAAGTTTTACAATAAACGAAAATTTGGTAAGATAATTTACCAAATAAATGTGGAAAAATACACTCCCTAATAAAAATAACACACGAATACAATTCAAATACAAAATAATTACTTCTTTAAGGACAGGTTTAAAATATTTAAAATGCCAAATCTCCTCTACTTACCAGTTGTGCCTTAGCTTGCTCTAGCTCAAGCTCCAGCTTTTTCTGCTGAAGTTCTAACAACTGTTTTTGTTTTGCCAGTAACTGCTGCCTTATTAGTTGTTCTTGGGTAAGATTCTTTTGTATATCAGGAACAATTGGAGGAGTGGAGATGCTAGGGGAACTGACCACTGTGCCAGGTGTTGAAGGCTCTTCGGGCTATAAGAAAAAATAATGTGTTAAAAATATATATATCAGAGCTAAAAAGGAAGCTAAGTGGGAACTAAAATTCATCAGCTGATCTCTTAATACTATCAATAATAATAAATGGTCTGTCATATTTAAAAACACACAGAAAATCTTTCAAAAATTTAAAAACCTGATATAAGGATATTATGTAATACCTAAACAAGGAGAATGTATTTTAAAGGCACAGTGAACCTGAGTGGGGAAAAAAAGAATAACGAAAACAATTCAGCACAGGTATTCTTGAGATTTCCGACAAGTTTTAGATAAATCAAAATCTAATAGTTAAAAGTATTATATACCATTCTTATTAAAACTTACCGATTTATTTAAAAATTTGGGATTCACATGGATGCTAGATGTATTCACATTGGGGGGCAGAGGTTTAATAGGCCAAGCAGGATCTAACGAATTGACTCTGACATCCAGGGCATAAAGTTTCTTCAAAGGGAATATTTCATCCCATGTGGAACGTAATTTAAATAAACTTTTTCTAGTATTTTCATCCACCTAGAACAACAGAACAATTCTATGGCTTGTTAAGTTACTATAGAATGTTTTAAATATTAAGTATTAAAGCTATATAAATTTCTGTTCTACTCAATACAGAAACATACTACCCATTCATAAATATAAACAATGGTAACTTATTAAAGGTATATTTGGTTTGGAAATGTGAAGTTAATAAACTTCTCCCTCAAAAAATTTCAGAAAAATTAGAGTCATTATCCCCTGACCTTCATGAAAGCAAACCACTAAGCAATTCTATTTTTAACAGTACAAAATGTTTCCAAATTTTAGGGTTTGATCTAGTATTCCTTATGTTACTTACTCTGGACAAAAGTGTAAAACAACGAGAAAATAGCTTAACCTGTAAAACAAATTATCTCTCTAACCAATCTTCTGCAATACAGTATGACTGGCACCTATGAACAATTTATTTGTGGTATGGAAGGCACCTTAAAAACTGAAATTCACAGGAATCTTACCCACTGTTAAGCCTGGGGAATAACATTAACAATTATATTCAAAAACTAACCAGCAGAGAAACCTAGTACTTGGGAAAAATGAATTCGAGTTTTAACTTTAATAAAGCCTTGACTATATATAAAGTATTTATATACTTTATATATACTTCATAAATATATAGTAAATATAAAGCCTCGAATATAGTCAAAGGGGTCAAAGCCCTGTTAGATTCAGTAAAAGGTATTCTACCAAACATCCAACTAAATTTGAACATAATGAAACTGAAACCAAGAGGCTAGTTTAGCTCCCCAACTTCTGTAACACAAAGCTGGCGTCTCCTTAGACTACTTCAGGTAAGCAGTATTTAGCCAAGGTCTACAATACACTACTCATCAACAAGCTCCTTAATATAATTTGAAATCCAGCTTTCCAAATTTCATCTGCATATACTTACTAGCAGTATTTTTTTCTAAGAACTTAGAAGAAAAAAATTACTCAAGTAGCAACTACACATTTACTTACTGTTCTAACAAACAAGTAAAATCTGCTATTTCTTTCAAAATAATCCCTATTCTCCAAGTCTGACAACTATTTTCTCCAAACACAACATGTACAACTAATAAAATATAAGAACTACCATGGGGGGGGGGGCTAGGAAACAATATTTAAAACTAAACTACTTATGTCCTTTTGCTCAGTGTGAAAGATGAAGTCTGACAGGAAGAGAATAACTCCAGCAAATCCCTTGTCTTCCTCAACATAATACTGTATTAAACAAACTACCAGATACAATGTTATGGAAGGAATTTGCAATCCCTGGGTATAGAAACTAACACGCCTTTCTTCTAACCACTAAGAGGGGATTAAAAGTATTTCCAAAGTAACTTAGAGCAATTAACTAGTCTACCATTCACACATACCTAGAACATTCACATAAACACACTTAAACAAAGTAACAACAGGAAACATTTCCAGGGGAGGAAAAATATCACAAAAGTTCCAGGCGCCAATCACAGGTTGGGACATACTGAAAGATTATGCTTTTCTTTTCCTGACAGGAACAGTCAACATCCCAACACCAGTAATTGCAACAATGAAATTTGAAGTACTCTTGATAGTTTCAGATATTTTTGCCCATATTCTAGTGATGGAACAGATCTTCAATCAAATGAACTCAATTAAAAACAAAAATTCTAAAAGCAAACCCATCTATTCTTGAATGGATAATGGAAAAGTCCTAGAATCTGTCTTAAAAATCTAACATAAAACACTAACTTTAGCATAGTACTTGGTAATTATACAAGAGAATAAAACATTTCACCACCCAAGAAAACCCAACACAAAGACAAGTATTTATTTAATCAGGAACACATTTTTTAAAAATTCAAATGTTTCTAAATGCATATATACCTTTTCAAACACACAAATAAATGTTGCAACTAGATTTTTAGTAAAGGCAGTGAGATACTCTCTTCCAACGTTTTTCACGATAGAATCCATAAGGTACATAACAGGAAGCTTCTCTGAGGAAGGAGCCTGAGTGATAAAAAGAAACTGAGAAGTTTAGTATAATGAATTGTCACCAAAGAATTACTTTTAAAAGTGAGTTTTCAAACCTACAATACAAACTTCTATTCTTGTTGATGCTAAATATTTTTGAATATTAACCTTTATGAAACGTAAGTGTTCAATCAAGGTGTCATCTCTTACAATGATCTTTAGTTGATCATAGAAGCTCAGAAACACCAGAAAGAAAAACCGTAACTTTTAGCACATTAACACTCAAATGTAATTTCAGGCTCATATGGTAAAAAGATCTGTGTTTTAAATGAGTAAAAAGGGAAAAAGGTATTTTCTGTGACCCAAGTGTAAGCTTTGTGACTCACATTAACTTAGAATAGTGTGCCTAGACTCAATGAAGTAGTTTCCAGACTTCTGGCAGAAACCCTAATTCTCATAGGCATATTTTATGTTAGAGTCTATGATGCTTTAGTTACCTGTAAAATCATTAGGATTACTTTTCTACAATCCAATGAACAAAGAAATTAAGTACACTTCACGTATGAAGTTAACGGCAAAAAACACTGAAACTTGCACATGGACATGCAGGAAGGTGCAAGTTGTTACTGATACAAGAAAAACTGGATGGAGCAGCTGCTGAGTCATGTAAATCAGGTTGAACTTGACTCTGGAAACCAGGATTTGTTCTGAAGATTTTCTTCACAGCATGGACTCTCCGTCGAAATATTTTTCCTCTGACATGCACAAACCAGTGTTTCTAAATTTGTGCAAGGCCAGTGTGGTGATGCTGATACAGGTGGCCCTTTCCAAAGCAAAGAAATGTTGCCCCAGTTCAACTGCAATGCCTAACCCACCACTGGCTTTTAGAATGTACAGCAAGTTTCCAGAAAGCATCAGCAGGTTCACAGACTTGAGGAGCATTAAGACACACCATTAAAAAGTGTTAACTCCCGACTCCACAGGAGCACCCATGATTTAAAGGCAAAACAAAACAAAACAAAAAAAAAACCTTAA
The DNA here is from genome assembly GCF_008692635.1 of Crocuta crocuta. Classification (NCBI taxonomy): domain Eukaryota; kingdom Metazoa; phylum Chordata; class Mammalia; order Carnivora; family Hyaenidae; genus Crocuta; species Crocuta crocuta. Next base: position 889,324 of record NW_027532025.1, on the reverse strand, counting down.
TCCCCATTTACCCATCCCATGTGTATCGGAATCTTAAACCTGAACAACACTTACCCATAGCTATCTGTAGCTAGGGTAGGCTCACAGTTCTGCGGTACACAACACCATCATATTTCACAAAACCAATTGCCCATACAAGTGTGTGGAAGTGCTCTTGCTTCTGATAACACCTTTACAACCAAAGTTGGCCAAGGAAACCTTTAAATAACTTTGTATGAAAAACTTTTAGGGTCCTATCTAATAAAGAGGTACACAAGGCCACTGCATGTGGGTATACTAGTAAGTACCAACATGTCAAATGCTTTATTGCTGTGTCTTTATCTTACCATGTCATGTTTTACACCATTTTAGTTAGTCATTGTTGTACTTATGAAGACAGGCTCTCTTTAAAACCAAAATCTGTTTAGTAGGCTAATTTTTTTATTGTACAAGTGAATCCTGTATGTAATATTTTTTCACTACTACTACCTCACGGGAGGAGTCAAATTAGGTGTGAATCCTTTAGTAATGCCGAGACGCTAGAGAATAAGGACACAAACATTCACCTCCAGAAACACAAAACCAAGCCAGTTTGCTACCAAATGACAGAAAATCCCTCCCCTCACCCTCAACCCCAACCCTGATTATTTCCCCAGTGACTTTTACATCTTTTCCTCAACCTGGCTTTCCAAAAATAACCAGGAAACGTGTGCCAAAAAAAAAAATTCAGCTTTTATCAGCAAATAGTCCATCTATTTTCACCACTGTGTCGCCATACACAAATACAAATTTTAATGTGGTCACTACAGTCAGCATTTAGTTTTCACTTCTCGAAGGTCTTCTGGATCCATTAAAAACCAGTAAGGAAAACTGTTGAGTGACAACCTGAACTGCTAAATATTAGACTCTGTGGAATATTAGTAATCCCCAAACTACTAGGTAATTAGATTTTAAAAATCAATGTTATTTTTTTTTTAAAACTGCAAGTGTTTTGTTTTTTTAAAAAAGGCATTCAATGTCAAGGTAAGCCTTCCACAAGGCAAAAACTAAGTTTTCATGTCCAACATGTTTGTGGTATCAATAAAAAGGATGTTGAGTATGAGGAATGCTTCCTTTTTAAGTCTCATACTTTAAAAAAAGAACAATAGCTGTTTCACAGACATTCACTGGAAAAGGTGAATGAAGACTTGTATTTTAGCTGTCAGACTGAGCATGACAAACTTGTCGGGCTCTTAAAAACAAACAAAACAAAACACCTTTACTTTGTCCTCTTTAAATTCAGGTATGAAAGGACCACCTGAAACCGTGTATCTTGTGAACAGATTTACCCAAAAGAGTGGATGGAACCTAAAGAATGAACCCAAGTCACTTAAAGACTTTTGTTTAAAACACACAACCACGTAGATAAAAATAAGTCTTGGAAACAGATTCTACACCTTACAAAGGTAAATAAAAAAGACAAATACATATTTTATATGTTTTATTCACAAATTTTATAATACCAGTCACACATTTCAAAACCATTTATTAAGAGTCAGACCACTCAGTTGTACACTAGACAGAAACCGCCTCTAAACAATATATTGGTGGTTGTTGTTAAAGTGGCCTTTTAAAAGGGGTTCACTCTGCTAAAAGGAGGCTCATCCTGTTGATTTCAATCACTAACAACTAGAAAAAACTAAACCATAAGTACAAGCTTGAAAAATAACTTAAAACGTAATACTGGGAAGCTATTAAAACTCATCATGATAACTAAGTTTAACAGTAACTTAAATGACATATCGCTCCCACATGAATCCACAGAAGAGGAGGACTACAGGGAAATATAGGGTGGCAGAGGACCACTTCTGTCAAGGGGTGAAGAAAAGCACGTCTTCACTATCAGGGAAGGGAGGAAAAAAAGAGAAAAGGAAGAGGAGGAGGGACTGAACTTTTCAAAAAAAAACCTACAAGTACTTGTTACCCACTGGGCCAGTTCTCCACCTACAGGTTGGATAAGATCTCCTCCCCCCCACCCTCACCCCACCCTCACCCCCAATTTCCCGTATTTTGGGGCAAATTAGACCCTCCGATAGGAGACTAAAAGTTCGATCTAGCCGCCCCCACCCCAAAACGGGGCTGACGGGTGTGAGCAGCTGCCTGGCTGGCAGGGAATGGATTCTCCTCTCTTCCCTTTCGCATCATGTGCTTTTCAGGCGCCATGTTGGGCTCCTAACAGGCGGCTGCTCCACTCGGGGCCAATTCCCTACTCCCACCCGCCAACAGCTCGCTCCCAGGTCCCCCTTCACCTCCTTCCAACCCACAGAGCACAATTACCCAAAAGGGGAGGGGGGGGATGGGGTGGGGGGCGGGGAATGGGAGANCGGGGGTTAAAATGGTTTTAACTCTTACTTCCCCACACCACAAACTGCCTTTAAGTGCCCCCCCTCCCAAAGGGCTCTATTCAAAACGTGTGTGTCGGGATATACAATGCGGTGGCCTAAATAGGGAGCTGGTAAGCGGAAGTGGGACTCCACCCTTTATCCTCCCCACTCCCTCCCCCCCCCCCAAGAGAGGCCCACGCTCGAAGCCTGGGCCAAAGACCGAGCCTGAGTTGGAGGTGGAGGGTTGGAGAGGAACACTGTGCCCCCCCTTTGGATAGAAGCGAGACCTGGGATGAGGCTGACACTAAAATCAGGGAGTATTAGAAGAATAGGAGGCTGCGGGGTGTATAAAAACCTTGGCGGTTTGGGCCTCGATGAGAGAGACGATCTCCTTGGCGAAGGGCAGGTTCTCCTCGGCTAGAATGGTCAGCATATTGATGTGCGGTTTGCTATTGAAGGTCAGGTCTTCGAGTGATGATTGATAATCCCGACAGGCGTCCTCCCGGGCCCCCGCAGTACCGGCCTCGGCCGGCGTCTGCTCTGACATTGCGCCGCGGCCCCCCTCCGAGGTCCGCCGCAGCTGAAGCTGAAGCCGCTCTCGATACCCCGCCTCCCTTCCGACTCCTCTTCCTCTCCCCGGGTCTCTCGCGGCTCCGGCTTCACCACATGCTGACCGCGGAGGGGGGTTAGGGGACGACACAGGGGGAACCTCGGGTATGAAACGCCGCCGTCTCAAGGGTGATCTCCGTCCACTTCCAGCCGCCACAGAAGCTTCTTTCTCCACAGACACAAAATGGCGGCGGCAGCGGCGGCTCCAGCTCCGAAAATGTCTGTGTTCCCAACCGCTGCGTCGTGCGAAATGAGCAAGGGGAGGGGAAATGTGCGGTAAAAGGGCGGGGCCGTTGATAAAACCAGGGGTGATTGGTTCAGCCAGTAACGTCACAAGCCCCGCCTTCGGCCCTTCCGCAGGACGTCCTGGCACCGCCTTCTTCTCCGGGCACTACCCGGGCTTTCGCAACACCTACTGTTCAGAGGTGCGGTAAAAAAGACGGCCCCTCTCATTGGCTGATTCATAAGGGACTGTTCGGTCATTTGTTACCATAACAACCCATTCAGGGAGGCCAATAGGCTTGGGGGAGGCTGTTCCCGAGGCCCGACCCGACCAGTTTAAGGAGAAAGCTCAGCCGTTCCCCCCTCCGACCCACCCTCGCTTCGTCCCTCCCTCCGCAATCCCCTAGCCACTGAGCGGTTCCGTCAATCATCCTCCCTCCTCCCTGCCCCGGAGGCCGCGGCCTGGGAGTGGGGGCTAAGAGGAGCGGAGGCTCTCCGCCCGCCCCACCCCACCTTGCTGCCGGCTACTCAGGTGCTTTCGAGAGCCAGGGCGGGTCCAGCTGCGGGACAGTTTGTCCCTCCTGGAACTGGCTTCGGGAGTGAGACGCCAAGTTTACCTGGAACCTCGGGAAGTGGCTTCCACGCTGCTTCCCACATCCACAAACAAAAACACCTTTCTTGAGTCGAATCCCCAGGAAAATGCTTTTATTTAGAGGTTGTGTGCGAAAGGCTTTTCCGTAGGGATTTTGTTATCTTTGGGGAGCCTACTCAGATCTCTAGGAAGGGTTTCTCAAACAGCCACACCCAGCCCCTAGCCTGACAGCTCCTCTCTCTCTTCACTTGGAAACAGCCTTCGAATACGCTATGTGGGGCACGTAGGAAAAAATACGCATTTTCACTTGCAAGAGTCTTTTCCCAGACTTCTAAAATCCTGTTTGGAGGCTGGAAATGATGCTCTCGAAACACAAAGCATTCATAGTTCTGCCGTGGAGCTGCATCATAACACAATAAACTAAAAGGGTTGACTGGTTGTTGTTTTTTTTTTTTTTATTGAATAGATGGTAACCTAAATGTAGTCTTAAAAACACAGGTAGTAATTACGTAAAACTTGCTTCACGATTGTCCTTAGACTACTAGACTCTGCAGAAATATCTTGTTCTCCACTAGAAACCACCCTGAAGAATTAAATGAATTCCTTTATTTTTCCCATATAAAGTAACATTTTCATGTCTTTGTTCGATTTTGAGTTTTTTTAAGCAGCTTTTTTGAGGTATGATATGGAGTAAACCGCACATACTTAAACAAGATTGTTTTGACATGAGACTGTTTTGACGTGCTATCACACAGGAGTGAGAAGTAAAGCCTGGGTAAGAGAGCTTGTCTTTTCTCACTTGAAGCTGGGAAATATTGTTGCGTAGGTTTCATTGATTTCAGTAATTTCAGACTACAGTTAGTGGTGATACTTGGATATAATAAGCACAGTTAAAATTAAGGAACTTTCAAAGTACTTGCTTTCTGGAGGGAAATGTCTGGGGTAAAGCAGTCCTCCAATAGGTTTCGTTGCAATTTTAAAGGTGAATTTAGTTACTAACCTTTGAGTTATAAAAGCCATCTGCTTTCCTTATTTTTTATATTCTGTTAACAACCAAGTGCACTTGTAAAAGAGTTTTCAAAGCTCTAATTTGGCTTCTACTGTATCCATAACACACTGCACAAAGTAAACAATGTATGCTTGGCATTTAAATCAACAAATCTGTGTACCCTCAAAAGACATGGAAAACTCAAGTGCCGTAGCAATCTTTTTCTTTTCTTTTCTTTTTTTAATGTTTTATTTATTTCTAGGAGAGAGAGAGAGAGACAGCGTGAGCAGGGGAGGGTCAGAAAGAGAGGGAGTCACAGACTCTGAAGAAACAGGCTCCAGGCTCTGAGCTGGCAGTCAGCCTAGAGCCCGACGCGGGGCTCGAACCCACGAACCGCGAGATCATGACCTAAACGAAAGTCGGACGCTTAATCGACTAAGCCACCCAGGCGCCCCCGTAGCAATCTTTTTCAAATCATGTGCTAAACTACAACAAGAACCTTTTTTATTATTATTTTTACTTATTTATTTTAAATTGAGCTCTGTGCCCAACCTGGGGCTTGAACACACAATCAAAAGTCCATGCTCTACCAACTGAACCAGTCAGGTACCCCAAGAATTTTTTTTTTATATCCTCAGGACAGACCATAAATTAGATCATCACTGTTTTTAAATATACAAATGAGTGAAACTTCTCCCTTGATTTTCAGTGCTAATTCTTTCATTAGAATATGCAGCTAATGCGATCTTTGTACCAACCCTAAGCCCCAGTTTTCTGCCCTCTTTATGTTAGATGCAGTGGTGAGCATGGTAGGCCCATGGACTGACCTTCATGAAACTTATAGTTCAATTATAATCTCATGGAGTAGATTGAAAAAGTACTGACAGTGGGTATTCCAGAGCTATTTTCAAAAATCAAACCCACTGATTATTTTTTTTCCACAGAATGTGAAGTCTTCCTTTTCTTTTTTTTTTTTTGAGGAAAATAACTATACTCCTCCCTTGGTTCACCAAGTGTTTACAAGAGGAGTTAATTCCTCCAAAACAACCTCTGTACTAGACAATCAAGTACCCTTCTGATGTAAATAATCAATTAGCACTGCCAGCAGGTGGAATTTCCCCTTCAGTATGTGAATCCAGTGTGTGTAAATAATATGCAGGAATAATATTTACATTTATTGAGATATATTCATACTATATATTTATACTATGCACACACACATGTACTCCGTACACACACACACACACACACACACACACAAATACACACACAGTTGACCCATGAACAACATGGTGGGTTGGGGTACAGACCAGTGGCATGGTGGAAAATCTACATATAACTTTTAACTCTCTATATATTTAACTACTAATAATCTACATTGACCAGAAGCCTTACCCAAAACATAAAGTAGATCAACACACACTTTGTATGTTATATGTATTCTATACTGTATTCTTACAATAAAGTAAGCTAGAAGAAAAAAATGTTAAGAAAATCATAAAAAAGAGATAATACATTCATTGTACCATAAAAAAAATCCACCTGTAAGTGGACCAGACAGTTCAAACCCATGTTGTTCAAGGGCTAACTTTATATATGTGTATGTGTATGTATACATATATATAATATATATACATTACATATATATTCTTACTAAAGGGCAAGCATTTTACCTATTTAAACATTCTTTATTGTTTATACACATTTTATAATTACAAAATAATTCATGCTTGTTCTAAAAAATTCTAATACAAGCACATAAGTAAAAAATGAAAGTTCTCCCTCTCTGCTCTCGGCAACAGGATATCTTCTGTTCACAATCTAGTGTGCATCCTTCCATGCCTTTTTCAGTGAACACACACAAACAAGGTGTGTATAGCTTTTTATTTTTGATCTTTACTATTATACTTTACTATTACTATCACCTAATAGTTTATGACTTGCTTTTTAAACTCAAGGCATCATGGACATTCTTTAATGAGCAGTCCTAAAACTGTATAATTCAAAACATTTGTTTTTTAAGTTTGTTGCTTAGGAAGCTAGCTATCATAATAGGGCCATTCTGGGGTTAGCTCAAAAGGAGACTCTAAAACTGGCCGGTAATAGCCATTCGGTGAATATTTGTTGACTGATCCAGACCTTCTGATTTCAGTTTCACCTTGCTTGTTCCTGTCGTATTCATCTAGTTCAAATAGGCAAGTACAGGATTAGCTGAGAACCTAGAATAGAGGTTGGACTGGACATTACAGAGTTTAGAGATTATCAGGGAGGGAGGATGACAGACTATTCAAATGATGCAATCGCCATGTTCCAAAAACCAAAACATAGTTTGGGGCCTTAAACTTTTTATTTTGCCAGCAATGCTAGTCTTAGCAATCTTTTCACATATTTTCAGAGAAACATGACGGAATGGAAATAATTTCTCAATTTAAGTTTTGCTCCCATATATTTATCTTAACTATGTTTCATTTCCTTCCAGTTGTGGATGAAAAAGCAGAAGGACATGCAGCGAATGAATACTAACAGAAAACCTCCCAAATATTATTTCATAACAGAGTGTAAATGGATAGATTTTTCTCACAAAAAGTGGTTCATTTTTTCATTTGTTCGTTCAACATGACCCCTGCTGTCAGGGAGCTCAAGTCTGCTGGGTGAGATAAACAAGTAAACCAACAATTACCCTCCAGGATGACAGGAGTCAGACCACCCGGTTTAACAAGATAGCAGCATAGACTGGGAGCATGAAAGAAGCATCTAAGTCAGACTGGAGTGGTCAACAAAACCTGCCCTGAATTGTTGACAGTTGGTTTCAAAGGAATGAACTGGATTACCTAGATTGAGGGAGAAAAGGGTATTCCAGACAAAAACATAAAAACAAAACAGGTAGATCGAGGTTTTGTGGGGCTCACAGCATACACAATTTGGAAGATATTCTTGGAGAAAAAGAACACAATATTATAAATATAAAATTTTATGGCTCACGTGAGGGAAGTTTCATTGTATATCCCATCCACCTGTTTGAAGAGGCTTGTTCAAAGGAAATAGGTCTTTGAGATCTGTATTTCAAAAGATATCAAAAAGTGTGTAGGAGAGTTTATGAGATAAGAACCAATCATGAGTAACCTCTTATGAGCTTTATAATACCAGGAATGGGAGACCAGTGAAGGATTTTTATGGGGGGTGGCCAGATTTTTGTATCAAAAACATACTTCTGACAGTGCCAGGTTTGGTAAAAATTAAACACATTTCTTTAAAAACACTTAGGGTTCAGGGCAGCTGGGTGGCTCAGTAGTTTAAGCATCCAGCTTCGGCTCAGGTCATGGTCTAGCTAGAGGTTTGTGAGTTTGAGCCCTGAGTCAGGCTTTGTGCTGACAGCTCAGAGCCTGGAGCCTGCTTCTCATTCTGTGTCTCCCTCTGTCTCTGCCCCTCCTCTGCTCATAGTCTGTCTCTCTTGCTCTTGCTCTCTCTCTCTCTCTCTCAAAAATAATAAATAAACATTAAAAAAATAAAAACACTTAGTGTTCTCTTCTTTGTATGTTTAAGTGGAAGACGATATAGCTTAATCAAAGGTAACAGTACAGTATAAGTTTCATGGGGGTTAAACTGGATATAGATCATAATATTTTATTTTGACATGTAAGTTGTTTATAAAGTTTACTTGAGAATTAGGTGAATTAGTTTTAATTAACTGCATCAGCTTCTAAAATTCATTTACCAGATTGTGTGGTGGTTGAAATTCTTGTGAGTCAAAACAAAAAGCTCTATTCTTCTTATCACTTAAGAAGTTTTCTGGTACTGACTTTGGCTTTGAGAGGCCCAGTTCATCTAATTCCAACACTGTTCTTTGCCAGGAAATAACTTGGGCCAAGAAGAATAGAGCCTGTTTTCAGATAACTGAATATGTACGTATAGTGCTTGGAAAAACCATAGCTCAGAATAGTGGCTTAAAATGTGAAGTCTGGTAAAATGGTTTTACTCCTATCTCTGCAGCAGTTTCTTAGCCTGATGACTCTAAGACAGTTAACCTCATTTCTTTAAGGCCCCATTTTCTCATATGTAAAAAAGAATTAATGACCACTCTCACCTCATAAGGTTATTACAAGGATGAAATGAGACCATACATATGCACTTTTGTAAGAGTCCACCAGGGTATATTTGATGGAGCAATTCCACTTCTAAAAACACAAGACAAATTTAGCCACACATATGAAAAATAAAATGTGTAGAAGGTTACTCATTTCAACGTGGCTTGAAGTTGCAATTAATTGAAAACAAATGAAATGTCCATTCAGAAGGAACAGGTTAAATTAAGGTACATCAGTGCAACAGAATGACAGCCTTCAAACTTTTTAGCGTCAGGACCATGTTACACTCTTAAAAATGATTGAGAACCCCAAATAGTTTTAGTTTATATGGATTACATCTATCAATGTTTATCATTCTAGAAATTAGAACTTAGAAATAAAAAAAATTCATTTAAAAAGAGCAATAATAAATCCTTTACATGGAATATAAACAGCATATGTTTTAAAAATAACTATATTTTCCAACAGAAAAATCAATTTAAAAAGTGGTATGATTTATATTTTTGCAGATCTCTTTAATGCCTGGGTTACTAGAAGACAGCTGGATTTTTAGGTCTGCTTCTGCATTCATTCTGTTGCAATGACACAGGACATAGAGGCTCTGGAAAACTACATCACACTCTGGTGAAAGAGAGTAAAACAGGAAAATATCATCTTCGTGTTATTATAAAAACAAGGCCAACCTCAACACCCTCCTCTCATTTTGAGAACCACTGCACTGGAACATTACATGGCTTTTTAAAAGAATAGGAAGCTCTTTATGTGTTGCTGTAGAACAAATTCTGAAATACATTGTTAAGTAAAATATGCATAAATAGGGACGCCTGGGTGGCTCAGTCAATTAAGCGTCCTACTTCAACTTCTGCTCTGGTCACGATCTCACCGCTTGTGGATTTGAGCCCTGCATCGGGCTCTGTGCGGACACCTCAGAACCTGAAGCCTGCTTCGGATTCTGTGTCTTCCTCTCTCTCTACCCCTCCCCCACTCACAGTCTATCTCTCTCAAAAATGAAAAATGTTAAAAAAAAAGTTTTTTAAATGCATAAATAAAAGCAAGGTATAGGGGCACCTGGGTGGCTCAATCAGTTAAGCCTCCAATTCTTGGTTTCAGGTCAGGTCATGATCTCACAGTGGAGATTGAGCCCTGCATCAAGTTCTGTATCAGGTTCCATGCGGAGCATGAAGCTTGCCTAAGATTCTCTCTCAGGGCACCTGGGTGGCTAAGACGGTTAATCATCTGACTCTTGATTTTGACTCAGGTCACAACTGGCTGTGTGCTGAGTGTGGAGCTTGCTTGGGATTCTCTTTCACCCTCTCTCTCTGACCATCCCCTGCTTGCATTCTCTCTCTCAAAATAAATAAACATTAAAAAAAAAAAAAAGAGGGACACCTGGGTGGCTCACTTGGTTAAGCTTTGACTTAGGCTGAGGTCATGATCTCACCCTTTGTGAGTTGGAGCTCCCAGTCGGGCTCTGTGCTGACAGCATGGAACCTAGAGCCTGCTTCAGATTCTGTGTCTCCCTCTCTCTCCCTGCCCCTCCCCTGCTCATGCTCTTTCCCTCTCAAGAATGAATAAACATTAAAAAAAAAAAAAAAAGATTCTCTCTCTCTCCCTCTGGCCCTCCCCCACCTCATGTGTTCATACATACACACTCGTGCTTCCTCACTCTCTTTCTCTCAAAAAAAGAAAGGTACAGAACCCTGTAATCGTATATTAACAGTGCATTCATTTTAAAAAATCAAGGAAACTATGTACTTATCAATATGTATTATATTTGTATGTACAGGTAATATCACAGAAAGAATATACAAAAATCTGATAAATTGTCTCTAGATGTGTAGCCTGGGAAATGGGGTAAGAAGGAATCTTTTCACTTTGTCCCCTTATTTACCTTTTGAACTATCTACTTTATGAAAGTTTTAACTAATCAAAAAATTAAATTTGTTTTTATTTTTAAAAAAAATTTTAATTCTTTATTTTTGAGAGAGAGATAGAGACAGCATGAGCAGGGGAGGGTCAGAGAGAGAAGGAGACACAGAATCCGAAGAGAGGCTCCCGGCTCTGAGTTGGCTGTCAGCACAGAGCCTAATGTGGGGCTCGAACTCACGAACCGTGAGATCTTGAACTCACAAACCGTGAGATCATGACCTGAGCTGAAGTGGGACACTTAACTGACTGAGCCACCCAGGCGCCCCTAAATTTGTTTTTAAAAGAGGGGAAGATATATATACTTTCCACAGTGCCTGGCGGTTGCTTAATAAATTATACATAGTGCCTTTTTATACTGAGGTAAAATAATTATTTTAAAAACTTTTTGATGATAAGAAGAAAATGGAAAACAATTGAAAATATTTTATTCTAAATATACATACTCTTTCTCAGGGTTCACAACTTTGAGCTCCACGTCGGGCTCTGTGCTGACAGCTCAGAGCCTGGAACTCGCTTCAGATTCTGTCTCCCCCTCTCTTTGCTCCTCCCCTGCTAGCTCTCTCTCTCTAAAATAAACATTTAAATAAGTAAGTAAATACACAAAATCTGATAATTGTGATTTAAAATCTGTTATAAAATGATCATAATAATCATCGAGATAAACAAGGTTATGAAGATAATATCCAATTCAATCACGCAGCAAATAGATGCGCTACCTGATCAAGAGAGAAACCTTAGTCAAATTAGAAGACTTCATCGAGACAAATCAGCATTAAACTTTTTAAAAATATCTGGGGAACTGGATGGCTCAGTTGATTAAGCACCTGACTCTTGATTTTGGCTCAGGTTCTTGAGTTCGAGCTCCAGGCTTTGTGCGGACAGTGCATAGCCTGCTTGGGGTTCTGCCTTCCTCTCTTTCTGCCCCTCCCCTGCTCATACTCTCTCTCTCAAAATAAATAAGTAAACATTAAAAATAAATAAAAAATTTTAAATGTCTAATACTAACCAATGGTTTGAAACAGTTTTGCTGCATATCAATCAATTTTAAACTCTCTGGGGCTTTTAGTCGTGGTTTGGAACCACACATCGGGTATAGAGATTAGGAATGAATGAATGAATGAATGAATGAATGAATGAATGAACTTAAAAAAATAAAAGTAATTTTTGGGGCTCCTGGGTGGCTCAGTCTGTTAAGCTTTAGACTTTGGCTAAGGTTATGATCTCCTGGGTTCATGAGTTCCAGCCCCACATCTGGCTCCTTGCTGTCAGCAGGGAGCCTGCTTTGGATCCTCTGTCCCCTTCTCTCTCTGCTCCTCCTCTGCTTGCGCTCCCTCTCTCTCAAATCAAAAAAAAAAAATTCTAAAAAATTAAAAATAAAATAAACTCTCAGGGGCTTTTAGCAGCACATATTGATTTCCTCTCTCACAGGCCTATAGGCTGGATGCAACTCTGCTAGCCTTGGCTGGAATCAGTTAGGCTTGACTCCAGGGTGCTGGTTGGGTGAAAGCCAGCTCCACATATTTCCTCATTCTCCTTGGACCAGTAGCTACCTGGGACATGTTCTTCTCATGGAGGGTCACCGGAGTCCAAGAGAGTAAGCAGAAACATAAGAAGCCTCTTGAGGTTTTGGGCCTGGAACTGGCACCCTGGTCACTTTGGCCCACATCTCACTGACCAAAACAATTATAAGGCCAAGCATGTCATCAGCTGGGGTGAGGGGAGATGTCTTCAGCTTCCTTGAGTGGGAGACACCGAAGTCATATGATAAAGACAGAAATGTAGAATTCCAATAGAGGAAGGTCATGAAGTATTTGGAATAAGGATTCAATCTATCACATCATTTTAAGAGAGCTCAATATTTTCCTTAATGTTTCGAAAATAATGACTGGGTATATGCAGCCCAGCGTACAACATCTCTGGTCCATGAACAGTCTTATCATGCTGAACTGGTAACCTAGGCTTCCTTGGGGTGGTAAACAGAGACAATGAAGCAAATCAAACACTTTTGGAATCATCTGTACATGTTTGGTGTTTATTTAGGGAAGAGGGAACCAAGATGGTGGCAGTAGTAGGAGTCTGTGGCCAGTAGGAGCTGCCACCTTGCTCTGGCCCCAGGCTGGATCCTTAGCCTTCAATCTTGCTGAGTATAGCAGGTGAGGTTGCCTCTGCCATCAGGCTCTGGGTTGTCATGAAAGATGAGAAGATCCAGGAGCAGGATATTTGCTGTGTGTGTAGCAGAGCATGAAACTGAAGGCCGTGCTAAACAGCAAAGACAGGGTCTTGTGGTACGAAAGCCTCAACATCCTACTAGAAGAGAGTCCTCTAATATACACAGAATCTATCTTTCCCTGAAGACAAAACTAATTAAAGATGTAACCCATTCCCGACCACCTCAGCCAAAGTGATCACCAACTCATCTTAAAGGCCTAACAGAAGAAAAGGTGGGGAGGTAATATGTACTTCAATCTCTATTTTTTTTATTAAAAATTTTTTTTTAATTTATTTCTGAGAGAGAGAGAAAGAGGCAGCGTGAGCAGGGGAGGGTCAGAAAGAGAGGAGACAAAGAATCTGAAGCAGGCTCCAGGCTCTGAGCTTTCAGCACAGAGCCCAGCAGTGGGGCTCAAACTCACGAACCTTGAGACAATGACCTGAGCTGAAGTTGGACACTTAAACAACTAAGCCACCCAGGTGCCCCAGTAAAAGGGTTTTAATACAGGTATACCTTGTTTATTGCACTTTACTTTATTGCACTTCACAGATCATTTTTTTGTACAAATTGAAAGTCTGTGGCAATGCTGTGTTGAGCAACTCTATAGAGACCATTTTGTCCAAAAGCATTTGCTCACTTGTGTCTCTGTGTCACATTTTGGTAATTCTTATGGTTATTTCAAACTTTTTCACTATTATTATACTTGTTATGGTGATCTGTGTCCAGTAATTATGACTCACTGGAAGGTCAGATGATGGTTAGCAATTTTTAGCAATAGAATTATTTTTAAATTACGGTATGTACATTTTTTACACATCATGCTATTGCACACTTAATGGATTACAGTATGATATAAACATAACTTTTTAAAAATTTTTATTTATTTATTTATTTAATTAAAACAGTTGTTTCAATAGTTTATTTATTTTTGAGACAGAGAGAAACAGAGCATGAGCGGGGGAGGGGCAGAGAGAGAGGGAGACACAGAATCTGAAACAGGCTCCAGGCTCTGAGCTGTCAGCACAGAGCCTGACACGGGGCTCGAATCCACGAACCGTGAGATCATGACCTGAGCCGAAGTCGGAGCTTAACCGACTGAAACACCCAGGCGCCCCTAAAACATAACTTTTATACGCTCTGGGAAACCAAAAAAATTTATTTGACTCATGTTATTGCAATATTTGCTTTATCATAGTGGTCTGGACCCAACCCCACAATATTAACGAGGTATGCCTGTATAGCTATTATATCTATGCAAAAAAAAAAAACAAAAAACAAAAAACTTTGAGGTAAGAACTGAACAAAATGAAAGAAAGAGTAAAAGGTTTTAACAGAAAAAATAAATCTCTAAAAAAAGGAAATTATAGCAATAAAAGAAAAAAATGAGGCTACAAGCGCTGCTCAGTAAATTTCTAGCCATTATTTCCTAGTCACCATGATTCAATGTGTGAGATACTTTGGTATAGCTGATCTGGCCTTGAGAAACACCCTGATCTCATCAGCAACGTGTCAGCTCTAAAGTAAATAATTTCCTGGGAGGATTTGTTCCATTCTCTTTATGTTAACGAATATTTTACTTTTTGCCGAAACTCTGTGAATGCACCCTGTTTTGGATTCCTGACCTTATACACACATTTACCATCCAGAATGTTTCAGAGAGAATCCTATTACAAACAAACAAATAACATGTATTTATTTTAAAAATTGTTTTTATGTTTGTAGATTAATCCAGAAAACTTGTCTGCCCTATGATTCCCGGAGGAGCCAAGATTTTCATATACTTCTGTTTACTCAGCTCATCTTTTTAAACATTTTATTTATTTTTTGAGAGAGAGAGTGCAAGCAAGGGAGGATCAGAGAGAATGGAAGACAGGATCCAAAGCACTGACAGCAGAGAGCCTGATGTGAGGCTCAAACTCAACGAACGTTGAGATCATGGCCTGAGCTGAAGTCGGATGCTCATCCATCTGAGCCACCCAGGTGTCCCTCAATTCATTTTCAATGAAAGAAAAATTCTGATTTTACGACATTTTACATGGTTTTATTGTTACCATCTTTGAAATATTTTTACTCTTCCTGCAACAAATCAAAGACCTCAACATTCAAAGCCTTTTCTAAGAACATCTGCATCCAGAGGCACCTGGCTGGCTCAGTTAGTGGAGTGTGTGACTCTTGATCTCATGTTTGCGTTCTGGCCGCATGTGGGGTGTAGAGATTACTCAAAAATAAAATCTTAAAAAAAAAAGACATCTGCTTCTAAATCAGAATTGTAATACTATGTCTCAGATAATATACTTGTTACACCAAAAGAACTCTCATTGTTTTGAGATGAATAGTATTATTTAAGGAAACTGAATATTATATCATTTAAGTAAGTCACTTTTAAAAAGTACTATTTATAAGTTTACAGAAGTTAGTATTTTAGAGAATCTGACATATAACTTGATAATTTTCAACCAAAATATGTAACTGAGTGATTTTAGACTTACAAAACAATTCACTATTCATAAATAGTACTGTAATATTTAAAAGAACTCAAAAACTTGGAAAGATCTTCCTAATGAGATCAAGCATTTATAGTGCTTGAAAGGAAATAGAATGTATTGAGCTTAGAAATGTAGTTTAAAAGTTTAAAGAAATGCAACTAACCATGTTGAAACTAGGTTTAGTTGTCTGATAAAAATGTATTTATTCAACTGGAGTTGATTGAATATTAATCCAGCAATTTGTAACATTTCCTAGGTGTATAAATAAAATTATTAAATTTGTTATTTTAACTTAAAGACATCAAGAATATCGAGTTGCTTTAACTGCCATCTTAATATGTTGAATATTAATTTTTAACAACTTTAATATGCATGAAAATTCTCTCCTATATACAGAGTGACTCTAAGACAGTTAAAAATTCTCTTTAAGGGGCGCTTGGGTGGCTCAGTCGGTTGAGGGTCCAACTTTGGCTCATGTCCTGATCTCGTGGTTCGTGGGTTTGAGCCCTGCATCAGGCTCTGTGCTGACAGCCAGCTCAGAGCCTGGAGCCTGTTTCAGATTCTGTATCTCCCTCTCTCTCTGACTCTCCCCTGCTCATGCTGTCTCCTTCTGTCTCTCTCTCTCTCTCTGTCTCTCTCTCTCTCTCAGAAATAAATTTTTAAAAAATGTTTTTAATTCTCTTTAATAAAGCCCTGTGTTGAACTAGGTTAAGTAAAACAAAAAACAAAAAACAAAAAACAAAAAAACACCTTAAAACTGTCTCTGGGCTATTTGAAATGAATATATCATTCTTTTGTTTAAATAGCACAATAATGAGCCTGTTAGAAATCTTGGAATACATTCTTGACAGCCTGTCCTTCTTCACTTTGCCAAAGAATTTAGAGGCCAAGCAGTATGGTGTAGGTTCCTATTTTCTCTCTTCTGCAGCCAGAGCCACCATTCTAAACATCTGCTGCAAAGACTTAAACCCTTCCAAGCTGCCCATTGCCCTCAGGTTCAAGTCCCTAATCTTCTGACGCTTGTTTATCCCTGAGCCTCTGGAAGCCAGTCTGCCCTGGTTCTCTATATTCCGGCCACTAAAGCAAGGCTCCAAGCCTCTTCTTTTCTCAGGGCTTTAGCCATGCCATCCTCTGCTTGGATAGCTCCCCTCAGTATTCCCTAGCCCCAAGATGCCTGGCTTCTGTGACTTTCCTAAAGAGGCCTTCTCTGACCTCCAGATTAGGGTAAGCACTCCTGGTTGTAAGTCTTTGAAAAAGCTCAACAGATACCATCTCTCTGTCATAAGGTTGTTCAGGGAAGCTTAGTCAATCCCCTCTAAAATATATTCTGTTTGTTTATTGTGTAACTGTTATACACAATGACTCAATTAACACCTTTGTATATTATTAATATTCTCCAACAGATGCTATCGGTGCCCTGAATATGTTCCCTTGGTGCTCCCTGTTTCCTTATACCTGGGGCTCTCTTTCTACCTCAAGCACCTGTGAGTCCTCCAACTTAGGCTTTCTCAGTGGGAGGAGAGAGTTTGGTCCATGCATGGGCAGGGCATTAACAACCCAGCAGCCCACCATCCAGTGATAGGAATTTTTGGAAAACAACCTCAGCTTACTGCGTAAGATACCTCTGAGGCAAATTCCGTATAGTCCCCCTGAGTACAATTGAGCCCCAGTTGCCCGCAGCAGTCATCTGTTAATTAATCTTGCACCCCGTGTCATGTCCATCCCTTTCCTCTCACTTCACTATGCCCACACCAGTGATTCTGAGGTCACTGTCCAAAGAAACCACTTACACTGAAATCCTTGTCTCAGGAACTATTTCAGGAAGAACTGAACCTAAAATATTATTGTATATTTGCTTGCTTAGATTCACTTGATGATTGGTAAAGTAACTGACTCAATGGGTAGGCTCCTGGCTCAAGGGGTGAGCATTTAAAATTTTGATCTATAATGCTCAATGGCTCTCCAGAAAAGTCGGTATAAGGAATTCCTATATAACAAGGACCATTTGAAATTTTTAATGTTTTTAACATATATCGTATTTTATTTCATATAGAATTTGAGACACATTTATAGCATGGAGCAACTGTTTGCTAAATTATTTACTAGGATCTTTTGGTAGCTTATTAAGAGAACAGGGGCTTTGGAGTCAGGTAAACCCAGGTTGGAGTCCCAGATCTACTTATTAGCTTACTTGTTAATCTCACTTGTTAACTATGTGATCTTGACAAGTTATTCACGTCTCTAAGCATTATTTTCTTTATGTCTAAAGTAGGGGTGCCTGCGTGGCTCAGTTGGATAATCTGACTCTTGATTTTGTCTTGGGTTGTGAGCTCACAATTTGTGAGTTCGATCCCCGCATCAGGCTCTGTGCTGACTGTGTGGAACCTGCTTGGGATTCTCCCTCTCTCTCTCTCTTTCTCTCTCCCTCTGTCTCTGTTCTTCTCCTACTCATTCTCTCTCTTGCTCTCTCAAAATAAATAAATAAACTTAAAAAAAAAACAGGCAAAAACTTCAAAAATTAGTAATACCAATTTCACAGAATTAAATGAGATGGTATCATTTTAAGACAACAATTTAGTACAGTGCCTGCTGAATAGTAAGAGTCCAATAAAGAGGAATTATTATTACTGGAAAGAAAGGATAATGACTTATTCATACTTATGTCTTATGGTACCAAGCACAGTACACGGGACCTGGAAAATGCTCAAATGCTTATTGAATTGAATTACCTAATCTACATGGCTGTGGTAGAGATAAAGTGCCAGAATGTGTATTAAAGTGTTTTGAAAACTAGAAAATACTGTAGAAATGTGATACTACCTGTTGCCTCCCTAACCCTTGACTAGTCACAAGCCTCACTTTTTTTTTCAGAGAATAGTTGGCTAAGTGGGTGTCACTCTTCCTGATATTCTCAAAATCAATAGTTTGAGCCATTTTTAGACTTCACTCTGTGTGAAACTGCCATTTCCACACCTCTCCTCCTTCCAGTTGCCTCACTAATCTGTCGGGAGCAACTGCTTCAGCATGGACTCCTACTGCCAGCCATTCTGAACCAAACTCCATGAGACCTAATGGGTTTGTGCCACACGCAGTCAGATTGGGGGCAGAAGTACAGAGGTTTCAAAACAAAACAGAACAGAACAGAACAAAACAAAAAGAAGTATAGATTATTTGATCCAGAATTTTTTATAGACAGTTCAAATTTTAAATATGCAAAGATTTTGTGACTTGTTATATTTCTTTTTCATATAAACTTACTATCAATTGATTCCTTCCTTCCTTAGATTTTTATTGAATACCTATTTTGAGATTGAACAAGACAGATAGGATCCTTACCTTCATGGAGCTTAGAACCTTGTAATTACATGGTAATTACACTAGATAGAGTTTAATTTTTATGCTTTTATACAACTTTTTATATGAGTAAGTTTCACAAATTGGAAACTTTTTCATTTTTAAAAAATATCGTCACTTTAAGGGTGCCTGGGTGGTTCAGTTGGTTAAGCCTCCAACTTCAGCTCAGGTCATGATCTTGTGGTCTATGGGTTTGAGCCCTGCGTCGGGCTCTGTGCTGACAGCTCAGAGCCTGGAGCCTGCTTCTGATTCTGTGTCTCCCATGCTCTCTGCCCCTCCCCCATTCGTGCTCTGTCTCTCTCATTCTCAAAAGTGAATAAATGTTTAAAAAATTTTTTAAAATACGGTCACTTTAGCTGTCAAGAGGTGCAAAGGATCATACAAACTTTCCCCGTAGTCTTCTCAGAAAGAGGAGGAAGAAGAAGGAAGAGAATTTTTAGAACCAGGCACTTCACTTAAGTTATCTAATTAAATCATAACAACTTGAGAGGAAGATGTTCTCATCTCCATTTTAAGAAGAACTGAGACTCAGAGAGGCTAAATGTCTTGCCAAAGTCTATCACTAACAAATGACTTTGCTAAAATTAGACCAAAGCATGGTCTGATTCTCTGACCCAAGCTCTTTCTCTAGTCCCATTCTACCCCAAATCAAGCAGCCAACTTATTAAGCCAAATAACTATTATTGAATGTTATGTGCCATGAGTGAGATACAAAAGAATGTGGTTCTTAAATTCCAAGGGCTTAAATCTTGTTGTGACAGAAAAATAACATGAATCTAAATGACTCCAAGTATAATAAGAGTTCCCAGAAAATACACATAAATGTGGTCTTGAATAGTTCAAACAGTTTCATAGAAAATATAGAAGTTGGCAGAGGACACAAGTAGACATTTTACCAAAGAAGACATCCAGACGGCCAACAGACAAATGAAAAGATGCTCAATATCACTCATCATCAGCAAAATGCAAATTAAAAAAACAAACAAACAAACACAATGACATATCACCTCACACCTGTCAGAATGGCTAAACTCACAAACACAAGAAACAACAAGTGTTGATGAGGGTGTGGAGAAAAGGGAACCCTTGTGCCCCGTTGGTGGGAATGCAAATGGTGTAGCCACTGTGGAAAACAGTATGGAGATTCCTCAAAAAAATGAAAAATAGAAATGTTATATGCTCCAGTAGTTCCACTACTGAGGTATTTACCCAAAGAAAATGAAAACACTAATTTGAAAAGATATATGCACCCCCCATGTTTATTGCAGTCTTATTTATAATAGCCAAGATATGGAAGAAACCCAAGTATCAATGGATAGGTGAATGGATAAACAAGATGTGATACACACACACACACACACACACACACACACACACACTGGAATATTACTGAGCCATTAAAAAATGGAATCTTGCCATTTTGAACACCATAGTGGATTTAGGGGATATAATGCTAAATGAAGTAAGACAGTCAGAGAAAGACAAATACCATATAATTTCACTTACTTGTGGAAATTAAGAAACAAACAAAGAAAAACAAAACAAAACACAACACAACACAGTCTTAAATATAGAGAACAAACTGGTGGTTTTCAGAAGGTTGAGTGAATAGGTAAAGGAGATTAAGAGTTCACTTACTGAAATGAGCACTGAGTAATATATAGAATTGCTGAATCATTATATTGTACACCTAAAACTAATATGACTCTGAATGTTAATTATGCTTGAATAAAAATTAAAAATAAATAAGATGGGACACTTGAGTAGCTCAGTCAGTTAAGCATCTGACTCTTGATTTCGGCTCAGGAGTATGAGATTCTCTCACGTGGCTTGGGATGCTCTCTCTCCCTCTCTCTTGCTCCTCCCCCACTCAGACACACACACACACACACACACACACACACACACTCTCAAAACAATAAATAAATAAAAGTTTTTAAAATCTTAAAAAAAATAAGTAAGTAAATAGATAAATACATAAACTAAAAGGTGAAAAAAGAGGAAAGAAAATATGTAAGTTGCCCTAAATTCTTCCAGGCATACATAGTTCCTGAGCTGCCAAGTGATCTCTCTGATCGTACTGTGTTCAATGAGCTCTCCTGCCTTCCTTCCCTCTAGGAGTATGAGCTCCATGGGATCAGGAACCACATTCTTATTTCATTAACCTTTGTGTCCCCACAATCTAACATAATGTCTACTACATAATAGATAGTAGGAGTTTGAGAAAAGTTTAATTAAATCGCGATGGCTCTTGAGAACTGGGTTTGGGAGGATGATTTAAAGATTAACAAGAGAAGAGGAATGCCTGGGTGGCTCAGTCAGTTGTTAAGCATCTGACTTTGGCTCAGGTCATGATCTCACAGTTTGTGGGTTTGAGCCCTGCCTCAGGCTCAGTGCTGACAGCTCAGAGCCTGGACCCTGCTTCAGATTCTGTGTCTCCCTCTCTCTCTGCCTCTCTCCTGCTTGCACTCTGTCTCTCCCTCTCTCTCTCAAAAAATAAACATTTAAAAATTTTTTTTAAATATTAACGAAGGAAGAGCACTCTAAGTGGGGGTGACAGTTGTGGCAAAGGTGAGGAAGTAGGATTGAATATGGCCAGTGTGGTAGAAGTAGTCTGGATGGAGCAGAGTGAGAAGTTTCACAGTTGTTCCAATGTTCATGAGGGCATCTGTGACCTGGAAAGGAAGATACTGCAATCTAAACAACTAACCTGAGATTATAGGCACCTTAAGGGAAAATGGGAAAACTTGGTCACAACCATCATGAAAACAGAAGCACTGGAGGAACTTGCAAAATGCTCACGGTCTCCCAACAACTCAGACCCTCTGCACACGGCCAGCCCAGAGGAAACAGGCTGTGGCTATCATCTCATCAGTGCTGCTAGACTGCATTCCAGGGCTGAGCTAGTGATCCCATCTTTCCATTTGATCCTAAGTACAGCCTTAGGTGAGGCTCACGAAAACATCCCATCCTTCTTCCACCCTACCCGCCAACTGATAATGACTCCTTCTCATTGGCTGAGTTGTTAAATTCCTTAGCCTGCAGGAGCAAATCAAGGAGAGACTCAAAGGACAAGAGAGAAATAAAATTGAGAGTTATACTCTTTCTCTCCGTGTTAACAAGAGGCCCAAGTTTTCGAGGCTGAGGCAAGGCTGAAGCCGTGTAGCCCAGGTTTCAAGCACAAGAAGAACTTGGATTTTGGCTGCTATTTAGGGTTGGATTTGGTAGGGGCAAGAAAAGGCCTCGACTTAAATATTAATCCTAAATGAAATGTGTCCATCTTTAGGACTGGCTACACCAGCAGAAAGGATGGGTTCGAGTTGAGAGACTTCCAAATGGAGGACAGTGTCCCAGAGAAAGTAATGATTAAGCTAAAACTTAAGATACAAATGGGAGTGTGCCTGGTGGACAAGGGGAAAAAGGCATTCCTGGCAGAATGAACAGCTCATGCCGAAGTGTAGAGGTGTGAAGCCATATTGCTTCAGTGTAATCATAACACGCTAATCAGTACAAGAGTTATACTTTCTGGTCTAGCTCCTTCAGTCAGCAGCGCCCATCTCTGCAATTTGCACCAAGTACCATCCATTCATTTTTTAAATTCATTTGGCAAATATTTATCAAGCCTCTGCTATATGGTGGACTCTGTTCTAGGGACTGGGGATATAACAAAACAAGCAAAGGAGCTGCCTTTATGGAGCCTACGTTCTAGTGGGAGGGAAGAGGAAATTAAAAAAATAACACATTTGGGGGTGATAAGGGTTATGTAAATAGGTAGCCACCGCAGCATAGAATCTCAGTTCTAGGAATACATTATTTAGGATGTGTTTGGCTATCCATAACAGAAAAACTGGATATAATAGAGACTTATACTATAATTATATAATTATATAATATTATAATATAGAGTTTATTTCTTGTGTAAAAAAGGTAATGTGTGGCTATTGTGACAAGTTATTAAGTTTTCAGACACCAAGGCCCCTTCTAACTCTCTATTCCACCATCATTAGGGTGTGGGTCTAATCCTCATGTTCCCAGACATGAGCTGGAGCTCCAGGAATCACATCACCATCCAGATAGCAGGAATGGGGAAACAGAGAAGGGTAGGCCCTCTCCCTTTTCAAAAGATATTATTCAGAATAATAATATACCATTCCTACTTACTTGTGGGTCTACCTAGCTACAAGGAAACTTGAAAAATATTTTTTTAGCTAAGTATCAATAGATTCAGGTGAAAAAGGAGCATTCTACTTCTGAAGAAGTGAAAATGAATAGCAGGAAGTATTAACAGTCAAGATCCCAAAAGAAAAATTAATCTCAGAATAAGGCTGATTTATTTTCAGAGACTTTTAATCACCATCACCTATTTCATCCATCACCCCATCCACCTCCCTTCTGATAACCATCAGTTTGTCTTCTATATTTAAGACTCCGGTTTTGTTTGTTTGTTTGTTTGTTTGTTTGTTTTTCTCCTTTTTCTTTGTTCATTTGTTTCTTAAATTCCACATATGAGTGGAATCATATGGTGTTTGTCTTTCTCTGACTGACTTATTTTACATACCATCATACCCTCTAGATCCATCTATGTTGTACAAGATAGCAAGATTTCATTCTTTTTTATAGTCAAGTGATATTCCTCTGTGTGTGTGTGTGTGTGTGTGTGTGACATCTCTTTATCCATTTACCTATCAATGGATACTTGGGTTGCGTCCATACTTTGGCTGTTGTAATTAGGCTGGAATAAACAGGGGTGCATATATTAGTGTTTTTATTTCCTTTGGGTAAATAACCCAGTAGAGGAATTACTGGAGCATATGGCATTTCCATTTTTCATTTTTTGGGGTATCTATATACTGTTTTCCACAGTGGCTGGACCAGTTTGCATTCCTACCAACAGCGCACAAGGGATCCCTTTTCTCCACATCCTCGTCAACACTTGGTTTTGACGTTAGTTATCTGTCAGGTGTGAGATGATATCTTGTTGTGGTTTTGATTTGCATTTTCCTGATGATGAGTGATATTGAGCGTCCATTCATGTGTCTGTTGGCCATCTGGCTGTCTTCTTTAGAGAAAGGTCTGTTCATGTCTTCTGCCCATTTTTTAATTGGATTATTCATTTTCTTGGGGTTGAATTGTATATGCTCTTTCTATGTTTTGGGTACTTAAGCCTTTATCAGTTATATCATTTGCAAATATCTTCTCCCATTGTCTTTGTTTTTGTTGACTGTTTCCTTTGCTATGCAGAGGAATTTTGATATAGTCCCAATAGTTTATTTTTGCTTTTGTTTCCCTTGTCTTAGGAGACATATCTAGAAAAATGTTGCGAAGGCCAATGTCAGAGAAATTACTGCCTGTGCTCTCTTCTAGAATTTTTATAGTTTCAGGTCTCACATTTAAATCTTTAATTAATTTTGAGTTTATTTTGTGTATGGTTTAAGAAAGTTGTCCAGTTTCATTCTTTTGCCTGTGGCCTGTCCAGTTTTCCCAACACCATTTATTGAAGAGATTGTCTTTTCCCATTGCATATTCTTGCCTCCTTTGTTGAAGATTAGTTGACCAAATAATCATGGGTTTATTTCTGGACTCTCTATTCTGTTGTGTTGATTTACCTATGTGTCTATTTTTGTGCCGGTACCATATTGTTTTGATTACTACAGCTTTGTAGTATATCATGAAACCTTAGATTTGATACCTCCAGCTTTGATATTATTTTTTAAGATTGCTTTGGCTATTCAGAGTCTTTTGAGGTTCCACACAAATTTTAGGATTATTTGTTCTAGTTTTGTAAAATATGCTGTTGGTATTTTGGTAGGGATTGCATTAAATCTGTAGATTGCTTTGGGTGGTATAGATGTGTTAACAATATCTGTTCTCCCAATCCATGAGCATGGAATATTTTTCCATTTGTTTGTGCCGTCTTTAATTTTTGTCATCAATGTTTTATAGGTTTCAGAGTATGGGTCTTTCACCTAAAAGAAACTGTTATAGGGACACTATTATAGGTGGTTCAGTTGGTTAAGCATCTGATTTTGGCTCATGGTTCATGAGTTCAAACCCCATGTCAGGGTCTATGCTGACAGCTCAGAGCCTGGATCCTGCTTCAGATTCTGTCTCCCTCTCTCTCTCTGCCCCTCTCCCACTCATTTTTTCTCTCTCTCAAAAATAAAATAAACAGAGAGAGAGAGAGAGAGAGAGACGCTTATTAATGTGAAGATCGAGGTCCTACAAGGTACAATGCAGGAACCTGGGGGCTAATAGCCTCTGAGTTGTTAAAGAACCCAGAAGGAGATAGGAATGGCCTAGAGAGGAACTGTGACCTGGCTGAGGGACTTAGCCAGCCAGAGTGGCTCTGCCGGGAGGAAGCCAAGGGAATAAATGCCCTGTCCTCCTGCCTTCATCCCTATACTTTTGTGCTAGGACTTCCTTATGCCAGTGGGGAAGGAAAGTGAAGAGTAGATCTAGGGACAAACAGGAAACATTAAGCACAAGAGACAGTGACAGTCCCAGCCACAGGGGCAGGTCTGTAAACACCAGACTTCCCTTTCTACCCTGAGTCTTACATTCAGTCCTATTTCTCTCACACAGGTCTTCTTCCTCTTTCTTCTTTCTCTGGTGACCCATAGGCCTCTCCCTGCCTATTTCTAATCCTGCTATTTTGATTCTTCCTGATGAAGGTTCTACCTTTCCAACAGACCACATTTCATTGGATTACCTCTCTATGTAGCACTAAACACTCTTACTAAGAAACTACTCTCATAGGGCATCCTCCCACTTCAATCTACTTCTGTTCTGAGAGTAGGGTTAGTCTAAACTTCATAGAAAGCCACAAAGTCTGAAACCTAGACAGTTCATGAATAATGACGCAAATTCAAACACGGTGATTTCAGAATTTTAGTTATCGGTCTTGCTCCTACTGCCTTCTTCCTAATCTGCTATTAACTGGGCTATTCTGCTGATCTCTGTGTTTGAGCTAGTTTAAATCTAGGTATTTGCTAATAATAGAATAAAAAATAGTTCCCCATGCTTCACGGTCACTGTTTTGGTGTTCTACGATGAAGATACTGACTGACGACTAATTCAATGACCTAACCTTGGAATAGGACAGTCAACCCAGGCACAATGTCTGATTATGAGAGGAACATCAAGGCATATGAAGTAATTGTAAATCCTGGAGAAAAACCTTGGATGCTAAGTAATTGTGATTGACTTTTTGTGGGTAGTCTATTTTTACAAGGTTTAAACAAATCCTTAGATCATAATTACCCTGTTTCTATAGAGAAATCTCCATTAAAACATCCGTAGCAATGTACTTAAAACAGAATTAGTAGAATTAGTTTCAATAAAGTGCCAACCACTTCATGTGTGGCTCCAGGCAAGTTACTTCAGCTCCTAAGTCTCAGTTTTCTTATCTGTAAATTAGGGATAAAAATACCTACGTCCCTGGAGATTATAAGGATTAGATGAGACAAAGTTTGTAAAGCTAGCATCACAATGCTTAATATTTAGGAGGCCATCAAAAAAATGTCTGAGTTCTTTTTACTCCATCCTTCATGAAACTATCATTTGACCTAAAATTCTGTAATTACAACACATCTACTTTCTACCAGGTCTGGACAGATAGTCTTTGAATTCTGGAAGAACTTATTGGTAAAAATTTCCACTGTTATATGTCAATATACCTCAAGTAAAAAAAATTCTTCCAGACATTCCTTCTCTTCACTATCACAATATCTGGCAGATAACAGGCATTCAATAAATGTCTACTGAATGAATGATTACATAATTAACAGAATTCTTTCTTCTTTGAAGTCCTATATCATGTTATTTGTGTTTCTCTCTCATCTTTAAAAATAGACTTTATTTTAAAAATTTTTAATGTTTTATTTATTTTTGAGAGAGAGAGAGAGAGATCGAGCGTGAGCGGGGGAGGGGGTAGAGAGAGGGAGACACAGACTGAAGCAGGCTCTAGGTTCTAAGCTATCAGCACAGAGCCCAATGCGGGGTTCAAACCCTTCAGCCGTGAGATCATGACCTGAGCCAAAGTTGTATTCTTAACCGACTGTACCACCCCAGGCACCCCAAAAATATATCTTATTTTTTAGAGAAGTTTTAGGTTCACAGCAAAACTGAAAAGGTACAGAGATTTCCTATATACTTCCCGGCCCCACATACTGATAGCCTTCCCCATTATCAACATTCTCCACCAGAGCAGTACATTGTTACGGTTGGTGAATTACATTGACACATCATTGTCATCCAAAACCTGCAATCCATCCAACCAAAGTAAACATTAAGGTTCACTCTTGGTGTAGTACATACTGTGGGTTTGAATTTATAATGACATGTATCTACCATTACAGTATCATACAAAGTAGTTTCATGCCTAAAACTCTTCTGTGCTCCGCCTACCCATCCCTGCCTCCCCCATAACCCCTGGCAGTAATCAATCTTTTCAATTTTGTTTTTCCCAGAATCATGGCTGGAGTCATACAGTATGTAGCGTATTCAGACAGGCTTCTTTCACTAGTGATACACATTTAAGTTTCCTCCAACTCTTTCCATAGCTTGATCATTCATTTCTTTTTAGCACTGAATAACATTCCACTGTCTGGACATACCACACATTATTTATCCTTTTACCTACTGAAGGACATTTTGGTTGCTTCCAGTATTTGGCAATTATGAATATAGCTGCTATATGTTTGGGTTTTTATGAGGACATTAATTTTCAACTCCTTTGAGTAAATAACAAGGAGTATGATTGTTGGATTATAAGGTAAGGGTATGTTTAGTTTTTAAGAAACTGCCAAACTCTGGGGAGCCTGGGTGGCTCAGTCAGTTGAGCATCCGACTTCGGCTCAGGTCACTATCTCACGGTTCGTGGGTTTGAGACCCACATCGGGCTCTGTGCTGACAGCTAGCTCAGAGCCTGGAGCCTGTTTCAGATTCTGTGTCTCCCTCTCTCTCTGGCTCTCCCCTGCTCATGCTGTCTCTCTCTCTCTCTCAGAAATAAATAAAACATTAAAAAAAAAAAGAATCTGCCAAACTATCTCCCAAAGTAATGGTATCATTTTGCATTCCCACCAGCAAGGGATGGAGTTCCTGTTGCTTCACGTTCTTATATATATGTATAAATACAATATTTATATATAAATATATATATTTTTATATATACACACATATATATACTATATATATACATATACACACACCTTTTTTAAAGTTTATTTATCTATTTTGAAAGAGAAAGAGCACAAGTGGGAGAGGAACAGAGAGAGAGAGAATCCCAAACACAGTGCAGAGCTCGAAGTGAGGCTCGAACTCAACCAACTGTGAGATCGTGACCAGAGCTGAAGTCTGACATTTAACTGACTGAGCCATCCAGGTCCCCCTCTCTTTTTTTTTTTAAGTTCATTTATTGTGACAGAGAGTGCGAGTGAAAGAGAGTGAGAGTGGGGGAGGGACAGAGAGAGAAAGGGAGAGAGAATCTCAAGCGGGCTCTGCACTGTCAGCATATAACCCTATGTGGGGCTCAAACCCATGAACCATGACATCATGATGGTTGCTTAACCAAATGAGCCACCCAGGTGCCCACTGTTGCTCCACAGTCTCATCAGCATTTAGAGTTGTCAGTGTTCTGGATTTTGGCCGCTCTAATAGGTATATATTAGAACCTGTTGTCTTAACTTGCATTTCCCTGATGACTTACGATGTGGAGCATCTTTTCATATGCTTTGTGTTTTTCTTTTGGCATTTACAGTGTTTTACATTTTATTTTAGTGGTATTTGTATGCTAGCTTTTATCTGTGCAATTAGCTTCACTCTCTGACCTCTTCTAAGGATACTTCAACTTGTACACAGTGTTAAAAGCCATTTGTTCAACATTTATCAGGATTATTTCAGTTCCTTTCTTTTCAATAAAAGTAGCTTATTTTTCTACTACTATGTTTCCAATCAAAATAATAGTACTAGTTGTAATGATGATGATGATGATATGATGCTGATGATGACGATGACAATGACAATGCTGATGATTTAGAATCCTGTATCAGACGTCTTAAATTTTTATTCAGATGGCTTCCATAATTATATTGAGCCAGAATATCTAAAAAAGAAGATAATAAATCCAAATAACACACATAATAAAAGGATGTAAAGTTAAATTACCTTGTATAACAAGATAATTCATCAGAAAGCTGAGTGTATGTTTTATGCTTAATTTATCTTGAGTTCAACACCCCATAGCTGCTTTGTCCAAGGTGGGCTACATGTTAACTAGTCTTCACTAACACAGTGGTTCACCAGGAGTGCTGGCTAAAAATGAAACTTCCTAGTTTCAACCCCAAATATTTTGATTCAAGTAGTTAAGGATAAAACCCAGGGGGTGCTGGGTGGCTCAGTTGGTTAATCATCTGACTTCGACTCAGGTCATGATCTCACAGTTCATGGGTTCAAGCCCCGCATCGGGCTCTGTGCTGACAGCTAGCTCAGAGCCTGGAGCCTGTCTTTGGATTCTGTATCTCTCTCTCTGACCCTCCCCGCTCATGTTGTCTCTCTCTGACTCTCAAAAATAAAAATTTTTTTAAAAATAATAAATTTATTTCAAAAAACCCAGAAATCTGTGTATATATATTTTTTAATCTGTATTTAAATTTTTTTAAATATTTATTTATTTTTGAGAGAGAGAGAGCGAGCACAAGTGGGGGAAGGGCAGAGAGAGAGGGAGACACAGAATCCAAAGCAGGATCCAGGTTCTGAGCTGTCAGCACAAAGCACGATGCAGGGCTCAAACTCATGAACTGTGAGATCATGACCTGAGCTGAAGTTGGACGCTTAACCGACTGAGTCACCCAGCTGTCCCTTGAATCTGTATTTTAAAACAGTATTCCCAAAAAGAAAAAAATCCTCCCTGGGGTGATATTTTTAAAAAATTATTTTGCTTTATAGCATTGTTTTCTTTTCTAATTTTCTACATTGACCGTGTATTGCTTTTTTAAACAGGAAAAGAAAACCAGTAATTTATTTTTATTAAAAATAAATCTTCTAGGCTGTGTCCTGGAAAAATAGCTTTTGGCTATGTCCCAGCATAGAGTTTGGAGGTTTATCGACTCATTCTCTTGGATACTGAAGCCAACTTTGAGTTATTTCTTGAGACTTCTTGAGGTACACTATTTGGCCTGTCCTCTTTTAGATTACTCCCAATCAATTAACAGATTTCCTGAAAGTTGCAAGCCAATATCACAAGACTTAGGTCCCAGTCAGTCATTCTATCATTAACTTTTTTGTTGTTATTGTTAGCATTTTATTTATCAAGAGAAACTATTTCATAACCCAATTTTCATGTGTCATAGTTCAGAAACATAGGTCAGCAACAAACTTGCATGGAACTCAACCCAAAGAAATTCTTTATATTCCAACACCACTTTGCACTCTGAAAGATACCACCCTCTTTCATCTCCACAAAGTCTTTTGTGGAATCATAGTTTCTGTAGAAATCTGCATATTCCTTCTTGCTTGGTGTGGCCACAGCAAACATACAGAAAGATGCAACCCCCGGAGATACAGAGAATGCTCCAACAATATGAAATCTCAAATGCTTTGCCAGAAAGCCTCACCTCTGAGGTTTCATCAAAGCTCAACACCAACCTCAAAACCAACATCTTTCTTGATAAATAAATGCTCACCATTAAAGCATTAAATGAGGAATGTAGGTCTAAACTAGATGAAAAAGAGGAAAGGTAGAGGTTTAAGAAAATTGATTAAATGAAACAGATAAGAATAATACATAAATCTGTATAGATTAGTATTTTCTAAAATACCTGCTTAGAGGGGTGCCTGGGTGGTTCAGTCAGTCAGTTGAGTATTCAACTCTTGATTTCAGCTCAGGTCATGGTCTCATGGATCGTGGGTTCAAGCCCTGTGTCCAGCTCCGTTCTCACTGTTTGGAGCCTCCTTCAGTTACTCTGTCTCCCTCTTTCTGGCTTTCATGCTCAGACATGCACACACACTCTCTCTCTCAAAAATAAATAAGTATTAAAAAAATTTAAAAATACTTGCTTAGAAATCAATGGTCAAACTTTTTAATTACAAAAATTATATGTAGTTATAATTATAAATTAATGCATACTTATTAAATACAATTTGAGAAAACAGAAAAGAAGAAAATGATTAATTTCCCATAAACTACCAATCAAAAAGAACCACTATTACATTACATTTCAGTCNTGCAAGCATAATTCATTCCAGAAGCATGCTTGTAATCCAAAGCACTTGTATATCAAAGCTAATTTCCCCAGATGAAATAATGGAAACTCAGATGATTTGTTCCACAACCCAAAAATATTCATATAAAAATGATCACAATACTGTAAAATACAAAACAATAAAATATAAAAGAAAATAAGCCAATTAACCTGCACTTACCTTTGAAAACCTTTGTGGCTGGGATTAGGGAGACAAGAGAGAGGAAGGTTATTGTGTAGAATGACTTTCATGATCCCTAACAAAATCACAGCTATCTATTGGCTCAATGGAGTCTTTTTCTTTTTGTGCAACTTTAACAAAGAACCTATCCAATGACACTTGCTTTGGCCTCCTTTTGAGCATTTCGCAGAAATGTGACATTGCATTGTCATTAAACAGATTCATCATTTGCACTGCTACAGCCTTATCCGGGTGCTGCTTTTCTACAAAATTTTGTAGGGTTTCCCACATTTTACACATATCCCTAATCTCATTTGAAGTGAGGGATTCCTCTGCCTTTTTCTCCTCCTTCTCTGCAGATGAGAGGCAGATGTAGACTTCTTATAAAATCTTGCAATTTCAGCCACTCATATACCTCGTTTGTACTTCTCAATGATTTCCTTCTTAACTTCTGCCACAATCATCTCTTTCTTCTTACTGCCTTTCTTTTCAACCTTTTTCTGCATGGGGGCCATTGTATACACTCACGCAAATGTTGACTACAGTACATTATTAAACTCTTGTCATATACTGTATTTAATGTAACTGGCAATAAGGCAGCAGAGGAAAGGGTCTATATCTACAGGCAGCTTGACCAAGAATGAAGCAAAGCATTTCTAAACTTCCTCTTGTATGGAAAAGCAAAGGATTGTCCATAGGTGCTTTGAAGTGACAAAAAATACAGTAATGCCGTTGTGGGCACCTTCAAATGTTCTGAAAAATTACTGATTTCTGCCAAACACCACAGCCTGAGACTGAACATCTGAGCATGGGAGACAATCACCCACAATCCTGCAGATTGAGAGAGAAAGAGAAAGAGAGAGAGAGAGAGAGAACCATAGGATAGGTTGTGACCATGTGACATTTGACATCATGTATTACTCATATTGCAAGACGTGGCTTGTTTATCAAGTTAAAATTTATTAGAAATGTTTGCTCATCTTGCAGAACACTCACAGAAGTTACTTGCAATTCAAGGTTTTACTATATACATAAAAGTATACTATATTTTGAACATCTTCTGTGGTCTTGCTGATTTTATTAATTTATACTTTGGGACAATAATTCCCAAACTTCACTATCAAGGCTTTTTTTTTTTTTAAGTACACATAGACCTCACCCCTTGCCATCATGGATCCCAGATTTTGAAAATTATTGTTAACTAAACTATATTAATTCGCAATAATTACTTGTTTCATTATTTTTTAAATAGTCAAGATCATCTGTGACAGCCCATCAGAGCTGATCTGTCCTATTGAGTTGACCATTACAAACTCGAAGTTATCACTCTTACAGACCCCTTGAGTACCCAGGAACTCCTTACTGTGAGTTAGTCTTTGGGAAAAAGTGTTTGCTAAGCTAAGCTACATTTATCCTAAACCTAATCAAAATTATGACCACAAGTCTAAATGGGTAAAATCTAGACTAATGAACATTTGGAACTCATTTGTTCTTATGGTAAGCATACGATCTTCACCTTGGAACTAGAAACCTTCCTCATGAAAGACATGCCTTGAAATGGAACTGTTTTGGAATTTCTTTTTGAATAGAATATAGGTTATGCTTGAAAATATAAACATGTGGAACTTCTAGTGATTACATCATTTACTTCTAGAAAAATCAGTGTCCATAATGATTTCAACAAGAAGTACCAACGTCAGAGGTATCAGCCATTTTCCTAGCCACACCCTTGTATGTCTTAATGATGCACACAGCAAAACCTACCAGGCAAGATGAGATGTTGACATCATTGAATAAGAGTTAAATACAACCGGAGTCCAGGGCTTTTACAAGTAGTCTTTCTGTAGGAGTCTGAACCTTCAAAGTGTTTTCTATCATTAATTTGATGGACAGAACCACAAACTAGGTAGAACAAAATGCTCTCTGACCCTCATAATGACTTTAAGTTGTAGCTACTAACTTGATGTCCTGAAGACCCACTGTAAATGTAATCCTCTTCACACCCTGGAGTGTTTATTATTACAGAGTCACTAGCCCTAAGGGAAGTAGACCTTTGACAGTAAAAAATACCCCTTTTTCCCCCTGGCTCCTTTGCACCAGACTGGGTTGGAATTTTAGCCTATGTGCAAAGCAACCAACTGTTTTGATCAAAGAACAGGTAGGTAAGGGCTGCTTTCCTAGGAATGTGTGGTGGTTCTCTTTTCTTAGGTCAAAGGGTTAGAAAGAAAGACTTGAAGAGATTTCTTCAGTTCCTAACATGTGCGAGGCACAAGTGAGAAAAGTAAATGCAGCAATTATGAGCATGAGCACTGGTGCTAGATTGTCTGCCCCACTCTTACTCACTGTGAGACTGTAGAGATGTCTATTTCCTCATTTAAAAAAATATTTTTAACACTTATTTTTAACATAGAGAGAGAGACAGAGTGAGAGATGGGGAGGGGCAGAGAGAGAGAGTGAGACACAGAGAATCCAAAGCAGTTTCAGATTCTGAGCTGTCAGCGCAGAGCCTAACATGGGGCTCAAACTCACGGACCATGGGATCATAACCTGGGCCGAAGTTGTTCGCTTAGCCAACTGAGCCACCCAGGCACCCCTGTCAATGTCCTCTTCTTAAAATCAGGGCTATAACAGCCCCTGTTATGAGGATTAAATGAAGTGATGCTTACAAAGTGCATTAGTAGACTGTGTGGCATGTAATAAGCGCTATATGTTTCATAAATTCATTTTAATTGTGTTTAATGTTTACCTATATATGTCTTGGTTTTTTTCTCACTGAATTATAAATCTCCACGGAATAAATAAATCTTGGAAAGAGAAGGGGAAATTCACATTTTCCTTTGTGTTAGAGAATGCCCTTAAATCTACTCTGACTTAGATCATATCTTATGCTTTACACACATTTAATTCCAACCTTCTGAGACAGATGTTATCATCTTTTTACTGTCAAGGAAGCTGAAGTTTAGCGAGTGCATTATTGGAGACAGATTCAAATCTGGTCTAATGACAAACTCCATGCTCACTACCTTAATAGTTACGAGTTACAAGGATATGAAGGGGATGATCTTGTGCTGCTGTCATGATCACATTCTGCTCTTGTTATTATCTCTTATCACTTGCCCTAAAGCATTTAGTGTATGTTTCTGAAAAAACACAAGGACACATAGTCAATATGGGCCAATAGATCATAGGCACAAAAGCATTTATCCTACTTCCCCGAAATAAATACAACTTTACACGAAAGAAAAAGAAAAGAATAATGATTATATTCCCATGTGTGGGGGGAGGGAATGTTAAAGGAGTGGAAGGGATGAAAAGGGGGCAGAAGAGGGAGGGAGGGAGGATATTTTGTTGACTAATAAATGCTCTAAACTTAATTTATAAGATGGATGAACACAAACATGCAGGAAGGATCAAAAGGAACATAAAATTAGCCTCTGCCTGGAGGAAAGAAAAGGCCAACACACAGGCGTATCATAGGCCACCAGGAAGCAGCCATGTGAACCGACTCAGGTGCAGTCAAGCATAGGAAGCATTCCAAGGACAGCTGAGTTTCAAGCCAGGTGTTAATAAAATAAGAAGCAAGAGTGAAGAGAAGACTGGGGCCCATTGTCAATGCTGCTGACCTTCAGGTAAGACTGACACATCAGTGGCTTTTGGAGTTGGGTTTTGAAAAATGCTGTTCAGACTACTTATGAAAGATTGTTCCATAAG
The DNA here is from genome assembly GCF_008692635.1 of Crocuta crocuta. Classification (NCBI taxonomy): domain Eukaryota; kingdom Metazoa; phylum Chordata; class Mammalia; order Carnivora; family Hyaenidae; genus Crocuta; species Crocuta crocuta. Next base: position 854,377 of record NW_027532025.1, on the reverse strand, counting down.
ACAAGGAGTTGAATGAGAAGCAGAAAGGAGATTGAGAGACCAGATGTGGAATAGGCAAGAAGAAAGGGAGAAGGGAAAAGAGAACGGGGTCAGTAGAGAAGAATATTAAAAATACAGATTAAAAAGATCAGACCGTCAGTCAGATATTTTAAATTAGCACCTACTATATGTGGAACATTGAAACTATCTCCTGAGGACACAAGAAAATAATAACAAATACCACCATTTTTTGAATGTTTACAAAACATCAGGTACTATGGTAATAAGTTACACCCTTTATCCTATTTTAATCTTAACGACTGTCCTGTGAGCTAAAGTTTCTAGGCTTGAGCAATTAATCACAGCTAATTACTTGCAAGCCAGCCCTGGGCAGCTCAGTGGGTTGAGCATCAACTCTTGATTTCAATCCAGGTCATGATCTCATGGTGGTTCATGAGATGGAGCCCTGAGTTAGGCTCTGCACTGAGAATGCGGAGCCTGCTTGGGATTCTCTCTCTCCTTCTCTATCCCTCCTCCTGGCTCACACACACACACACACACACACACACGCATGCACACTCTCTCTTTCTTAAATAAACATTAAAAAAGGATAAGACACCTTCCTTCTCTCTCTTCATCTTTCTTTAATTTTTATGGGATTTAAAAAATTTTTTTAAACTGTTTTATTTATTTTTGAGAGAGAGACAGACAGACAGAGTATGAGCAGGGGAGGGGCGGAGAGAGAGGGAGACACAGAATCAGAAGCAGGCTCCAGGCTCCAGGCTGACTGCACAGAGCCCAACGCGGGGCTCGAACTTGTGAACCGAGAGATCAAGACCCGAGTGTAAGTCGGACGTTTAACCGACTGAGCCACCCAGGCACCCCTAATTTTTATGGGATTTTAAAAAATGCATTTATGTATATTGTTAATTGCAAAAAGGACACATATTAATTACAGAAAAACTGGAAAACACTGGTAATATGATAGAAAGGTAATAAGATTTTTCAAACCTATGCTATTTTAAAGAAGTGTAAGAAACATCCTGCTAAAGCATGTGTGAAAGATCCCGTTCTTGCACTCACATCAACATTGACTATCATTCTTTTTTTTTTAAATATCCATTTGATAAGGGGAAAGGAAGCTAATCGTAATTTTAATTTCTCTAATACCACTGAGATTTTATGGCTTTTTAAGTTCCTGGCCTCTTCTTCGTGTCTGTGTGTGACACACTAATATCCCTTATTCGTTGTTTTTTTGTTTTTTGGTTTTTTTTGGAATGTCTGTTTCTTACTGATTTGTAAAATTATACTAAGAATATGACCTTCATTTTATGTAGCATTTTTCCTAGTTTGTCTTGTTTCATTTTCAGGACATTTTGACATAAAGAAGCTTTTCATTCTTGTGTAAACAACTCTATTGAACAATTAGTGTTTTCCTCTTTTGCCTTCTTCCCTTTGGAAAGGCTTTCTCTATCCCACAGTTGATTTTGTCATCTTCTAAGGGGCTGGGATTTGAAGGAGGCAAGGGACATGGATTGACCCAGAGCAGGAGGAAGGGATTTAGGGACTCAGGGCAAATGCAGTGATGCGGCTGATGCAGCCAGGAGCAGGGATGAGGCCCAGGGATTGACAAATAGAAATGGGATTGCATCAGTCTATGGAAGGCAGGCAAGGAAAGGAAACTATATAGGCTTGGGGCCTTGAAGGCCAGGTTGTGGAGCCTGGTTGACTTTTAAACAGAAAATAGAGACTCATACCAGCTTCTCCCAAAGGGGAATCCCCGGTGGGAAAAGAATAGTAAATAAGGATACATTTTCAGGAAGTTGCACAGATACAGCAGCCAGAAGAGCTGGGACAGTTGCTGCAATCCAAGCCCCAGGTGATGACATACTAATTGGCACAGCCAGCTGGAGAAGTCAATTGGAAGAGGCAGGTCCAAGAAATGTTTCTGTAGGGAAAACCACAAAAAATAAATAGCAGCAACAAGAACAAACCCAGGACTCAGTGATTTAGTACACTAGGAGATACACAAAAGACAAGATGCTGTAATTTCTGGGTGCCGATGGCATATTCCCAAGCACCTGTCCAAGGGCTTACTGGGGGAATGAAGGAGCCTTGATGTCAAGCAGGAAACTGAAGGGTTTGATCCTTTCTTTCCTAACACATGACTATGAGCAAGACCTTTGCTTAAAGGAAGATAAAGCAGCTTTCTGTCTCCATAAGGATATTTGGAAACGAACTAATCAACGAGCACAGAGCCTACCTAAAAGGTGTAATTTTATGAAATGACGATATCCGTGTTGGTATCATTGCTTATGGTAAGACCCTCTAAGAAGGATTACCAGATGAAATACAGATCTCAGTTACATTTGAATTTCAGATATACAGTAAAAAAAGTTTAGTACAAGTCTAACCCAAAGGTTATATGGGAGATGGTTATAACTACAGAATTATTGGGGCACCTGGGTGGCTCAGTAGGTTAAGTGTCTAACTTCAGCTCAGGTCATGATCTCCCAGTTTGTGGGTTCAAGCCCCATGTCAGGCTCTGCTGACAGCTCGGAGCCTGGAGCCTGCTTCAGATTCTGTGTCTCTTCTGTTTCTGCCCCTCCTCACTTGCACTCTGTCTCTGTCTCTCTGTCCCTGTCTCAAAAACAAACATTGAAAAAATTTACAGAATTATTTACTGTTTATCTGATACTCAAATTTAACTCGTAAGCCATACATTGGGCTCTCTGCCGACAGCCTGGAGCCCTCTTTGAATTCTCTGTCTCCCTCTCTCTGTCCCTCCCATGCTCATGCATTTGTGCATGCACTCTCTCTCTCTCAAAAATAAACAAACATTAAATTCATTCCTAGAGTCAGTCATTTAACAAGCATGTATCGAGAACTTATATGCTGGGCTCAGGCCTTGGCACTAGGAAGGAAGTTGAGGAAGATAGTGTTGGAACTTAAAACGAGAGGGAGACTAGAATAAGAGTAAACATTTGGAGACCAATTTAGGATGGAATCTAATTAAGATCTAAAAGTGTGGCTTCAGGGGCGCCTGGGTGGCTTAGTCGGTTAAGAGTCCGACTTTCGCTTAGGTCATGATCTCACGGTTCATGGGTTTGAGCCCCACGTCGGGCTCTGTGCTGACTGCCAGCTCAGAGCCTGGAGCCTGTTTCAGAGTCTGTGACTCCCTCTCTCTCTGACCCTCCCCTGCTCACGCTGTCTCTCTCTCTCTCCTAGAAATAAATAAAACATTTAAAAAAAATAAAAAATAAAAAAATAAAAGTGTGGCTTCTAAGAGCAACAGGGTGGGCAAAGAAGTCATGTCTCCTCTATCTTCAGGGCTTACCTTAGTTAGCTTCAAAAGGCAGCTTAGTTCAAAGGACATAGGAACCAATAGAAGGTCACATATTAATTAAAGGACAGGGGCTCTGAGCCAAGCCTTGAGTCACTCTAAAGTTCTTTCCATGACACAATACTGCTGCTATAAGGAAAAGCTCATGAAACATGCCAGTTGTTTGTCCCCACATGAAGATGAGCAGTCTGTTCTCCTCACAGGAATATCTTTTAAGAAGAAAGGGGGGCGCCTGGGTGGCTTAGTCAGTTGAGCATCCGACTTTCACTTAGGTCATGATCTCGCGGTTCGTGGGTTCGAGCCCCGCGTCGGGCTCTGTGCTGACTGCCAGCTCAGAGCCTGGAGCCTGTTTCAGAGTCTGTGACTCCCTCTCTCTCTGACCCTCCCCTGCGCACGCTGTCTCTCTCTCCCTCTCCTAGGGAAAAAAAAAATTCTAAAAAAAAAAAAGAAGAAGAAGAAAGGGCTAAGCAGGAGCACTCTTCCTCCAGCCTCCTCCTTTCTCCCAAGACCCTGGATTCTTGGTATGTGAGAGTCATTTTTCTGTAAGAAAGTTGAGAGTGTGGATGGGTTTTCCTGATGAGGATGAAAGTTGGTGAAGGATTCCTTTCTTGACAGACCTGGCAAAGCTGACTAGTCTTTCCTTCTGCCAGAGTCCCCTTCATGTCCTCCTCTGTCAGCCTGATACAGATCCGGATCCAGATCCAGAGAGGGAAACCTGGCGCCTCACTGACGGCACCGCATCTCCTTTCTTAGGGCACAACTAGTATAAGACCAGTGACAAAGGGCCTAGTGTTTTCTAGAGTACTTCACAATTTATAAAGGGCTAAATTCCATGCATTTCTCTTGTTACTTATTTTCAGATGGGGAAACCAGATCTCAGAGATAATAGGTGATTCATCCAAGTATGCACTGCTGAGAAATGATATTCAGGGTTGGGACGTGGGGCTTGGCTCTTCTAATGGGAAATCTCACACTTTGCTCACGTCACAGACGCCAATTCCTTGTAAACATACCAGTAAAACCCTGTTCCTGGGGCCCATCTTCTGAGGACTTGAGGCCTTGGATATGAGAACTTATTACAAGGGCTCTGCTTCTAACTCTCTTCCTTCTTTCTCTGGTAATAAAAGCTTTGATTTACTGAGCACGTTCTGTGTACCATACATCATCATGCCAAGTAGTTTACAGGCTCCATTTATTTAATCTCCACTACCATCACATATGTGGATATTCACATACACTGTGTGTGTGTGTGTGTGTGTGTGTGTGACTTGCTCAACCTCACATACTAGTAATTGATTGGGGTAGAATTCTAGCATTCTAGCATTATTATTGCATGGACTTTATATTGTGTGCAGTCACATTCTTCTTTCTGTTGTTCTCATCTTTGAAATGCACAAAGTGACAATCAAACATGCTTTCATTTTTAAATTTTCACATTTTTTTCTACGTGTTTGTTCTGTCACAGATACAAGAAGAGAACAAACTGTAACCTCCCAAAGGACTCACAAACTTGGAGTTTATTTTATTACTTTGTAAAGAACAAATACTGTTTTAGGATCATGTTTATATTTCTGCCGTAAGTAAAAAATATTTGTTTAAGATCTCCAAAGCTTAACTATAGACTTATTCAGGCTTAAACATGCGCTTTCCCAAAATATGAGTCCTTCTGTCTCCAGCAATGTTCGTCTTTCAAGAGCCTACCTTTAATAAAGACTCTATCACAGTTTTTCAATTATATGCTAATGACCCACTTTTTTTTTTTTAAGTTTATTTATTTTGAGAGAGAGGGAGTGCCCAGGGGAGGGGCAGACAGAGAGGGAGAGAAAATATCCCAAGCAGGCTCCAGGCTGTCAGTGCAGAGCCCCATGCAGGGCTCATGGGGAGTTCAAACTGAGGAACTGGGAGATCATAACCTGAGCTGAAACTAAGAGCAGAACACTTAACCAATTCACCCACTCAGGTGCCCTGTGAATGACTCAGTTTTTAAACTTAGAGTGGGGGCACCTGGGTGGCTCATTTGGTCAAGTCTCCGACTTCAGCTTGGGTCATGATATCACGGTTTGTGGGTTCAAGCCCCACATTGGGCTCTGCGCTGACAACTCAGAGCCTGGAGCCTGCAGCCTACTTCAGATGTTGTGTCTCCCTCTCTCTGCCCCTCCCTCACTTGTGCGCACACACTCACTCTCTCTCGCTCTCTCAAAAATAAATAAATATTTTTTAAAAACTTAGGGGGAACTTTGCAGGGTTGGCATTTCAAAGAAGGCTCAGGGGTTTGTTTTAATGTATTTATTTATTTTGAGAGACAGAGAGTGTGCACATGAGAGGGGGCAGGGGAGGGGCAGAGAGACAGGGAGAGAGAGAATCCTAAGCTGGCTTCCCACTGTCAGTGCAGGTGGGGCTAGTTCTCACGAACCAAGAGATAATGACCTGAGCCAAATCGAGAGCCAAATGCTTAACCAACTGAGCCACCCAGGTGCCCCTAGGTTTTTTTGTTTGAAGCATATATCTTCTTACCTTTCAGTGAAGAGGTTCCTGTGTTGATTTTCCCCGAAGTTTCAATATGAGAGAGGAAGTCCCAAAGAAGAGAGAGGGTCTGGGGCAGGAATGGGGGCTGGTACCTTCCTGATAAGGAAGATCCAGAACGGAGTGTCTGCATGCTCACCCCTTCCGCTTGGTTAATTAACAAATATTTACAGAGCAGCTATGCTGCCTATGTGCTGGCTGTATAGGGACCCTGGTCATACTCTCTCGGCACATAGGGGTAAACAGAAAAGTTAATAGGTCATTTCAGGTTTCCTTTTCCTACACAAAATGCATGCTGAGTATAATAAATAGTCATTGCCCCCCCCTTTAAGTTCTAATCACAGATCCTCATCTGCCAGTTGGAGACCATCAATCCATCAATTTTTTTTCTTTTTTTTTTTTTAAGGTCATGTACTTCACATATTTACTATTTGCCGGGTGATGTGCTAGTTTTATATTGTTCATCTAAGACTCTGTTTCCTTATCTATAAAACAGAGACAATAAAGTTACCTACCTTTTGGGTTTATATTAAATGAGATGATACTAATAGCTACAATTTGTTGAGAGAGAGCTTCCTGCCAGGGACCACTCTAAGTGTGGTAATTATTTCATTCCACCCTTACCAAACCCATGAGGTATGTACTTGCCTTTTAGCCACATTTCACAGATAAGCACATTGAGGCTCAGATTGGTTAAGTAAATTGTCCAAGCTTACACATAAACAAAATGAGTGACAAGAATTTAGATTCTAATATAGGTTGGTTAGAGGTTCAAGCTATGTACTCAACCACGGATCCATGGTCTGTTCATAATAAAACTACAGGAAGATTATGATACGTGGTTTGGCAATGGCTGCTCTCTGTTGGTCTCTCTAATCCATTCTGCAACACTGTGGATAGGTTTAAACATCAAAATCTATACTTTTCTCTGCTAAACGATATTTGACAGACTTATTTTTGACCAAACAAATAGAAAAACAAGGTCATCCCTTGGGGGCTTGGAAGCTCAAGTGATTTCCACTACATGCTCCCTTTTTGCCTTAATTAATTTTTTCCTGGATAAAAATAGGCTTTGGTGACCTTTGGGAGCAACATTGAAGGGGAAATTTTCACCAAAGAGCAACACATAGATTGAACTAAAAATGAGAAGGTGGAGAGTGGGAAGGGAATTAATGTTTATTAAACTCTTCTATACGTGGTCATCTTAATTTGCTCAATAAGCTTTCTTGAGCATCTACTTGTGCTTGGAACTGTGCTGCTGCTGATCTATCAAGTTCTCACCACAACATTGCAAAATGAAGACACAGAACCTCAAAGAAGTTAAGTAATTTGCCCAAGATCACATGATTACTTGTTGACAGAACCTAGTTTCAACTCTGGTCAGCTTACTTTCAGTCTGTGCTATTTCATTATACCTCTTTGCTCTGCCCAGGTGATGCTGGGAAAGGATCCTCTGAGGTTCTAAGCTGACAGGCCCACGTGTAAGTCCCAATGGATACACTGAAACTCCTCCCCCATCCTTTGTTCGCCGTTGGTTGACTCATACTTCTAGAGAAGGTGGGAAATTAGGGGAGACCAATAAAAGATTTCTGTAAGAAGTCTTTCTTACAGATTCAGGAAACTAAGTGTTGCTTCAAGCATTGTTTTGCAAAATTTTCAGTAACTCTGAATTTGGCTTTGAAGAAGTAAAAGCCTTTTAGGCATTGCTGATTGCTTTGGAGATTCTCTAAATATCTCGGTTTCCCAGGGGCTGGAAGTTTTGCAGTGAGTGTAATGAATGCACATCTCAGAGGCAGGTCACTACAGCTGATGGGGACACAGGCTTCTTCACTGCCATGTGACAGAATCCTCCAGGCAAAAATAGGCTAGGGTCTGTCTGTGCTCTGAGCAATCCAAGCGGAGCTAGAAACAAAGGCACTGAGTAAAGCGTTTCACAGGATAAACCACAGGGTCAGTTTTGCACTTGCCCCCGTCAGCTATGTGCAGAAGCATATGTGTTTAGACTGTTTTGAATTATTCTCCTATGCACTGGAAAACAAACATCAAAAAACCCAGCTTCCTCTTCAGTTCTGTGGCTGCAGCATTGACCATCACCATCGCGTTTTTTCCTTAAGTTACTTGGTATGATGAAGACACAAATCAAAATAGTCTACCTTTCAGAAAAAAATTTACATCTCCATAAATATCTCATTGCTTAAAGAAACTCTTTCATGTCAATAAAGTTTTGTTGAGTTCTTAACATGTGCCAGGCTGATGATACAGTAATGAATGGCTCCTGCTTTCAAGAAGCCTCTAGTCTAGTGGAGAAAAGCATAGCTATGCAGGGTAATACTCAGAATACGACATGGTATTTTTCACAACTGAGGTATTTTCAAAGAAGGCTGAAGTGTGCTGGTACCAGGTAAGCCTGGGCTTATGTCCTTATGCTTCCTAACGACACAGAGACTTTGATCAGTTATTCTCATCGATCATCAGCTTATCCCTCTGTTAGAGACAAACATCTCATAGGACTGTTTTGAGATGAGGTAGAGTAGCTGACTTCCATGTTATCAAGGTGATGTGCCATAATTTGCTTAACCACTGCTCTGTTTTTATTTTTGAAAAATAATACGTGTGCCTGATTTAAAAAGAAATGCTAACAGTACTGAGGAGTATAAAGTATAAGCCCTCGGGGCCCCTGGGTGGCCCTGTCGGTTACGTGTCCAACTTCTACTGAGGTCATGATCTCGTGGTTCAGTTGGTAAGTTTGAGCTCCTCCTTGGGCTCTGTGCTGACAGCTCAGAACCTGGAGCCTGCTTTGAATTCTGTGTCTCCCTCTCTCTCTGCCCCCTCCCTCCCCCCACTCATGCTCGGTCTCTCTCTCAAAAATAAACATTAAAAATTTTTTTAAAAATAAAGTGTATACTCTTTACCTCTTGTCCCAAATTCACCTTCTTAGAGGCAACCACTCTCTTCCATCCTTTTTATAACACACCAGAGATGTTTTAATACTTACAATATATATGCACATATATATATTTTAAAATTTCATACAGATGACAGCATGCTATATTTACTGTTGTGCACTTCACTTTTTAATTCATTTTCGAGATCTTTCTATATGGGTACACATAGATTATGTCATTCCTTTTTTGTGGCTCTATAGAATTACATTTTAAGGACATGCTGCAATTTACAGAGCCATCACCCTGTTGATAGGTCTTTTAGTCATTCTCCATCTTCTGCTGTTACACTGGTGCAATAAGTATTCTTCATATATATTTTTGCATGTATATTTCTGCAGGATAAATGGGATGTTGGGTCAAAGTTATGGTCATTTTTGATAGATACTGTCAAATTATTGTTTAAAAAGATTGTACTCCTTCGGGCATCTTGGTGGTTCAGTTGGGTAAACCTCCGACTCTTGATCTTAACTCAGGTTATGATCTCACTGTTCCTGAGCTCAAGCCCCGTAAGAGGCTCTAGATTAGCAGCATGGAGGCTTCTGGGGATTTTGTGTCTCCCTTTCTCCCTCCCCTCATCTGCTTGCTCTCTCTCTCTCTCAAAATAAATAAAACTTCAAAAATAAAATAAAATAAATATAAAAATATTATACTCCTGTCAACAATGTATGAGAATATTTCCCCCATAACCTAGCGAAAATAATGTATTGTCAAACTTTTTGATCTTTACTAAACTGTTGAAAAATAAATCTTACTTAATTTTAATATTCAGATCTCTTATTTTAAGTGGAGTTGAATATTGTTGCCCTATGTTTAAAAGCCACCTATAAGTTTGCCATACTTAATCCAAAAATGGAAAACTGAAGAAGCTAATAGAAGATGGTGGTTAACATAGAATCCTGTTTGACATCAAAGACAAAAGTTGAAGGAGACAAGATCTGTGCAATAAAGATTAGGCATTAGAAGTATTTAGGCAAGGGACACCCGGCTGCATCAGTTGGTGGAGCACATGACTCTTGAGCTTAGAGTTGTGAGTTTGAGCTTCACGTGGAGGGTAAAGGTTAAAAATAAAAAATAAAATTTTAAAAAATATTAAAAAAATGTGTGTCTATGTGGATGGAACTCGAGGGTATTATGTTAAGTGAAATAAGTCAGGCAGAAAAAGACAGATACCATATGTTTTCGCTCATATGTGGAACAGGGGAAACTTAACAGAGGACCATATGAGAGGGGAAGGGGAAAAAATAGTTAAAGAGAGGGAGGGAGGCAAACCACAAGAGACTCTTAAATACCGAGAACAAACTGAGGGTTGATGGGAGGTGGGGGAGAGGGGAAAATGGGTGATGGGCATGGAGGAGGGCACTTGTTGGGATGAGCACGGGGTGTTATATGGAAACCAACTTGACAATAAACTATATTTTAAAATGCTTGTCTAAAAAAAAACATTTAGGCAAGAAAAGTTGACTCATAATCAGAACTGTGTTTCGAGAAGCTCTGGACAGCATGGAAGATAACACTAGAAGTAGCAAGACTGGAGAGAAGGGTATACATTAAAAAGTTGTTGCAATAATCTAAGCAAGAGACAAGAGTATCCTGAGCAAAGGCATTGCCAGAAAAAATGGAAATGATGAAACCAATTTGAGAAAGCTTTTGGGAGCAGAATCAAAAGAACATGATAACCCAGTAAATTTCAGATATGAAAGAAAGAAGTCATTTAGGCAAATGAATGGATTAAAAAAGAAAGGGAGTACATGGTAAAGAATTTGGCCTCTAATATTATGAAACACTAAGTAAAGGTTTTGTTAATTAAACATACATTTATACATACATGAGTAGCAAACAAATGAAAATAATACACATATACATTGAGGGTGTCTGACTGGCTCAATCAGTAAAGCGTGTAATTCTTGATCTTGGAGTTGCATATTTGAGCCCCACAAATAGTGTAGAGATTGCTAAAAATAAAATATACACACATTGCATTTATTCAATTTCACAGTAACCTTAATACAGAAAAAATTATAAAACCAAATTAGAAAAGTTAAGTAACATAAGCAAAATGTAAGAAAACAGAAGAAAACAAAACTGTTGGGTTGTCCTGATTCATATCAGAATTCAAAGCCAGACATATCTGACTGCAAAACAAATGCTATTTATGTTATTCCAAGTTACCTATGCTTAAAGAAAAAATGTAGGGAGAAAAAATGATCTTACATCATGCAAGGAAGCAAACTGCCCACAACACTTGCAAAGCACCAGGAATTATTCCCCAAGCTACCGTATCATCAGTTTAGTTTAATATGACAATTCTCAGAGGAACCCATTATAATTCATAGCTGTCTCCATTCTGAATTGACCAGGGTCACCCTCTTTACAGAAAAAAAAAAAAAACCAAAAACCCTCTTCCCTTCCCCCCTGTCATTTCTTTGTAACTCATTTGGGAAAACCTGTCAAATTGTATTATGTCTTTTGACACTGTAAATATAGTCGTATTCAAATGCTATACAAAAATGCCTCACCAAGAAGATACATGTTCATTAAATATATTGACCGTTAAATTGGATGGGGATTGTGAACACATAATTAACATAACTACTTTGGAAGAGTGATGGGCTGCTGAGAGGGGGAAAAAAAGCCTGATTATTTGCAACTGGATGTTATATAGCATCTGTAAAAGTAGACTCTATATTATTGCCTGCCTTGAAGAAAGCATATATTTATATTTCACTCAACACTAATCAGCTTGCTAGCTTCCTTCCATATGCATTATTATTTTATTCTCAGTCTTTTCACTGAATAAATGCCTTCAGCCTTGTAACCAGCTAGTGTTTGCTGAGCCTAGCAAGGTAACTGATTGCATGACTGTTTAGTTTTTTGTTCCCAAAGCTAATTATATACTTCATATACTAAGTCCTTAATGAATACAGTCTTTATTTTTTAAAATTTTTTAATGTTTATTTCTGAGAGAGAGAGAGAGAGCATGTGCTGGCGAGGGGCAGACAGAGAGGGAGACACAGACTCTGAAGCAGGCTACATCTCTAAGCTGTCCCCAGAGCCCAATGTCAGGGTCAAACTCACAGACTGCGAGATCATGACCTGAGCCAAAATTGGATGTTTAACCAACTGAGCCACCTAGGCGCCCTGAAGACAGACTTAAAAATAGTAAACACTAAGCCAAAACCAAAAATACGAACAGAAACAGAACAAAGATGTCTAACAAATGAACATTAGCTTCCCAGGTATTGAGTTATAAAGGTAAAGAAGTGACATAATAACTCTTCAGAAAAATAACACAAAAGTACAAGTTTCAAATTTCCCAACTTTGGATCAAGATAAAGAGGGAATTTGATATCAGATCAGGCTAAAAACAACAACAACAACAACAACAAGAAGGAAGAGAAGATGAGAAACCCCAAAAAGCTACGATCACCTTTTCAAACACTTGAGGAGTAAGAAGCCTACGAAGAGAGGTCAGTCTTGTTCTGTAGAGGATTCAGACAGAAAACTAGAGGGCAGGGTCTGCTAGGAAAGAGACTAAGAGAGCTGTTTCTTTTTCTGAGCTTCCCCAGGGAGGGGATGGAGGGTTGATTATTCTTATTTCCTAGTGCCCTGGACACTACCTGATGAAGACCAGGATTTATGGGAGAGAAATGAACAAATGGAATGGGTACCATGGGAGTTAGTGAGTTCTCCAGCACTGGAGGTGGCTAAGAAATTGGAATGAATCCAAGAAAACATAGGATTAGGGTACATAATTGCTTCTGTTAATGGTCCCTTGTAACTATGATTCTTAGGTTCTAAGGTTCCCAAGAATTTTGCAAATCAATACCATTATATAACCAGGCTGTTATCTGCCATACTTCAAAATATATTTCCAACCTACCCACTTCTGCCCATCTCTGTTGCCACTCTCCTAGCTGAGGCACCGTCTTTTGGTATCTGGACTCCTGTACTCCTAAAGCGTTTCCGTAGCTCCACTTTTGCAACCAATGTAATCTTTATTATTGTAATCTGATTAGACAGACTTCCTGCTTAAAATTCCTCAATGGAAAAAAATAAGAGAAATAAAAAGTAGAAAAGAGGAAGTAAATTGTATGTTGTTTATAGATGATCGAATTGCTTACCTGCAGAAAACCAAGAGAATCGACTGGGTAGCTATCATAGACAAAGAATTTAGTTTAGTGTTCGGGTTATAAAATTAACACACAGAAAAATTAGTATACAACCTTCAAGCAAACAAATAATGACCAGTTTGAAAATACAATGAAGTAAATATTGTCTTTAACAATACCAACACAAAGGACAAATGCCTAGGAATAAATTGTTTAGAAATGCAAAAGGTCTATATTAAAATGCTAAGGAACACAAAAGATTTGGACAATTAGAAAAGCAGCCCTTGTTCATGGATAGGAAGACTCAAGATCAGAAACAGAATCCATAGGGGCACCTGGGTGGCTCTGTCGGTTAAGTGTCCGACTTCGGCTCAGGCCATGATCTCATGGTTCATGGGTTCGAGCCCCACATCGGGCTCTTTGCTGACTGCCAGCTCAGAGCCTGGAGCCTGTTTTAGATTCTGTATCTCTCTCTCTCTGACCCTCCCCTGCTCACGCTGTCTGTCTCTGTCTCTCTCAGAAATAAATAAAACATTAAAAAAATTTTAAAAAAAGAGAAACAATCCATAATTTAAAGCTCACCTGATATGCCTACCTTGCTTAGTATGTAGAACATACGACTCTTGATCTCAGGGTTGTGAGTTTGAGCCCCAAGTTGGGCACGGAACTTACTTTTAATTAATTAATTAATTAAATCTCACTTAATAAAAATTCTAACAGAATTTTCTTTTGGCAATAGATGAGCTGATTTTTAAATTCATATAAATAAAATAAATAAGAATGACAATAAACATTCTAAAAATAAATGTAAAGTCCTACCAGATATGAAAACATTTTAAAGTTACAACAACTGAAACAGAAATCAGTGATGAGAGGAAAAACTACAAAAAATACAATCAAATATACATTAGAATTTGATATATAATGAAGTCTCATTTCAAATTATTGAAGAAAAATGATGTATTCAATAACTGTTACCTAAAAAATCAGGATATCCACCTGGGAAAAAATTAGCTTAAGGCATATGTCATACTGTATACCAAAAACAAATACCAGATAAATTGAAGAATTAATCATTATTCTAAAATTACTAAGAGAGACAGGAGGTGTTTTATAATTTCAGAGTGAAGGAAAATAATAAGTTATCATTATTCATACATGACATGGTTATATACATAGAAAATCCAAAATAATCTACACATAGATTATTAGAATTAAAAAGTGAGTTTAATAAGGTTGCTGGATAAAGAGCCAATGAACAAATCAACTATATTTCTATATACCAACAACAAACAGAAATAAAATTTTTAAAAAGATGACATTTAGAAGTTTCAAATACTTAAGGATAAATTCACACACACACACACACACACACAAATTTGCAAGATCTCTACATAGAAAACTATAAACTTTATTGAGAGAAATTAAAGAAGAACTAAGTAAAGGGAAGGTTTTACTATGTTCATGGATTAGAAGATTCAATGATTTTTAAAGATGTCGGGGCGCCTGGGTGGCTTAGTCGGTTGAGCGTCCGACTTTCGCTTGGGTCATGATCTCGCGGTTCACGGGTTCCAGCCCCGCATGGGGCTCTGTGCTGACTGCCAGCTCGGAGCCTGGAGCCACTTTCGGAGTCTGTATCTCCCTCTCTCTCTGACCCTCCCCTGCTCACGCTGCCTCTCTCTCTCTCTCTCTCCTAGAAATAAATAAAAAAATATTAAAAAACAAAAGATGTCAACTTGCCCCTTATTATCTGTAGAGTCAATGCAATTCCAATCCAAATTCCAAGACTTGTTTTATTTATATAAACTCCATAAGCTGATCCTAAAATTTAGAGACATGAAAGGGATCAATAAGAGCTAAAACATTTTTGAAAAGGAAAAAGGTAGGAGTTATTGTTCTATCAGATATCAAGACTTATTATAGGGGTTCCTGGGTGACTCAGTTAAGCGTCCCATTTTGGCTCAGGTCATGATCTCGCAGCTTGAGAGTTGGAGCCCCGCAACCGATGGGCTCTGTGCTGGCAGCTCAAAGCCCGGAGCGTGCTTCAGATTCTGTCTCCCTCTCTCTGCCCCTCCCCCATTCACACTCTGTCTCTCAAAAATAAATAAACGTTTAAAAAAAGACTTATTATAAAGCTATAGTAATTAAGCCAATGTATTAATGGTGCAAGGGAAGAAAATAGACCAATAAAATAGAACTTAAAGGCCAGAAATGAACTGCCACATGAACACCTGATTTGTAACAAACGCGGCATGTGAAAACACTGGGACAGACAGTTTTCCAATAAATGGTTGGGGAGGTGGGCGGGAGTAGGGGAAGAGGGAGAGGGTGGCTCAATCCGTTAAGAGTCTGACTTTGGCTTAGGTCATGNACAAAAAAATGAAAAAAAAAAAAAAAAAAAAAAGGAAAGACCATAAACAAAACCATAAAGAAAAGCTAGAAGTTATCACTGAAAATTCAGGATGATGATTACATCTTAATGGGAGGGAGGGGACATACAGAGGCTTTGGGGATGCTAGCAGTTTTTTTCTATTTCCTTGACATAGGTGGTGGTGACTTGGATGTTTGTTTTGTGATCATTCACTGAGTTATAACATTTTGTTTTGTGGACTTTTTTTGCACAAGTATTATATTTCACAATTTGAAAGACGGTTTCTCTAGAGAGAAAGCAAATGTGGCAAAATGTCAACAATTGCTGCAACTAGGTGAAGGGTATTGCACTATTCTTCCAACTTTTCTGTAGGTTTGAACATTTAAGAACAGGGGTGCCCGGGTGGCTCAGTTGGCTAGGTGTCCGACCCTTGCTCTTGGCTCAGGCCTTGATCCCAAGGTCATAAGTTTGGACTACGTGATGTGCATAAAGCCTATATTTTAAAAAATAAAACATAAAAACAGTTGGAGGAAAATATCATTTAATCTTAGTTGCCCTGTGGCCACTGCCTCATTTCATTCCCTTACATTATGGCAAAGCTCCTTGAAAGTATCTCAAGTCAGGGTCACCAGTTGCCTTCCTCCAACTGTCTCCTAAATGTATTCCCACCAAGGTTTTGCTTCCACTACAGCAGGAACCTCCCTTCTCTAGGTCACCAGTGACCTCCATGTTGCTAAATCCAATGATCATATCTCAGTCCTCATCTTCATGTACTTGAGGCATTTTTACACTGTTGATGTCTTTCCTCCCTGAAACATTTTCCAGCTTCCAGAACACATACCTGGCTTTGTTTTTGTTTTGTCTTTTAACTATTCCAGATATTTCTTATCATTCTCCTTTCCCTTCCTCTTTATCTTCCCTGACCTCTAAATATTGAAATGGCCCAGAGCTTTGCCCATGGATAACATATGGACATTTCAAATCTTTAGTTAAATATAAGGGTTTTTTTGTTTTGTTTGTTTGTTTGTTTGTTTGTTTTTAGCAAGACCTTGCCTGGCCACTTTTATCTAAAATTGCAACTCTATACTTCTTAACTCTTTTTCTTAGTTTGTTAAAATATTTTTCCTGGGGTGCCTGGCTGGCTCAGTCAGTAGAGCGTGTGACTCTTGATCGAGGGGTTGTAGGATCAAACCCCACATTAGATGTAGAGATTACTTAAAAAATAAAATTTTAGGGCACCTGGGTGGCTCAGTCGGTTGAGTGTCTGACTTCAGCTCAGATCATGATCTCATGGTTGGTTAGTTGAAGCCCCACATTGGGCTCACTGCTGTCAGTGTAGAGCCCGCTTCTGATCCTCTGTTCCCCTCTCTCTGCCCCTCTCCCAGTTGTGCTCTCCCAAAAATAGATAAATATTTAAAAAATAAAATAAAATAAAATCTTCCAGGGTGCCTGGGTGGCTCAGTTAAGCATCTGCCTTCAGGTCAGGTCATGATGTCATGGTACATGGGTTCAAGCCCTGCATTAGGCTCTGCACTGGTGGTGTGGAGCCTGGTTGGGATTCTCTCTCCCCCTCTTTCTGCCCCTCCTCTACTGGCATGCACTCTCTTAAAATAAATAAACTTAAAAAAATTAAAATTTTAAAGTAAATAAATGAAACATTCTCCCTAGCACTGTCTAAAAATAGTATTTTGTTTTCTTATTTATTTTGTTTACTGCCTGCCTTTACCACTACAATGTAACTTTCAAAAATTACTTTCAGCACATGTGAAAATAATATAACATTGTGTGTCAATTATACTTCAATTTAAAAAGCCGTTACTTTCAATGTCCAGAGCCTGGAACAGTGCCTGACATACATTAAGCACTCAATCAGTATTTACTGAATATTTAATGAATTGCGCTTAAAGTAAAATCCATAAGCCTTGCTTATAAAATGCTGCTTAATTTGTCATCTGCCAGCTTCTCCACTCTCATTTCATACCCTTTATTTTCTCTACACATATCAAGCCCTTCCCCCACTCAGAGACCTTCGTGCTTACTGTTCTCTCTGCTAAGAAGGTTTTTCCTGGCTATCCACATAATTGGCACCTCAGGGCTCAATTTAAATACTCCCTCTTCAGAAAGCCCCACTCTGGTCACTCTTCGCCTCCCATTCTATACAGTTACTCTTTTAGACATTTCTCTGTTTAGTTTTCATAGTACTCATTTACCACAAGTTTCTTAATTTATTTGATGACTTTTTCTGGTGGTGGTCTACCTTGGTAGAATGCAAGTTTTATGAGGGTAGGGGTCTAGTCTCTTTCTCACTGATACATCTCCAAGATCTGGCGCAGGCCTTGCACATAGCAGGTGGTCACTAAATGTCTATTAAGTAAATAAATGAAGAAAAAAACTTTCTCGGTGTTTAAAGCAGGATTCAAATAGACACAAAGGAGCTGGGCCATCACTATTCAGAGGACAAAGGACATTTGTCCTGATGCATCAAGAGTCCAAGAATGACGTACTCAACATTCTTTTGGAGTCAACTTTTTTACAAGATCCTTTTTCCCTCTGAGTAGTCTGACCAGATACTGAATGATAAAGAGCAAATGTCAAAATAGTCCACCTGCATGAAATAGAGTCTTTTTGATGTACCAATCAGAGATGTCTTGAAATGCTTGGTTATGGACAATTAAGGAATGACTGGCCTTTAAGATCCAGTAGTTTGTGCATCAAACAATGATGGCTGTGTGGGAAGAGGAGCAGGAAGGTGGTTTCCTTGTAGGGGACAAAGTACACCTTGTGTCCCACCCACTTCTCCATTTATTTTATTGTTATTACTTGTTCAAGAGCAGGGCTTATAGCAAATTAAGATCAAGCTTGAAGGGAAAAGGAAACCACAAAGAGAAAAATGCAACTTGGCATAGAAAAGTTAGAGGAGCAGATGGCCCATCAATTTCATAAGAAAGAGGAGCCACCAAGAGCCAGGTACATAACTTAAATGACACCATTGAATCCTCATTATAATTCTTCATGGTAAGTATATAATTTCCATTAACAGATGAAGATATGGAGATATAAATATACGAAGGATTTGTTCAAGTTTACATATAAAGTAAGCAGCGCCTTTCTTTAAACTGCCATCCCTCTGGTGCCAAGCTTATACATTTCTCACCATACTTGGTAGTGTGCCTCCTCTTCCTCCAAATGAACAGTCGTGGACCCCCAGAACTGTGATGCCTGAGATGATTGCCCCAGATTTCCTTTTGCAGTGCTAACTTATGATATATTTTCCTCCATTCTCAATGACTAGCATAGCACCTGGTACATTGCTGGCTCCTCAATAAAGGTCTATTGAATAAAAAAATAAAAGAATATAGGTATCTGGGTGGCTCAGTTGGTTAAGTGAGCAACTCTTGATTTTGGCTCAGGTCATGATTTCAGGGTTGTGAGATCAAGCCCTGAGTTGAGCTCCATGTTGGGTGTAGAGCCTGCTTAAGATTGTTTCTCTTCCTCTCTCTTTTTCCCCCATCCCCCAAAATTAACTGCCAATTTGTGAGGCAAATACTGTAAAGTCCCTACTTTTCTCTTTCCTTTCCCTCCGTCCCTTCCCTTCTTAAGATGTAAGAGTATAATACCTATGGAAACTCAATTGTTTGAGAGTAGAGGGATCAGGAAAGATTTGTTCAGTCAAAAGACTCAAGAATCTATGACACTGCATTTGCCCTGATGAATGAAGAAGCTCCTTTCAAAAATGCATTTTTTTAAGTTCATTTATTTATTTTGAGAGAGACAGTTAGAGAGAGGAAATCCCAAGTAGCTTCTGCACTGTCACTGTAGAGCCTGATGCAGGGCTCAATTTCACAAACCATAAGATCATGACCTGAGCCGAAATCAAGAGTTGGATGCTTAACCTATGGAGCCACCCAGGTGCCCCCCAAATAGAAGTTTTTATAGAAGATAATGCATCAAATTTGTTGTCAAAGGCCTTGGATTTGAGTTCCAGCTTCATGGATGACTGTGTGTCTTTGGCTGCCATTAACACTGAAGAGCCTTAGCTTTCTCACATACAAAATGGGGATAATACCAAATCCTTTCCTCTTGGGTTTGTACTAAAGGCCAAAAGAAGGAATGTGATTTGGATAGAATGAATCCATCTATAAATGTTGACTATTCTTCTTCTGTTTGGAGATGCTGGGCTTCTCCGGCACTCTCAAAGATCAGGGTCTACCCAGCAGTAGCACTGCTAGGAATTTACCCAAGGGATACAGGAGTGCTGAGGCATAGGAGCACATGTACCCCAATGTTCATAGCAGCACTCTCAACAATAGCCAAATCACGGAAAGAGCCTAAGTGTCCATCAACTGATGAATGGATCAAGAAGATGTGGGATATTTATACAATGGAATACTACATGGCAATGAAAAAGAATGAAATCTGGCCATGTGTAGCAACATGGATGGACCTTGAGGGTGTTATGCTGAGCGAAATTAGTCGGGCAGAGAAGGACAGATACCATATGTTTGCATGTATAGGAGGATTAGGAGGAACTTAACGGAGGCCCATGGGGGAGAAGAAGGGGAGAAATGGTGGGGGAGAGGGGAAGGAAGGTGATGGGCATGGGGGAGGGCACTTATTGGGATGAGCACTGGGTGTTATATGTAAACCAACTTGACAATAAACTACTAAAAAAAAATATATCAGGGTCTACCATGTAGCCTCAGTAGAGTCCTTGCCATTAGGCCTGGTGACACTGAGCTAGGGTCCAGGATTGGACACAACAGTGCTGAGACTATCAGGTGGTGTTTCTTTAGTTTTTCCTTCCAATACAGGTGTTTGTTTATAGTAACAAAGAAATGGGGTCAGGAAAGTCTCTGAGGCACCAGGACATGGGTTCGAGGTAGGGTACTATACTCAGTACTATGTATTAAGAAGCAAAGTAAGGGTGCCTGGGTGGCTTAGTCGGTTAAGCGTCCGACTTTCGCTTAGGTCATGATCTCGTGGTTTGTGGGTTCGAGCCCCGCGTCGGGTTCTGTGCTGACTGCCAGCTCAGAGCCTGGAGCCTGTTTCAGTCTGTATCTCCCTCTCTCTCTGACCCTCCCCTGCTCACGCTGTCTCTCTCTCTCTCCTAGAAATAAATAAAACATTAAAAAAAAAAAAAAGCAAAGTAAAGGGTTACCCAGCTGGTTCATTTGAGAGAGCATGTAACTCTTGACTTTGAGATTCTGGGTTCAGGTTCGAGTTGGGCATAGAGCTTGCATAAAAAGAAAAAAGAAAAAAGAAAGAAACAAAGAGAGAGAGGGGAAGGGAGAAAGGAGAGAGGGAGGGAGGGAGGAAGGAAGGGTATAGATTTGCTTAAGAAAAGAAGCATGGGTGAAGAAGACAGTCTGAACATGATATATTTCTCCATTTATTTATGTCTTCTCTAATATCTCTGAACCAGTTTCAGTCTTTTGAGATAGACACATCTTTTGTTAGATTATTCCTAGTCACTCGATATTTTTTTTAAAGTAGGCTCCAGGCCCAGCATGGAGCCCAATGAGGGGCTTGAACTCATGACCCTGAGATCAAGATCTGAGCTGAGACCAAGAGTAGGACGCTTAACCAACTAAGCCACCCAGGTGCCTGAGGCACCTAATATTTTTAATGCTTAATTTTAAGTTGTCTATTTCAGATACTTTTAAAAACTATTTGTGGTAATAAAAATGCATTTGATATTTATATATTAGTCTTGTATCCAATAAATTTTCAAGCTCTTTTTAAGTCTTAATGATTTATATGTAGGTTTTTTTTTATTTTCGTTTTTCCTGAATATATATCTATCCTAAGTTTTTTTCCCCCTTACCTGGCTAGTAACTCTAGGACAATGGTAAATAAAAGAAATCTCTTATTTTTTATGTTATCTATTTAATTATTTTAAATGTTTATTTATTTTTGAGAGAGAGAGAGCACTTGTGCACCAGCAGGGGAGGGGCAGAGAAAAAGTGAAAGAGAATCCCAAGTAGGCTCTGCACTGTTAGCATAGAGCTAGACACAGGGCTTGAACCCACAAGCCATTAAGTACTGGCCTGAGCCGCAATCAAGAGTTGGACATTCAAATGACAGCCACCCAGTTGCCCTTATTTCATTTATTTTTTAACAAGTAATCTCCAGGGCATCTGGCTGGCTCTGTTGGTAGAGCATATGAGTCTTGATCTCGGGGTTGTGAGTTTGAGCCCCACATTCAGTGTTAAGATTACTTAAAAATAAAATCTTAAAAAATAAAATAAAAAGTAATCTTCACACCCAACACGGGGCTTGAACTCATAACCACAAGAGGAGGAGTCACATGCTGTATTGACTGAGCCATCCACCCATCCATCCAAGAAACCTCTTACTCTTGACCTCACAGGGAAATTTTTCATCTTTAAACCATTACGTATGATATACTTTTTAAAGTTCTCATTTATCAAAAATTTAAGAAAGCTTTTGCCTCTTTAAGTACAATTTTTAAAAGAGATATCCTTTGTCAGTTTAAGAGGTTCTATTCTCAGTTTGACAAGAGTTTTGTTTTTATGAATAGATGTTAAATTTTATCAAAAAATTTTCTGCATCTGTTGTAATGATGATTTGTGTTTATCCCATCAATCAGTTAAGGCATAAATTACATTTTGAGGGGCGCCTGGGTGGCTCAGTGGGTTAAGTGTCCGACTTCAGCTCAGGTCATGATTTCGCAATTCATGGGTTCAAGCCGCATGTCAGGCTCTGTGCTGACATCTAGCTCAGAGCCTGGAGCCTGTTTTGGATTCTGTGTCTCCCTCTCTCTCTGACCCTCCCCTGTTCATGCTGTCTCTCTCTCTCAGAAATAAATAAAACATTAAAAGTTTTAAAAAAATAAATTACATTTTGATTTTTAAAATATTAAACCAAACTTATATTCTCTATGTAAATAAATGGTTATGATGTATATTTTGGATTTGGTTTGCTAGTTTTTTATTTCAGATTTTTGTTTCCATTTTCAAAAGTGAAATTAGCCTATATAACCCACTTACCTTTGCAAAGTGGGTTTTTCCACCAATCTTACAAATGGGTTTTACCATCTCCATTTTAGTTGTGACTCTTAAACAGTTGAATAACTGGCCAATGTCATATATAGCTAGTTGCTGGCCATGTTAGGGCTGGAAATCAAGTCTGTCCTCACACAAAGCCTGTTTGCTTCCTTTAAGCTACATAGCTTCTGTGGGCATTTATCAAACCAATTGCCTAGCTCCTGAATGCTTTGAAAATATAAGCCTGAGGTGAAGAATGTGACAAAGGTAATAGCAACAAAAAGTCTTGGAAGGCTGTGCTAATATTCTGATTCACCAAAGTCAAGGAGAAATAATTTATTGGCATTTGAGGACAATATGTGAAGCCAGGAGTCTAAGTGTCCATCCATGCAATTCCACATAATCAATTTTGCAAATAAGCATGAAGAGAGGAAAATATAGTAGTAGTTGCTACATCAAAAATATGACATGAGATTCTTCAGAGACCAAGGCCAAATTATAGGAATTACATTTCTAAAGAGAAAAACATGGCTCCAGCTAAGTACTATAGTGTCCAGAAAATTTGTTAAGGGAAACTAGTGACAGAGAAATCTAAAACATATTTTAGCTCTTAGATTTGAATAAATAAAGAAAACTTTATTAAGATGGACGAAGGGTTCCTAGAACAAGATAAAAAATATATTCATACTTGTTACATATTGTTATAAAACTTAGAGAAATGTGCTGGGCTGGTTTAGTAGGCTGTAGAGTATGAGGTCCTGCAGCCGTAGTATCTCCATTCTTTGAGGTCTTCCCAGTGGGATCTATGAAAAGTTTTGGAAACCAGAGTGTATGCCTGTGATTCCTGATATTTTCTCACACTTTACCCAAAGGAATTTTAGATATTTGTTCACAAGCTCTCTCATTAAATAACCTTCTTCATCTTTCTTAAGTAATGCGGCTAATCACCCTTTTTATTGTACATCATGTGTCAGACACTGTAAACAATTTATCTCTGCTTTCTCTGGGTTCTTGCCAAGCCATGTTGTATTAGGATACGCTAACTGCTATAACACACAATCTCCGCATCTCAATGACTTAACACAATAAGAGTATTTCTGGCTCCTATCACAATCCAATGCAGGTTGGAGGTAGGGAGAGGAAAAGAGAGGCCTTTGCACTACTGGTTTTGCTGGATCTTCTGACAGAAGAGGGAAGAGAGCATGGAGCATCTCAAGGAAAAGTTCATGGGTCAGTCCTGAAGGTGATGTTGATCATTTCTGCTCATATTTCACCGGCCAGCACAAAGTAATGTGGCTACAAGGAAAGCTAGGAAATGTAATCCTTTTGTGTGCCCAGGAGGAAAAGGAAAATGTTTTATTGAGCAATTAATTAGCCTTTACCACCCTAGGATATTATGAACATTAAAGAAATTCTTGTAAAGAGTTTAGCTCAGCATCTCTGTGCACACATAGTGAGGGTTCAACAGTATCACAGTAAACTTCTCAGGGAGGTAGGTACTGGCATTAATCATTCTTCTTTCAGAGATGAGAAACAAATTACAGGAGGTTGTTGCTTTTCCAGAATTGCATGGCTAATAAATAGCAGAACTGGGACTAAACCTAAGTAGGTCCGACAAAGTCCATTTTCTTAAAAACAAGAGTGTACTTCTTTGAGGCACTCAATGAATATAGGCTCTGGCTTTATGCAGACAGGCCACATTCTCAAAGGTCCAGCTATGCTCAGCTGTTTGGATTTCCTGGAAAGTCATATTGTGCCCTTCACATTTGTCATTCATAAATGAATCTGGGCCAGTCATTGCTGAAGAGGAGACTGGATATTCCCACTTGACGGCTGCAGGTTATTTCTTAGATCACAGATTTACACAATGGAGTTTGCTCACCCTACAGGTAGGTATACAAGGCAATCTACTGATGTACGGCAAGAATTGTTCCTACTTGTACATACATTTGTTATTCATAAAAACATTAACCTCTATTAATATAGATTGAGTTTGGTACCTCCACACTGTCCCCATATTTGATGCTCACTTTTCACATGAAGTTCTTTCACCTTTAGAATTTAGTGACATATTGTAGTTCAAAAGAGATTTATGGATTTTTTTTAAAATCTAATTTTCACTAGTCTAAATCTCACAAAATGAGCAACTGGTTTAAGAAGAATTACTTTAGAAAACTCTGAAAATGATAAATAAGAAGACAAAACTTTGGTAGAACTGACACTTCTTAGTATCATTTGTATTATGAAGTTAAATAAAATGATCATCTAATCAAATCTGACAAGTGAGCCAAAACAAAACAACAGAATTATTAAGTAGCCTATTTGAAATATCAATTTATATCCACTATTAATAAAAAAGGTACAGAATCTCAAGTATATATTTTGTCCCAGGATAAAATAGTTTATTTCAACTTCATTTCATCCCTTACAGTTTTTTACTGTCTATCTCTACATTTCATAGTGGACATCTTATACTAGGAAGTAAATACACATATATTGGGGATATTTGCCCAAAATATATATCCTTGATTTGAGATCACTGTTTGAGGCAAAGACTTTCTACCTTTCTCTAGTTAAGAGTTCCAGCCTGTGAACACAGTAGTGACTAGTACCTAACAATCATGCAATAAGAGTTACTATTGTTAGTTCAGTTACAAAGCCCAAGGAGGTACAGATACTTCTGATACAAATGGGCATTATTTGTATATAACCCCCACCATTTCTCTTCAAGTAAACAACATAATCTCATCTCTCTGGAGACCATTCCTTCACCTGCAATTATAACATTTGCTGCAATTATGCTTGTCATATTGTCAACCCTCTTTTAATGTGACTTGAGGAAACCCAGAAAGATCTCTCTTAACTCCTCTTCTACCAGCAAAAGCCCCTAACTCATTCCTGCCCAAAGCCCCACTATTAGCATTTATTCTGTAAAGATGAGCTTCACTCCACCCAGACGCACCGTGCTCTGGTTCACCTTCCCTGCTCAGTGCTCCCAGTCACCCAATGTAATTTTCAATAACAGCACTTTGAGTGTAGGAATTTGTTTATGTGTCTGTCAGCTGAATAACATGTCGCAGTGGGGATAAAGGCTATCTTATACACAGGTTTTGGAGTTACGGAGCGCTGACTATACAATCTTAATAAAGTAGGGAAATACTTCATAGGGCTGCTGTGAACATTAAATGAGACAATATGTTTTTAGAATAGTTGGTTTATTTTAGGTGTTCAACAAACATTGTTAGTTTTTACCATCCTTACCACCTAACACAATAATAAATGCCTTTTGGATGTAGGTTAAATGGAGGAATAATGAATCAATTTGTGTAAGTCCCAAGTTTCTCTTATAAAATATGAGTCTTCTCTGAATAATAATGACTAATGTTTCAAGAGATTTTATGTCTCAGGTACTGCTTTTTACTCACTTAACGCACTTTAATCTTAACAATCATATGAAATAGGTACTTAATCTCCCATTTCACACATGAGAAAACTGAGGCCTAGTAATTAATTTATCCACAGTTGAGCGGTAGAGCCAAGATTGGAATCCAGGTCTAATTCATATTCTTTTTTTTTTAATGTTTATTTCTTTTTGAGAGAGAGAGTGCCCATGTGCATGAATCTATCTGTGTGTGTGTGCGTGTGTGTGTGTGTGTGTATACATGTGTCACTAGGGGAAGGGCAGAGAGAGAGGTGGACAGAGACTTTGAAGGAGACTTTGTGCTGACAGTAGAGAGCCCGATGCAGGGCACAAACTCACAAACTGTGAGATCATGACCTGAACTGAAGTCGGACACTTGACTTCTGAGCCACCTGGTCGCCCCTAGGACTCATATCATTAACTGCTGTATTTATTGTAGAAGAATACTTAAGGTTTAAATACCCAGTTTGAAGCCATGCTTAGGGTTGGTCCTGTGGCTTTTATTACCAAACCTAGAACAAGCTGTATATATTGGGATTTAGAGCAAACACTACCTTGGCCTTTTGCAAACACTTCCTGGAGTCCATCCTGTTCCCTCCCCCACAAGGTTGTGCCCTCTGAGAAGCAACGTGCATAGCAGTGCCAGGAATCAGATCCTTTGAAGTATACAGCCCATGAAATTAACCTGCCTGGGCTTTGGCTCGTCCGCCAACTCTGAGTCAGCTGGCAGGAAAAAGGGCCAGAGGCTCAGATGTAATCAGTTCCTGAACAGGTTCAACCATGCCACCTCCACCTTTTTCAATCTTTTTTTTTTTATCTGTCCAACCTCATTTCACCACAAGAAACTTGTCTGAGACGTAAGGGACCATTTCTCTCAGAAATGGCCCAGTAACTCCTCCTTAAGTCCCCCTTTACGGACTCCTCTACAGCCATACTTTGTAAATGACAGCATGATTAGTGGTTATTAATGCTGGAAGTTTTGTAAATGTGCCGGAATGGAGTACAGATTTCAGAGTCAAATCAGCCAGAGTTCAAAGTCTCAGCTTTGCAATATTGTTGGGCAAACTGTCTAATCTCTTTAAATTTTGGATTTCTTGTTGAGACATTAGTGAT
The DNA here is from genome assembly GCF_008692635.1 of Crocuta crocuta. Lineage (NCBI taxonomy): Eukaryota > Metazoa > Chordata > Mammalia > Carnivora > Hyaenidae > Crocuta > Crocuta crocuta. The sequence goes on along the minus strand of NW_027532025.1, from coordinate 827,566 downwards.
GACAATATTAACAATATCTTACTGAGTTATTACAAAGATTGAGAAACATGTGAATGAAATAAATGTAAATGCACTTGGAAGAATGTGTTTGTTTACTGTAAGCTCTCAAATGATAGCTGTAACCGTGTAGCCTGGGGTAAATGAACAATGAAGACTCTGTTACTCTTCACCCAAAAAGTTTGTGTCAATTAAAATACACTGGGCACATGGTAAGTGCACAAAATATTGATCCATTTGATCAACAAACTCCTGTTTTTCATTTTAATAATACTAATAATTAATAATAATACTACACTGATTTTAGCCAAAAGGTCAAGAAGCAATAATTAATAATAATAATAATAAACAATTCAAGTTTCTGCCATCACAAGCCTGGATGAGACAGTCTTGCTGTCAAGTATTAAAGAGAAAGGAGATACTGATTAGATAAGTATCCAAATAATTTCCCTAGTTAAATCTGTACTAGGCTCTGGACTTTATATAAAGGGAAGAGTCAGTTGTGTTTAGAAAACTGTACAGTTTACACAACACTCAGTTTCCCTTTCACCAATGTGACTCTCACAACTTTATGGGTAGTTCTCATACCATATTTGGCATTACCTAGAATATTTGCTTTACATGTCATTCTCCTCCACTATCAGACAGGACATTTATTTTCAACATCTTTCTCTACCCGGATAAAATTTCACATAAGGACCCTGGCCTAACAGTGTTTGAAGTGGGTTTCCGAATGGGACGAAGTACAAAAAAAAAAAAGGAACCTTTCCATTTAGAAAGCCAGCGATGACGTGTCTGACTAGCTCTGTTGGCTAAGCGTCTGACTTCAACGACTCAGGTCATGATCTGATGGTTCATGGGTTCGAGCCCTGTCTCTGGCTCTGTACTAACAACTCAGAGCCTGAAGCCTGCTTTGGATTCTGTCTCCTTCTCTCTCTGTCCTCCCTGGCTCGCATTCTGTCTCTCTCTCTCTCAAAAATAAACAAGCACTGAAAAAAATTAGGGGCGCCTGGGTGGCTCAGTTTGTTGGCCGTCAGACTTTGGCTCAGGTCATGATCTCACAGTTTGTGGGTTGGAGTCCTACACCAGGCTCTCCGCTGTCAGCAAGGAGCCGGCTCCAGATCCTATCTCCGTGTCTTTCTGCTCCTACCCCCACCCTCAAAAATAAACATTAAAATAAATTACATCTTGTTATAAAGAAGTGTATTTTTTTTAAAAAGTTAAAAAAAATAGAAAGCCAGAGATACATTACTCACATAAAATAAGCTTTGAGACAAACCTTCATGTCTTCATCTGTAAAATCAAACAATCCCTATTTCAAAAAACCTTAAAAAGATAAAGAATATGATGCTGATCTTTGGTTGTAGCACATATTAATGAACCTAAAAGCAAGTTGGATATAGTTTCTGCTCATACAAACAAACAATCAGGAGGCGTGGTGTAATTTTCTCAAACCTATAAAGGACCAATCAAGGATGACAGCTCTATAATCATTACAAGTTAGTGGAATTATGCTTCTAGGCTACCTAGACATCCAGAGGTGTTTCCAGGGCTGAGTTCATAACCTGGGGCACCTGCATAAATTGCAGAAAGGCAGAAAACGTTCCAAAATTATGCATTTTGCACAAATACAGATGTGGAGGTAGTTAGAGCAAGGAGAGGGAGTTAGCTGTTGTTTCATTTTGCTGTGTTTGTGTAGTGGCAGAGGTGACATCCTAGACTGGTCCATAGCTTTTATAAAATTCTTAGAGATCCATAGACCCAAATAACCACTATTCTAAGGGCAGTAGAAAAATCCCTATTCATTCAATAAACATTTGCCAAATACAATGTAGAAGCACTCAGCTGTTTGTGCCCTCATAGGGGAGAATGACATGAAAAAAAAATATCCTGAATAATTCTAAGGATTTATGAGATGAAAGAATTTTTTCCTTTTCATCATCAAGATAAACAGGCTCCCCAACTGTCTGCTTATATCAATGACCTAGAAAAGATAGGTATGTGTAAGATGCATAGCATGTGGTAGGCCCTCAACTGTTAGTGCCTTTCCCTTCACTTATCAATTGAAAGCCACACACATCTTCTTCCTCTTCTTCCCGTCTCTAGTGCTACTTTTAATATTCACTGAAATGATATCTTGCTGTAGGAATATGTTGTTATCCAGGATAGGAGTAGGAGGCATGGTGTGATTTTCCCATACTTGCACACCTATCAAGGACAGCAGCGCTGTAAAATTTCTTAAATAACATAGGTCAAATACCCTACATTAAAAGTTCTGGCACACAAAAAGTACTGAATGAATTGTGACTAATAAAAACTTAAAAAATGAAAGTCAGACTTGGTACAGACCCAGAAGAAGTGACAATGGAAATAACACTGGTAAGTTTTAATAGGTTTCACATTCATAAAATGTGAAACTGTGAGCAATCTTAAAGTATATATAAATATATATAAATGCAAACACTGAGGGCCAGAGAGCTATATAACTGGAGCCCAATTCAGATCAGCATTAACTTTGCTCTGCCGCTCCTGACATCCAACTACACGACATTTTAAGAGACCTTAACACTTGCCAGAGTTTGGTTATACTTATCTACAGATGTGCCTCTCCAGTTAAAAATGGAACTAGCCCAGTAACTGAGAACCAGTACTTCCTTCACCCTCAAGTTTTGCCTCTAGTTGGAGAACACTGAAATAGATTTTTGAATATACTTAATTCAACCCGACTGATTGATTGATTGATGAAATTTAGGCCCAGAGGGGAAGTGACTTTTCAAGAATTAGTTACTGTGACAATCAGTTCTAGAATCCCAGGACTATAGCTTCAGATAATGATAGACCAATCTTCACATGAGGGCCACCCCTCTTTAGGATCATCACTCTTTTGGTGCCCCCTGTATCTGGGAGAATACAGGGACCTTATACTACTCAAAACATGCTACTCTTATCTATTCTTCTATGCACAGTATTCCACTGTCAGGCCCTAATCTCCTCCTCCACTCTGACTCCTATCCTCTTTCTAAACTAACATATACACACCACACACATCCTTTACCTTTTTTTTCTTTTTAAAAAAACTTTTTAACATTTTTGAGAGACAGACAGTAAGCAGGGGAGGGACAGAGAGAGAGGGAGACACAGAATCTGAAGCAGGCTCCAGGCTCTGTCAGCACAGAGCCTGATGCAAGGCTCGAACCCACAAAGGGTGAGATCATGACTTGTGCCAAAGTCAGATGATTAACCTACTGAGCCACCCAGGCGCCCCTCCCTTTACCTTTTCTGAATCCTCATTCTTTTCAGTAGCCTAATCTACCAAGTGTGGATGACTTACAATGGTATAATTTAGCCCTTCCTTGGATATCTATATTTCTCCAGAGGTTTAGTAGAAAAGGTACTGTTTTAACCCCCAAACATACTTTTTTTTGATAAGGAAAAGATGTACATGGAACAATCAAACCCTTTTTGAAAAATTTTTTTACCAAAAATTATAAAAAATATATTATAAATTATAAACAAGGCAACATAAAATAACTTTTTAGGGTGATGGAATTGTTCTGTATTTCAGTTGCAGTGATTAGAGGACTTTTATGCATTTGTCAAAACTCATGAAATTATATATCAGAAAGAATGAATCTTACTATATATAAAAATAAAAATTAAAAGATTTTATAGAGGGAAAAAGTAATTCCACAGCCCATTGATGCCCCTTAGTTCTCCTGCCAAGAGGCAACCATAATGTATAATGGTCTTATAAAGAACTACATTCTTTTAAGTTTTTTAAAAAATGTTTTATTATTTTAAAGAGAGAGAGACAGAGAGACAGAGAGACGGTGTGAGCAGAGAAGGGGCAGAAAGAGAGGGAGACAGAATCTGAAGCAGGCTCCAAGCTCTGAACTGTCAGCATAGAGCCCAATGCTGGGATCGAACTCATGGATCATGAGATCATGACCTAAGCCAACCAGGCACCCCTAAAGAAAGACATTCTAATAGTGGAAATCCAGTCAATGAGGAAGGTTTTTGGGGAGATATTTTTGGAAATTATTTTTTAGTCCCCTTAAACCAGGAAATCTCTTACTCCACTACATCATATTATGATGATTTGTTGTTTTGTTTTTGGCTCACAAATATCTTTTTCTACCTCTCCCCTACAAAACTGTTAGATTTCCAAGGGCATGTCTGTGTTTGTTATCTTGGTGTCCCTACAATCTACCTAGTATATCTGACACCTAGTGGATACTCAGTGAATATTTGCTTAAGAAATAAAAGTCCTGTTTTAAACACCTAAGGAAATGTGAAAATGTTATAGCTCCTGCTCTCAAAGCAACTTACAACTTAGTGGTCATATACCCTCAATATAGTGACTACTAAAATATAAGTGGGAAACAAGAGGGCAGAAGATAAGGTAAAATTGAGTGTGGCCTGATTATGGAAGGCTTCAACCTGTCTTAATGTTTTAATATGAACATTAGTGCTACAGTGTTTAACAGGAGACCCTTTAATGTCCTTTCATAGAGCTGTGGCTGATGTTGAAACATTACTGGGTAACAGGAAAATAGCCCAGATGGATATAATCTATCTCAAAATGTTTTACCTGACTATTGTATTTTTTTTTAAGATACTGAGGATGAAAGTCTTTGACAAACTGTATCATTATGGAATCTGTTTCTAGAAAGAATCAAGTCCCAAAAGAAAATAATTAATGTCACTAAAAAACAAGTCATTCTGGGTTACCTGGCTGGCTCAGATAGTAGAATCTGTGACTCTTGATCTCAGGATCATGAGTTCAAGTCCCATGTTGGGCCTAGAGCTTATTTAAACACACATATATACCAACTCATTTTGGAGATATTTCACAAGCTTCCTTTAGAAGATAAACTTAAGTGTTAAAAGAATGGCTTAATGGTCATAGTATTAAACATGATGACATAAAGCTCAGCTATAAAGATTTTATTTTCAAATATCATGACCTTCTCTACCTCTCCCTTTCTCAGACTAGATATGACACACTGGGAATGAAGACTCCAATTCGGTCTCCTGTCCAGGACAGGGGTTGGGGGTCATCAATTAATGTTGTATTTCCTTTATTGTCTGAAAGAGTCTACTTCACTAGTAGATCTGTTACAGGGGCACCTGGGCAGCTCAGTTGGTTAACATCTGACTTTGCCTCAGGTCAGGATCTCTTGGTTTGCAAGTTCAAGCCCTGCCTTGGGCTCTGTGTTGACAGCTTGGAGCCTGGAGCCTGCTTAGTATTCTGTGTCTCTCTTTCTTCTCCTCCCCTACTCATGGTCTGTCTGTCTCTCTCAAAAACATTAGAAAATATTTTAAGAAAGTCTGTCACAAAAGAATCAGGTGATAAGGGGTGATAAAGCCAATGCTTACCTACAGGACAAAGCAAACCATCAAAGTTTTATAATTTAACAACTTACTTATCCATCAAACAACTGTTGTATGCCAACTGTGTAGGTGCCAAGCAGAAGAAAATGGCATATTACATACTGCTATTAATAACATCTGGCTGGCTTATGACCCAGTGATTTTGTAGCTTTGTGCTAAAAGGGAAGGAGAGTTAGAATCAAGTTGCTTCCTAGACATTATAATTAGCTTTGAAGGAACACTGTGAATATTAAAGGTGATTTACTTTTTTTTAAAAATAGTTTGTCAAGTTGGTTTCCATATAACACCCAGTGCTCAACCCCACAAGTGCCCTCCTCCATGCCCATCACCCTTAAAGGTGATTTTCTAATCCCCCATTAGCCTATATTAGTCACTGGTTCTACCTTTTCCAAGTCAATAAATGATGCAGTTTATTTATAATTATTTTCAAAATATAAAACTTCCATGGGACCTGCACAAGAAAACTACAAGTTAAAAAGAATACTTGAACTAAAACTTACTCTGTAAAATCTCAAACACATGGCCACTGCATTTCTTTCTATGTACCATATGGCCTAGATGACTACTCTGGAAAGGAAATAACTATAGGTCGACAATCCCTTACCCTAAACAATTGGGACCAAGTGTGATGCAGATTTCAGAAATCCTTGTAGTTTAGAATGGCGGTAAGGTCCATACACCATGAATTGTGAAATGGCCCCAGCTGGGTCTAGGGAAGCTTTCTGTGATCAGTAATACCGCAGTGAAGTGAATGAATGCTCACACCTAGTAGCATGGGTAAAGCCTACAAATGGTTTCACATTCATATGCGTCAGGCTGTTTTACATCCCAGCTATTCAATTTCCTCATCGGTAACATCAAGTCCTGTTTAACTTCTAGTTATGGACTGACCAACATGAGTGCGAGTCAGAACTGAAATAATCTGTATCAGTATCATGCACTAATTTAGAGATACTGGTCTGGTTCTTCCTGTGTGGATCAAAAGGACTTTGAAGCCACTCTTCACTTTCATTAATGCCTTTTAAACAAGCTATGTGAAAATATACCCATCAATGGGGGTGGAGGGGTCTGGGGTTGGGAAGAATGGGCATTAAAGAAACCTATTTATTAGCTGTAAATTACCAATACAAACCCCTGAAATCTTGAAATGTTTTTCTTGGAGGGTAGAATATAAAAGATGAACAGATGCCAAGAATGTTGTGAAGGCAAAACAGAGAAAATTAATACAGCCTGAACTGTAGCTTATAGTTAAAAAATATATTCTTAAATAAAAATTTTTCAAGATGTACTTAGCTATGGAACTTATGTTTTGTGACCCAGTCTGTTTCGCAGGATTGTAACTCTTTGGGAAACGTGAGGGAAAGGCCACATTTGTGGTCTTGGCCAAATGGAAGACAGATACTTACTTAGGTCTGGGACATCCACTTCTTTTTGGTTTCCCAAATTCCTCTAGTAGTTAATGGTTGACTCTGGGCAGATTTGTGCCCTAATTTTAAAATGATGGCTATTCCCACCCTCAAGTACTGTTGAGTGAAAATGGTAGCTACACATACACTTATGACATTATTAGCTTCCTGCTGAAGAGAAAATAAAATATCCCTCTTTATTCACTTATTTAATGTCTGCTAAGGAAAAAGGTATTTTTAATATCTGGTTTGGGTAGGTTAACGCTAAAATGTTTTGGCAGCATCTAGAGAAACAGAGGCACACAGATCTGAGGCAGATCAGGTGAGGAGAGATTAGTTGAGTGTGGCAGACACTTTCCTAACTTTTTGGAATACATCAGATACAATGAACAAAACAAAAATTCTTCCTTCACGGAGCTCACACAGCAGTGGGACCATTTGAGGAAGTTAGTCCTACTCATCTATAAGAGACTACTTGGGTTATAAACAACCCCTCCTCTGTTCATTTATAGAGCAAAGAGCATTTAGTGTCTATGATAGTATTCCATAGCTGGTGTACCTGGATGAATTTAATGTTCTCTGAAACTGTGCACCCTTTATGGAAAGGCACTACAAGTTTTTCAGTGCTTAGGTACCTAAAGATTAATTAATGAAGCCTTGGATACAACAGTGAAAAAGTTTTTATCATTAAAAAATTTAACCAATATTTTTAATCAGGGGTTCATAGATAGAATTCAATGGGACTATGATTTGGATGGGGAAAAGTTACATCTCTATGTTCAGTAACTTCTAATAAAATTTGNTATTTTTAATCAGGGGTTCATAGATAGAATTCAATGGGACTATGATTTGGATGGGGAAGTTACATCTCTATGTTCAGTAACTTCTAATAAAATTTCACTGTAAGCAACATATCACAGTAGTGCTAGCAGTAAAACAATTTTTAAAAATGGTTAGCCATTTTTGAGAGTGAGAGAGCAGGGGAGGAGCAGAGAGAGAATCCCAAGCAGGCAGGCTCCACTTTGTCAGTGCAGAGCATTATGCGGGGCTTGCACTCATGAACCAGATCATAACCTGAGCTTAAATCATGAGTAGGATGTCCAACCAACTGAGCCACCCAGGTGCCCCAAAACACAATTTTTAATAGTTCACATTTGAACTGTATTTTCATATGTTACGATTGTTATGTGAACTATTTGAAGTAGCATTTATACTCACCACTGTTGAAGTTGTAAGTTATTAGAGCTACTGCTAGATCTTGTTAATAAAGCATATTTGTTTTTATATAAAAGCTTTTGGTAACTATCATTGGCTTCCCCGTTTTTAATGCTTACTTTTGAAAGAGAGACAGAGTGTGAGCAGGGGTGAAGGGCAGAGAGGCAGACAGAAAACGAAGCAGCCTCCAGGTTCTGAGCTGTCAGCAGAGCCTGACTTGGGGTTTGAACACACAAACTGTGAGATCATGATCTGGGCCTTAGTCAGACACTTAACCGACTGAGCCATCCAGGTACCCCAAACTCCCTTTGTTTTTTTTAAAATTTGAGACAAAAGAGAAAATCCCCAGCAGGCTCCGTACTTTCAGTACAGGCCCTGAGGAGGGCTCAGGGCTCTGATCACAGTGTGAGATCATAACCTAAGAAATCAAGAGTCTGATACTCAACCAACAGAGCCACCCCGGTGCTCCCATTATTTGCTTCCTCTGTAATCCAATATACTGTTCTTTATACATTTAAAAACATTTTTTAAAAATTTTTGGAAAGTGACCCATAGGCTTTATTAGATTCACAAAGGGGTTCAGATCACTAAAAATGTTAAGTCTAGAAGGCTATGGTTGTCTATCTCCAGAGCCTTTAGCTTGATAATTACTCAATATATCCTTAAAGAATAAAAAAATTGAATTTAGAATGGATTGAAACTGTGCCCGCAAATATTGATATTTTGGATGTCTAGAATACTTTAGGTACGGCTTCTCATTCAAAAATTTTAATGAAATTACTATAGGGCTTTTTACTCATTTTTTTCAATCAAATGTTTTAGTTAAAACGTAATTTGTTAATTTCCCTAAAAAAAAAAAACCTGTATTATACACCTTAATGAAGCAACTCACGTGGTTGGGCTTTTTCACTGAATATATGTGTGAAAAAAATTTTTTAAATTTGGCATCTGTCTTGGAGTTACGGCAAGAATAAGAGCTACTGAGCATAAAGCAAAGACCGAGAAACACGAAAAAGAAAGGGCCTATCTTTATAATATTTAGAAGTAATTTTGGCAAGCTATTTCACCATGATGCTTTCAAGAAAGACCCGATGAATTTATTCAAAATGTAGATCCCTGGATCTTACCCTTGGATTTTTTAAGTAGTGTATCTAGGAATCTGCATTTTTAGCATTTATCCCAGATTTGGATGCTGGAAGCCTGTAGATCATACTGTGTCAAAGCTATGTATTTGGTATTGTTAAATGCTACTTTTTTTTTAAGTAGTCTTCGGGCCTAGCATGGAGCCCAGTTTAGGGCTTGAACTCATGACCCCAAAATCAAGACCTGAGCTAAGATGAAGAGTTGGATGCTTAACCAACTGAGCCACCCAGGTGCCCCTAAATATTACATTTTTAAACATAAAGAAACAGATTAGATTCAAGGGGTGCTTGGGTAGCTCTTGATTTTGGCTCAGGTCATGATTTCACAATTCCTGAGATCTTTCAGTACAGAGCCTGCTTGGGATTCTCCCTTCCTTTCTCTCTGCTTCTCCCCCGCTTACACTCTCTAAAAAATAATTAAAAAAAAAAAAAAAAAAAAACCAGATTCAAAAAGTTAATTTGCCTACGCTGACATCTTAGTTACTAATTATCAGACTCAGAATCCATAACCCAGGACTGACTCCAAAGCATTTCTTTCAAGCTAAGCTTGAAATCGTTTTGGAATCTTTTTACAGATTAATATTCAAGTGGGCCATAAAGCTTGAGATCACCTGAAAATGGTTTTTAGACAATACTTTCCTTACCTTCTCAATTTTTAAACTGTCAGTGTGAGAGTCCTTCAGTTAATTGTAAATCATGGTATAAAGATTGTATGATATATATATGTATATAAAATGGTACGTTATACCTACATACATATACATATATATATACATATATATATATATGGTGTAGACATTATAGGATACATTTGTTATATACAGGCACCATACAGGTAAAGTAGTTATATAAAGTATCACTTACTAAGTTAGGTATCAACCCAGTGAGGAAGTATTCCCAATGCACAGATGAAACTGAGGTAGTTTAAAAACTTGTTCCAAGTCTACATGGTAATCGGCAGGAGTGTGATTTCAACCCAGGTAGACGGGCTGAGACTATGCTCTAAGCCACCATACGATACTGCCTTTTGAGTGCTTATTAAATGTTAATCATTTTCACTTATTCCCTTTTTAGGAAAAATCAATGAAGTCAGCAACTGTTATTTTTATAATATTAAAAATCTCAGAATGATGAATATGCCTAGTTACATTAGTGTTGAGATTCAAACCTAGGATTTGTTGAAGTCTGTACTTTTGACTAAAGCAACTTTCCACAATCAAGTTGTGATCTTAAGAGGATTTATCCATCACAACTTGTAATACTATAAGCAAATACATGACAGGCTATAGTTATATTTTGACCTCAACGAATTTACAATGATTTTAACAGGATGTTCTCGCCAGCATTATCAGAAAAATTATTTTTCAGTTACCTGTGAACTATTAAGTGCACCTGAAGTGAATTCTACATAATATCAAGATATATTCCAGAAATTTAGGATTATCTTAAGTTACAATGGGCCGTACATGATTTTTCAGTTCCTACTGAAAACCAGAATGGGCGCAGGCACATAAATGAACAACCTGTATGAAGTCTATCTATCTTAGACTACTGAACAGTAGGTATTAATAGTTAATATTAACAATTAAGATAATAATTACCCACATTAAGTAGATAGTAAGCAGGAATGTTTGATAGGTTTCCAAATCTGGGTCTAACTTTGGGACCATGACAATAAACGATTACAGAGTTAACATTTATTCCCCCCAAACCCCTGAAATCTGCCTTCTTCTCAGTACTCGATTCTTCAGCTTTTCCATTATAAGCAACCCAGAACTCCAACAAGTGCCAAACAGGTCCCAGGAATGTGAAAGAGCAGAGTTTATCTGGAAAATGAGAAAATCCAGCAACCCAACTCAGGCAAATACACAGTAACATGAAAAACAAAAATTGCTCAATAAATTATCTCAGGACCAGCAGGAAACAGAGAAGCAAACAATTTTGATAAGACACACAAATATGAATACTGAAAATGGGTCACGGGACTGAAACTCAAAACAGACATAAAACTCAGCATTAAATATACAAAGAGTAAACAAAGTAGAGTTGAAATGGAGATTCTTACATTGAGACTGTCAAATGTAAAAGGTAATAAATGTCAAGTTCATCACCAAAAGTAACACTTAACTTTTCACCACATCCACAGTGGTGACAGAGGAAATGTGCCATACTATTGTTGGTAAAGTATTCCACTGAAATAGCTCAAGACTCGTAAAGGCCATTAATTATTCCACTTATGTAAGATGCTATTTAGTATCAATACAGCAATTATAATGTAAGCGCTGTAGTATGTCGTTATTTGCAGTTTCCTTTAAAAAAAATTTAATGTTTATTTTTTGAAGGAGAGAGACAGAGACAGAGTGTGAGCAGGGAAGGGACAGAGAGGGAGACAGACTCTGAAGCAGGTTCCAGGCTCTGTGCGGTCAGCACAGACCCCTATGTGGGGCTCAAACTGCAGAGCTGTGAGATAATGACCTGAGCTGAAGTTGAATGCTCAAGCGACTGAGCCACCCACACACCCCTGCAGTTTACTCTTAAACTACACTTCTGCAATTGCTATATTTCACTGTGTTTAAAAACTTAAGAAAGCTATTCAATTGAATAAACAGCTATGTGCTTGATTCATCAAATCATGAGTTAGGTGTTAAAAGGGTAACTGATGAACACTGCTAAAAGGGTTTACAATATGAGTGAGGATTGACCTTCACAGCAAGTTCAAATCCAGATAGCACTCTCAACAACTTTGTATCAAGTTAAGAATTTTAAGTATGTGCATACTTGCATAATTGTTTTCAACTACGTATTTCTGCAGTTTCCTTAAAAGGCTATGGGGCACCTGGGTGGCTCAGTCAGTTAAGCGTCTGACTTCAACTCAGGTCATGATCTCAGTCTAGAAGTTTGAGCCCTTCATCAGGCTCTGTGCTGACAGCTCAGAGCCTAGAGCTGGCTTCAGATTTTGTGTCTCCCTCTCTCTCTGCCCCTTGCCTGCTCATGCTCTGTCTCTTTCAAAAATAAAAAACATTAAAAAAATTTTTTTAAACAGGCTTTATATTCATAAACATTTATATTTGATTAAACCATCTTCATATACTTAACTCTTGCAAAGAAATATTTTCTAGTGTTAAAATTATCCAAAACTATTAAAAACTGAGAAATAGAATCACAAGATAAACAGGACTCACTTTTCTGGCTAATCATGAACTATGGACATTTGGATTTTAAATCTTGACCTTGGGTTATTTACTCCACTTACCTTCAGTGGCCTATAAAATCCAACAGCTAAAATTATGCCAATTTGTTGCAAACACAATGGGTCATCTAAGACTAGAAAACATACATTTTAGTTTCCTGAATATTAACTCAAAGTAGTATTTAAAATATGAAATATTAAAAAGTTTCTAGAATGTGTTAAGATCTTCCCTAGAGAAAGCCAACTGCTAAACTCTGCATGGCACATGCGATGTTCACGTACAGAAATGTACACTAGAAAACACTTAATCTAAGGTGAGTCTGAAAAGATCTTCTGGTAAAATGTTTTTTCCCCTTTAAGTTTACTTGTCTCAACTCTGTGATCAGGTTAGAATAATTTTCAGTTTGTGAGGTGGAGCTCTGTGACTGGCTCTGTGCTGGTACTGCTGAGTTTGCTTTGGATTTCTCCTCTCTCTTTCTCAAAATAAATCTACATTTAAAAAGAAATCATTTTCTTTACGGGAATTAACTACAGTGATTCTCTACAAAGACAGGGCCTGATTTTCATAAACTTAGGAGTTTTTCAAGCTACATAGATACACAAGCAAAAACTATGTAATTTTTAAAACTTCTGTCACCCAGGCACAACTATAATCCCTTAGTAACAAAACTCAGTAACAGGCATTTTATATTCCTTTACACAGTATGGACTGAAAAAGATTGTTGTCCCACATCACTGTATCAAAGGAAGAAATGGAACTATTTTGCTCAGGAACTTGGCCATCCATATTTGACCAAACAAATTGTTGGGAGAGTACATCTAAGGTAACCTCTGTCCTTGTGGCTCTAAACTACTCTGCGGCTAATTTTTAAAAGCATCCAATAAAAAAGTTAGAATTTACCCAACTGCTAAAAAATCTAAAAAAAATCCACAACAAATTTACACGTTCCAAAGTCCTTTGCTAAATGCTTTACACAATTATTTTGTTTAATCTTCATCAACATCCCTAGAGGCTGCAATTATCAATGAGGCTTAGAATGTTACTAATTTTTGTGATAGTGAGCAAGCTATTCAATGTAGATTTCAAACTGAGGCAGCAGGAATGGAGGCCAACATTCCTCAAAATTCTAAAGCCAGTCTTCACATTCCATATCCAATAGGGCTTCCCTCACCTAACGATTCAGTGCCTGAATTCTAGGACTGCTTTCATAATTTCAAATGCTTGTCTTCTTGGATGTTGTATTCATTCCTTAGCAGACACAGATAGCTCAAACTCATGAATCTGTAAGATCATGATCTAAGCTGAAATGGAGTTGGACACTCAACTGACTGTGCTACTCGGGCGCCCTGACATCATTAATTTTAAAAATTTAGGATTCACAGGAAGGAAAGGTGTTACTGAAGAGAAAAATTATTTTCAGAAAATTCTAGTATCTGGTTGCCTCTTTTTAGATACTTATTTCTTTTAAATATCTGAATAGTTTGGGGCACTTGGGTGGCTCAATCCATTGAGCACCTGACTTGATTTTAGCTCCAGTCATGATCCTAGGGTTGTGGGATTGAGCCCCAAGTGCATGGAGCCTCCTTGGGACACTCTCTCTGCCCTTTTCCCCTCACTCTTGCTCTCTAAAATTAAAAAACAAAAAAACAACCTCTAAATATCTGAACAGCTTTACCATAACCTTGTGATGGCATGGGCTCTTATTGAGTGTCTCTTATCATTACTTTCTTAGGATTATGCTCAACTCTTACTCTAAGAAATATCCAGATAACTCACAATATCATGGTACTCTTAAGGCTAAACTAAATCTCCCCCAACCCACTCCCGTCACCAATGTATAAACTGATCCCTAGATCATTTCCTCATCTACACATTTTCAGAATTCATTTATAGGTATAATAATAAGCCTATAATCTTTGCCAAAACTTTTATTACTAGTGTAATGCACCACAATAAACACAAATATGGGATGTAGAGACCTACTCTACCCTACCCGTATACACTCAAAGTTTTAAAAATACCCAATAACGGGTTCCAACCCAGCAGAATAATTCAACAGATGAGTGGACAACAGCTATGTATTTTCAGAACTCTCTACGTGATCCTGACACTTGATGCTGTTGAAAAAAAACCTTGCCATAAGAGCAAATGACTCAATACTCTTTAATAAGCTACCTATAATTATAATACAAATCTATACCCTAATTCTTTTCTGAGATGAAGAAGAATTTAAGTTACTTTATCCACCTCAAGCATTCCTAATAATTATCCTATCTGGATCACTGACACTAATCTTTCAGAAGCTGGTGTCCAACTCCTCAAGCATTAATTTTGTAAATAAAATTTCTAAAGAAGAATGTAGACTTTTTTCCCCTAAAAGTTGAAGGTTAAATCAGAGTCTTTTTTAGATATTAAACAGATGTGTCATCTCTTTATGGTTAGATGTCCAATGGATGTAAGCCTGGATCCAAACTACCTAAACATACGACAAATTACACACTATAGAAATCACTGCATCATATAGGTCTAGTTTCTCACATACAAGATTTCTAAGCAATCTTCCCCCTGCCCCTGCAAATTTGTCTTCCATAGTAACTCAGATATGTTATTGCTTATATAAAGAAATATTTTATACAACGAACAAGATTCACTAAAGGTTTGCAAAATAAGACACCGGTGAACCACCAACCCCTAAGAATAATTTAAGAGTTTGAAACTAAGCCTAAATGCAAACCTATCCACTCAATTTTCTCTCTGTTAAATGTAAAACACTTAGGGGCACCTGACTCAGTTGCTTAAGTGGCAGACTTTGGATCAGGTCGATCCCACAGTTCATGAGTTTGAGCCCCACATCGGGCTCTTTGCTGTCAGCGCTTTGGATCCTGTCTCCCATTCTCTCTGCCCCTCCCCTGCTCATATTCTCTCTTTCAAAAATAAATACACATTTAAAAAAATGTAAAATACTTCTATAGTTATACTGAAGGTCAGAAAGAAAACAGCATTTTGTTCCCTTTCCTATACTTACCACCATTACTTGCAAAGAAGGTATTTCTGAAAAGAATTATTTGTATGAGCCTTTCCCTTAGTATTGCACTGATAAATGAAACCAACACATATAACTTTTGTTAAAAATGAAACAAAGCCTTTCATCTTGTGACTTCTTCTCAGAAACAAGGCAGATCATTCTTTTATATTTTTGTAGTTATCACCTGCATACATCTGAAAGACTTTCTACCATGTTTTTATCACTTTAATCACTTTGCCTGCCTTTCCTGATAGGAGAGTGCATTCATCAGCTGTAATACTACAAACTACTAAAAGAGAGGTGAAATGCATACCCTTACTGACCCAAAGTAACAAGTTTTTTTTTTTTCAGAATTGTGCAAAAGGGAGAAAAACAGCTTAAAGTATTATCGCATTTTTAACCCTTCAGACACCCTCAGGAGGAAAAGAAAATTTCCATCTTTCACAGTGTAGACAGACTCTGAAAAAGAACAAATACACAGCATTGTTTCAGTAACACAATTAGAAAAAAAAATACAGTTCATTTGAGATAGTGTGCAAGATAACTTAAAGTTATTATTTAAGTTATAACTTAAAGTGACTTTGGTTTCGGTTTAAAAAAATTAGTTCTTAAAGTAATCGTATATATGGAATACCACAGATGAAACACAGCGTATTTTTAAAATCAGTTGGTGATTAATGCTAATGAACATCCGGTCTTGTCTGTATTTTACATACTGGCATACACTCTGGTTTATCCCAGAACCCACGTTACTCCGAAACCGATAGCCAGCTGTCTATGGGCCTGTTATCAAAAACATCCTGGGCATTTTAAACCGGGTTTTACTCCTTTAGACCCTTCTTACTCTTAACTGCGGCGCCAAAGCACCGTCCCTTCCCAGCTTGGCTACTGGAGCCAACATCGATTCTTCGACATCGATTTCTTTGAACCCGCCTGCAAATAAATCATTCCTTTATGAAAAGCCAATGAGGGTCTGAAACTTTGCGGAGGAGTAAGTAAGGCTGGAATATCAATGACAAAAAGGTAAAAATAAAATTGGGTGAAATGACCCAACTCCGTGGGTAGAAGCTGGCTCCTCCGATCCAAGTTAGACGGGTGGCCGTCCGGAGTCCCCGCAGCCCAACAAAGACACCAACCGCTCCGAGTGTCCTGTTAGTGAGCATAAATGATGCTCTGAGCCCAGAAGCAAACCTACTCCCTCAACCTCTTAATAAGAAAAAGGTGCAAGAGATGTAGAGGGCCTATATACAACCTGCTGGACCGTGAGGCCGAGGCGCAGCCGGCCTCTTGATTCAGCCTCCAGCCGGACCCGCCCTACAATCTGTCCCCAGATGCCGCCTCCACACCCAGGTCCCCAGGTTCGGGCCTTAGGCTCTCCCACTGGTTTATCACCTCACCGTCCCCACCTGCACCACCACTCGGCTCGCACACTCCCTAAAACCTCAGCCAGGATCCGCGGAACCGTCCCAGCACTCCTAACATGGCGGCCGAGTCCCCTTCGCTCTTTTCGCCCACTCCAGGCACGTCCGACCATGGCGCATTTTGGGCATTGTAGTTCCCGCGATAGCCTCGGTCTCCTGCCAGACCGTTAGAGGACTACGATTCCCAGAATGCACCGCTCCTGAGCATGGCTATTGGGGCCTTTTGGACAGAGGGATGATGTCATTGCAAAAACCCCACTGCATTCATTGTGCTACGGTCTATCCACCCCCCTGCTGCTGCTGGGCTTGCGATTGCCGCTTGCTCCAGCTGAGCTAGGAGTAGCAGCAGCACCAGGGCAGGGACTCACTCCAGCCCTTGGACTTAGGACATCGCAACACGTTCCCTTGCCTGCGTGACTCATTCGCACATCATTTTTGTTTATGCCTGGGGTGGGGAGAAATATCCCAAACCAGGTGAGTTGAAGTGATTTATTCAAATGGTTCTACCAAGTTATTCCTCCCGCTACATTCTCAAGGCTTTCTTTTGGGAAGATGGGGGCGGGAGGGCTGGAGAGGTGCTCGCAAGTGCTGCTAAGCGAAAAGCTCTGCAATTTGGGTCACTGCAAAGAACAACTCTAGCAACCTTCCCCCGGCGGAGGACCGATTCCTGCCAATTCCCTAGTCGCAACTCCCCTCAGCCTTTTTGAGGAGGGGAGAGGGGGTTGGGTTGGGGACGATGTTGGGAAGTGCTGTTGGAAAATCAGAAGAAGGCAGAGGTGGGGGACTGCAGTCCTGTCACAGACGGCCCCGAGTGCTGAGGTTTGAGTGGGAAGGGGTGATGCGTGGGGAGAAAGGGAGACAGTGATGTACTGTCGTTGCACTACTTTAGAACATTTCTATGTCGCTCGGGCAAGCACACACTATTTTTAAGATGAGCGTGCTTCTTAGTAGGTTAAGTTTTGTGGGGCTCTGTTGTGTGTATGTGTGTGTGTGTGTGTGTGTCTATGTCGTCTGTCTCGCCTTTACTGCTGATTTGAGGTGACAGTGTCCTTTAATGGTGCACTCCCTGCCAGTCAGAAACATTTCACGTGTCTAAGGAAGCTTCTCTTAGGCTGCTGGAAGCAGCATTTTTGTTAAGTGTTTTTCTTCTGTCGACTGCAGGATGGTTTCTGCAGGATTGTTTGGAAGTGGAGCCGACAGATTTGTGCTCGTGTGAGTGTTTTAAATTATGTTGCAGCAGGCTCCTTGCCACTGACAATGGTACCATAATGAGCTGCCTTTTCGTGAGGCACAGTCACCAGTCACAACTAACGGTTTGGAGAAGGGATCATTAGGGAAACTCTGGTTCATTTTAATGCATTAGGGAAAGGGAAAGTTAGAAGAACTGTTAACCTTCATTTACCATTACTGAAAGGTACTCAAAAGGTACCTTCTGAAAGAAGAGTGATCCTGGCTAGGGAAACTCTGGAGCATATAGTGTTTTTTTTGGATTTTTTTTGGGTTTTGTTTTTCAGCGAACTGACACATTTAATAGGACAGTAAGGATTTGGCTTGTATGATTTTGGGTTTTTTCTTGTGTTATTAGGATGATTAGTACAATAAGTGTTACTTGGAGATAAACAGCTGGCTGACTCCAGAACAGATGGGGCCAGTCTTAGCTTGAGAGATCTACAACCTTGGAAACGAATGGACTTGGGGGTCAACCACACCCCCTCCTGGAATGTCAAAAGAAGGAGAAATGCCAGAGCATTTTGTGCTTAACTCTAAACTGCCAAACCTTTTTATGGCCAGGTCAGGCATTGAGTGAAAGTCATTACTTGTCTTCTGCTGATGAACAAATTTTGTTCATTTTTGATTCAGACCCTTAGGTCTACAAAGTTGCAGCTGGGTGATGCTTCGTTAAATGCTGCTTGTGACTGAATGCAAAGGACAGTCTATTGTATGGGCTTTGTAGTAGAGTGATTTATTGGGATGCAATGAGCAGCTTTGGGATTTGGGAAAAGACTGCCTGGCTTTGCCTCTCTCTACGTTTCGCTGGTACTTACTGTCTATTCTCCTGGGCACCCTACCCTTTTTGCCTATACCTTGCTTGCCCCACCCGTCTATGTCTCTTGAAGTTCTTTCAGTTTTTTTCCCTGTTTCTCCATTTACAATTCCCATTTTTCATTTCCATGTCCAAGTTTCCCTCTTATTACCAATATATCATGTCTCTCCAAGTCTTTTTCCAATCTCCGAAAACCCTCCCCACCCCTTCTCTACCTCACTCAGAAACTCCAGGGTGGATGTAGACTGCATGAGTATTTATTCCACAGAGCACTCTTGGACTTTTCTCTTTCTTGCAGTGGGTGCCAGGCAAGATGAACAGCAGTGAGCCTGAAACTTTGGCCTCTGTGACAGATATAATTTGGCCTCAGCAGCGTGTGGACAATGCATGTTGCCGTTGAGCGCTTGTCACTGTTTTTTCCGTTGGTACCTGTGTTCAGAACTGCCAGTGTGTTAGCAAGGTTTTTAAATGCTTTACATGGGGGGGGGGCACCTGGCTGGCTCAGTCGGAAGAACAGGAGACTCTTTCCCGTGGTTTGAGCCCCACGTTGGGTGTAGAGATTACTTAAAGAAATAAAAACTTAAAAAAATTGCTTTACGTGAACTGTTCTCTTAATTCCCAGAGGATAAGAAGACTTCAAATGGTTTCTGCCTCATTTAATCCTTTTTTTTTTTTTTCCCTGATTCCTGCTCTAGAAAGTGGTGGGAAGGCCATTTTTTCTGTTGATTGCTGAGAAGCAATCCAGGTGGCCAAACTGCCCATTTGGTGTTTTGTTTTGTTTTTGTTTTTGTTTGAAGACAATTGGAGTGGCATCAGTGTTCCCTCCTGTGGGGTCTTCTTTCTGGATGCAAACATGTGTTATTTTATACTGTCCCTTAAGGAGAAGGGTGTGGTGGTGGTTATGTGTGTCTGTCTAACATTTGTGCTTTTCTAGGCATAGAATCTGATTGTTGGTAGTATGGAGGCAACCAGTGTGATTGATGTGAAAGGAGGCAGATTCAGAAGCTGTCTTCCTTGACATCTCTCTCTCTCACCACCTTCTCATTACCCGTTTCCTTCTTTGAAAAAAAAAATTAATGTTTATTTGTTCTTTAAGAGAGAGAGAGAGCATGAGCAGAGGAGGGGCACAGAATCTGAAGCAGGTCTCAGGCTCTGCTGACAGCTCTAACTCACCAAGTGCGAGATCACCTGAGGCAAAGTCAGACACTCAACCCAGCTGAGCCACCTAGGCTCCCCTCATTACTAACTTTATTATTCTAAGACCCTCCCTTTCCTACCCACATTTTTTAGTGTTTTGAGGGGACAAATGAGCAGAATGATGGGTTAGATTTGGGTCTATCACTATCTCTATGACCTTGAATAACTGCACTTCTTTCTGCCTCTGTTTACATATTTGCAAATGGAAAATGGTCCATTACCATCCTGTTACCATTTGGTCCCAGCTCATCATTTTAACAACAAATATTAATTGAGCAGCTACTGTGTTTTCAGAACTGGGGATATATCAGTGGAAAGAGAGGGTTCCCCTGCCTTCGTGGAGTTTCTATTCTACCAGGGAGACAATCACTGGATAAGTAGTCACAGTGTGATGAATGTTACTAGCAAAAAGGAGATGTGCTATAATGTGCTATAAGTGGCTCACTGGTGCTTTCACCTTGTCTAGGGGAATCAGAGAAGGATTCCTATAGCAGGTGACACTTCTAGAAACTTGAAGAATGAGTAACTTAGGTTGTTAACGGGGACACAAAGAAGGCTTCTGACAAGGGACACTGCATACTCAATGTACAAAAGAAAGAGCAGTGAATATGAGGATTTGAAAGGAGGTCCTCAGTATATGGAAGCAGAGCAAGGGGAGAAGGACCAGACAGGCTGGAGAGGTGGGCAGAGTCTGGAGAATTTTCTGAGCCTTCTGTGAATTTTGGTCTTTATCCTAAGAGCAATAAGAACCTAATAAAGGGCTTTAATTAGCTAGATGAATTATATATGTAGAATGATATGGAAGACATCACCTTGTCTGTTATGTGAAGAAGAGATTGGAGGAGAGGATTGGCCAAAGTGAATGTGTGGATGAGAAGTAACAAGTCATTCTTGTAGTCTGCACAAGGGATGATGGTAGCTTGAATCTAGGGTGGTGGCGGATGGCTTGGAGAGAAAGAAAGAGATTGGAAAGATGCTAAACTTGACGATGATAACTGAAAAGATGTTAATTGATTAGATGTGAGGATAGAGGGAAGAGGGAGTCAAGATAACCTGAGTTTTTCCTTGAGCGACTGGGAATGCCATTTTTAGAAAAAGAGAACACTGGACAAAGACCAGATTTTTGTTTGTTTGTTCAAGGAGGGACTTGTGGGCAGGTTGACTTTGAAGTTCCAGACAGACATCAAGATCTTTCTCTCCTTCAGCCTGTCCAAAGGAGAGGCTGTCCAAACTTTAGTTTCCTCATCTGTAAAATACATTTATTCTGTTAATTTATGCTGATCCCCCCCCCCCCAGCTGTAAATGCACCATGCTAAGAATACATTATTGAATGAGATAGTGTTTTCTTTGGAAGAATTCACTTGGTGAGGGAGACAAACGTAGTCACATAAAGGGAGTCATGTAGGCCAGGCTAGGAGACCACAGCCGCAAGGAAGGCTTTCATTCTTTCTTATGAGTGAGAGGGGCAGGAGACCTTTGACCTAAGACATAAAGCAAGAGAGAGCTCTCCAGACTATTCCCAGGCACCAAATAGAGTATCTTGTACAGATTAGGGACTCTGAAAGTTTGTTGACTGAGTAAATTAACTTAAATCACTGAGGGTCCATTCAAAACAAGAAGTATCAGTGCATTGGAAGAGGGCATTTAAATAATGCAAGTGGCAAACGTGAAATGCTTTTAACAAATCTTTTAAAATGTATTCCTGAGGGGCGCCTGGGTGGCTTAGTCGGTTAAGCGTCCGACTTTCGCTTACGTCATGATCTCGCGGTTCGTGCGTTCGAGCCCCGCGTTGGGCTCTGTGCTGACTGCCAGCTCAGAGCCTGGAGCCTGTTTCAGTCTGTGACTCCCTCTCTCTCTGATCCTCCCCTGCTCACGCTGTCTCTCTCTCTCTCCTAGAAATAAATAAAACGTTAAAAAAAAAAATGTATTCCTGAGACCTGCAGGCTTTGAGATATTTTGTAGTTGAGTTTTAAAGAAATTCAGAAATATTTCAGATCTGGTTTCTTTTTGGGGTGAACTTCCTTTATTCAAGTTAGTTTCTCAAAAATAATTTAAAAATTATATAGTGTTCCCTAAATTAGTGGGGCTCAAATTTTTGAATTTTATACATAAGCAAAATTATAAAAAATAAGATAAAATTGGCAGCGCTGTTGACAATGATTATTTTTCTACAGTAAAGATATATTTTTTAAAAAACGACCTCTTCACTTTCATCTCATAAAGGACATTTAATATCTAAAGTTGAGGGAGACCATACTTTTAAAATTAAAAATATATTGAGATTTATGAAAAATTCTCTACATTGTCTTTGTTTTTCTCATTTTGTTACAGAATAGTAAAAGAAAAAAAAAAAGATGAACAAAACACCAGAATGTTATAATAATTTATGGAACCATTGCCCTATTTTCTTGGCTATGGTGGAAATGTGGCCCATCTCCAAATAAGAATACTTCCAAGTATGAAATAATTTTATATAGACCACAGATAATTTGTTTTCAGTTCCTTCTCCATAGTAATCCAACTGTTGAAAACTAGATAGGTCTCCACAAGATGTGTCTAAGGTAGTGGTTCTTCAGTTGTCCCTGGAGGGTCCTCATAGACAGCATGACCCCTGAGATCATATGTTAAAGTGTGTGTGTGTGTGTGTGTGTGTGTGTGTGAGAGAGAGAGAGAGAGAGACAGAGACAGAGAAAGAGAGAGAATTCACATAAGTGCATGCACATATTTTTCTGTCACTATATGTGTGTCTTTGGGCAAGTTATTTAACTTCTCTGAACCTCAGGTTTTTTGCAAGATTGTTGTGAAGTTTAAATGAGATAATATATTTTAGATGTCTGGCACTATGCCTCGCACAGCTGGTGGTCATAGTAACTGTTTTTAACGTTATATTTATTTCTTGTTTTAAAAATTTTATTTATTGGCTGATTCGCACTTAGTACGCACAGTGATAACACAAAGAAAAAGATAACAGTAAAACTGGACAACCTGATGCAGTGAGAAGAACACAATATCACTGATGCAGAATTCTTGCCAAAAATGTTTAACCTAAATCTAATCATGAGGAAGTAATCAGGGAAATCCAGATTGAGGGACATACTGCAAAACAGCTGGCCTGCGATCTTCGAAAATGTCAATGTCGTGAAAGAGAAACAAAACAAAATAAAAGAAAATACATAGGGGACTGGCCTAGATTAAAGGAGATTGAAGAGCTATGACAACCAAATGCAACATGTAACTTTTGATTGGATCCTGGACTTAAAAAAAAAAAAGCTACAAAGGACATTTTGGGGGCAGTTGAGGAAATTTGAATAGGAGCTGCATATTAGATAATCAGTAACAATGTTAGTTTTCTCGGATGCAATAATGCTTCCATCTGCTTAGCCTGACATGCTGTGGATATTGGTGTCTAGATCAGTTGCTGTTCCTGTATGTCATCGTTAGGAATATCACACCAAAGCTAGAAGACACCAAGGGCTGCTTCAGAAGACAGTGATTTTCTTGGTCACTGCAAGTATATAATCAGCCTGTGTCTGGGCTGTGATACCAATTATTGGGGATATTGTAAGTGATTTTTAAATGTCCTTTCTAAACACTATCCTGTCATTCTATAAGAATGTAGACTTCTAGGAGTGCCTGGGTGACTCAGTCAATTGAGTATCTGGCTTCAGCTCAAGTCATGATCTCACAGGTTCGGTTCATGGGTTTGAGTCCCATACTGGGCTCGTGGTGTCAGCACAGAGTCCACCTTGGATCCTCTGTTCCCTTTCTTTTGCCCCTCCCCCACTCACTCTTTTTTTTCTCTCTCTCTCTCTCTCAAAAATAAATAAAACATTAAAAAAATGCAAACTTCTGGAGCTGACAAGCTATCTTTGATATTACTAAATGTAGTAATGTAGGTGAAGCACTAGCTGCTCCCAACATGAAGAGGAAAGGATGGCAAGGGGCACATTGAATATATATCTTACATGTTTGTTTGTTTTTTTGAGTCTAGACGTAAGATTAATCAAAATTTATTACAGAAATAGACAATGCACAGGATACGGGAAATTCTCCTTAATTCCACCTCACAAAGATGTGATTCCACCTCACTTTGAGATTTTGATATGCATCCCTCTGTCATTTCCCCCGACACATATGCTAATGATACTATTATAATATCTATAATTCTTTTTTGCTGTCTCTTAATATATTTTGATTATTTGTCTCACATATTTGCCCGTTGTTCTAACTTACCTGTCTTTTTTATTTCATTTCTGAGAGAGAGAGAGAGCGTGAATAAAGTCAGAATCTTTTCTAATTGCCACCCCGATTCAAATTCTTATCAACAGTCTTTGACAGTACCATTTCTAAGTACCTTTGCCAAATCCAATAGCCACTTGTGCTAAACTCTTATTGAAGGGAAGGAAGTTGTGATGGGTGGACAGAAAGAGGGCAAAAATGGAATTACAGAGCCCCTGCTGGTTTTTGTGATGGCTGTGATAATATAGGTGAGTATGGAAATAATTTGGAAATCTCTGGAAGAAAGAAAGAAAATACATTATCTCTGCCCACAACATGACATGATGTTTAAAAAGTGAACTGAAACAATAAAGCAGCTAA
This sequence comes from Crocuta crocuta, assembly GCF_008692635.1. Taxonomy (NCBI): domain Eukaryota; kingdom Metazoa; phylum Chordata; class Mammalia; order Carnivora; family Hyaenidae; genus Crocuta; species Crocuta crocuta. The sequence goes on along the minus strand of NW_027532025.1, from coordinate 802,935 downwards.
GAGTTTTCCCCAGAAAATTTTTCAGAAAATTTTTGAGTTATGATTAATGTCACTCAAATGTAGACAGCATCACCTTGAGATGAAAATAACCTCTACTGCTCACTTCCTCTCTGTCTCAGTCGCACAACCACACTAGAAAGGGGAATTTAAGCTCCACTTTTAAAGTAGCTGAATCAGGTAGTTAAAAGGCCAAATCTTCATCTTTCTGAATATCAATAGAAGCAATCCCAGGGCAGATTTTTGGCATTTTTCTGTAGAAAACGTATGAATTTAGGAGTGGCGATCAGTGACTCACTCTGTCGCAGCAGAGACCTTGGGGAAAAGATTGCGAGGTTCACAAGCTATGAATTATTTCCATTCTTATGTGGCTGAGTGGAACACACAGATTTGAGCTCTGTGCTATGTGGAAATTTATCTTTTCAAGTCTCAGTTTCTCCTTCTATTAAATGGGGGTTATTTTGAGGTCAAAATGAGATAATGTGTATAAAAGGTCTTTCGCAAATTTATATGTACATAAATATGTGCTGTCATTAAGGGGCTGCTGTCTCTCACTGCAGCAGCTCCTATTATTCTTTCATTTAATTCCAATGGCATTTGTATTCCAAAAGACTTTTTTAAGGCATTTTGTCCCATAATGTCTTATTGTTACTTCTTCAACCAATAATTGTGAGCATAAGCTAAATGGGAGATTCTATGCTGGATTTTCTGATAAGGAAGCAATGGTGGGAACATCAGGAGCCTTCCTTCTTTCCCACTTTTATTCTAGGAGATATATATATATATATAAAGTTTATTTATGTATTTTGAGAGAGCACTAGCAGGGGAAGGACAGGAGAGAGGGAGGGAGAGAATCCCAAGCAGGCTCTGCGTGGTCAGTGCAGAGCTAGACGCAGGGCTCAGTCTCACAAACTGTGTGGCCTGAGCTACGATCAAGAGTCAGATGCTTAACTGACCGAGCCACCCAGGTGTCCTGAGACTAATATCTTTTAATGAGAGTCTTCAATAAAAGATGCTTTACAAAGGTGTATTATATACGCTGTTTTATAAACTCATACTTAGGGGCGTTCAGTCGGTTAAGTGTCTGACTTCGGCTCAGGTCATGATCTCACGGTTCATGGGTTTGAGCCCCGCATCGGTCTCTGTGCTGACAGCTAGCTCAGAATCTGGAGCCTATTTCGGATTCTGTATCTCTCTCTCTCTCTCTCTTTCTCTCTCAGAAATAAAAAGAAAAAAAAAACTAAAAAAATTTTATAATCTCAAACTTAGATGGTAGATTTTAGTTCTGTTTTTTCCATATAAATGAGGAAACAATTCTTAGTGAGGTTAAATAACTTGTTTTGTTTTGTTTTAAAAGTTACCTAGCTTAAAAAAAACCTGCAGATGTAGGCCCTAGGTAGATTTTCTGGAACCAAAACCAAAAGCATCTCCAGCTGCTTCCTGTTTTTGCTTTGCCTTCTGATCAAAGTACAAGCTTCATGAAGGTAGGACTGGCTGTTGGCATTTACTTTGATATGGTTCCTTTTACCTTCAGGTACATGGGGAGGACATTTCCTTAGATCTGCGGAGTTAGCTGAGACGTGTGCACACCTACACTTCTTTTCCCCCCAAATCACTTAAGAGTGAGTTGCAGACATAACAACACTTTATCTCTAAGCTCTGGAGCATGTATCTCGTAAGACACAGGGAATTCTCCCATTTACCACAATATCATTACATTGAAATAATATTTTTCAGATTGCCCCTGTTGTTCTAATATCGTCTAAAATCAGTCTTTCTTCCTTTGTCTCTCTCTCTCTCTTTCTCTCACTTGCTCCGCCACCCAACACAAAGTAATTATCTCTTTGGTTTCCTTTAATGTTGTGTAGTATCTTGGCCTTTTTGGTCTTTTATGAAATTGAAGTTTTGAAGATTCCAAGTCTGTTGCCTTGTAGACTGTAAATTGGGTTTGTCTGATTGTTTTCTCTTTAACAACCTCCAGTTAAATACTTGTAGTAGGAATTCCACATAGACAGTGTTGCATCCTTTTCTTTGCATCACATTAGGTGACACAGAGTATCAGTTTGCAACATCACTGGTGATGTGAGATTTGATCATGTGGATGAAGTGGTGTTGCCTGATCTCTTCATTGTAAAGGTACCTGTTTCTCTTTGTAATGAGCAAAATAGTCTGTGGGGTGATACTTTGAGATTGTTTGAATATCCTGTTCAATCAACAACTTTAACCTAGTTTTAATTCTACTGATAATCATGGCCTAGGTCAGTGGTATCTATAAAGGATGATTTCCTTCTATATTTATGAATCATGCGTTTTTCTGATAAGATTAGCTTTCAACTCCTCTTCCTCTTTCTTCCTCTTCCTCCTCCTCCTTCATTTTTACCTGGATTCCCCAATTCTTTTTTTACCGCCAGTGTGTTATTATCCATTACCAACCTTCTGCCCATGTACAAGTGAGGAAATTAAGACTCAGAAAATACAAGTAACTTTCTGAGGGTCATAGCCAGTTAGCAGAGGAGGCTAGGTGCAAACCCAGTTTTGACAGACTCTGCTGCCTTACGGCAGTCCAAGAACAAAAGGTCATCTGATGAAATCAAGTTAAAAAGAATGAACAAGCATTGCATCATTGTTGCTTATAGCAAATGACTGGAAACAACCCTAAGTGTGTGTCAGGGGGAAACAGGTTAAATAAATGGGTGTGTTCACATAAGGGAAACTATTAAACCACAAACAAGAATTAGGATATTCTTTAAGTACTGATATGGAAAAATCTCAAAGGATATATTAAATGAAGGAAGGAAGGTGCAGAAGAGTGCATATTTTTGTGAAGGAAATGGAGATAAGAAAATATATTTGAACTTGCACAAAGAAACACTGGAAGAATCTTAAAGTAGTTACTGGTGCAGGGCTGTAAAAAAGAGTGGTGTGTGTGTGTGCACGTGCATGCGGGTGTGTGTTGTGAGATTTCTTAAGGTTTACCATTTTATGAGGTTGACTTTTAAAATAGCTTTATTGGGGGGCGCCTGGGTGGCTCAATCCGTTAAGCATCCGACTTCAGCTCAGGTCATGATCTCACAGTCTGTGAGTTCGAGCCCCACGTTTGGGCTCTGTGCTGACAGCTCAGAGCCTGGANCCCCCCCCCCACCACCCCCAGGCAACTACTTTCTGTCTCTATAGATTTGCCTATTCTCAACATTTCATATAAATGGCATCAGGCAACATGCAGTCTTTTGTGATTAGTTTCTTTCATTAGCATAAGCTTTTCAAGGCTTATCTGCACTGTAGTATGGATCAGTTCTTGTCTTATCACCAAATAATGTTCCGTTGTATGGATATACCACACTATATGTTTTCAGTCATCAGTTGATGGGCATTTGGGTTGTTTCCACTTTCAACCATTACGAATAATGCAATCTGCATGTGTATACATGGTTTTAAATGTACATTTATTTTGGGCTGCCTCGGTGGCTCAGTTGGTTGAGTGTCCAACTCTTGATCCCAGTCATGGGACTGAGCCCCACTTCNTGGAGCCTGCTTCAGAGTCTGTCTCCCTCTGCCTTTGCCCGTCCTCTGGTCAAGCTCTGTCTCTCTCAAAAAATAAATACACATTAAAAATAAATACATAAATAAATAAAATAACTTTCTTGGGGTATAATTTATATGTCACACAATTGACTCATCTAAACTGTACCATTCAGTGGTTTTTAATATGTTTACAGACTTGTGCAAGCATCATCACAATCAATTTAGAAAATTGTCATTCTAAAAAGAAACCTTGTACTCAATAGCACTCATTCGTCATCTCCTCNTCTCTCTCTCTCTCTCTCTCTCTCTCTCTCTCTTTCTCTGCCCCCTCCCCTGCTCATGTGCTCTCTAGCTCTCTAAAAAAATGAAATAAAATATTAAAAAAGTAAATGTACCTTTGTTTTTATTTAATTTGCATTTGTACCTAGGATTGGGTCAACTGGTAACTCTATGTTTGAACTTTTGAGGAACTGACAAGTTGTTTTCCAAAGCAGCAGTACCACTTTACATTCCCTCTAGCAATGTACAAGGATTCCATTTGCCTACATCCTTGCCCACACTTGTTATTATTTGTCTTTTTTATTATGACTATTCCAGTGGGTATGTCACATTGAGTTTTGAGCCATGGGAATGTAATATCAATTATTCCAAAAATAAAATTCAAAAGAAAAAAATTAGAAAGAAATGGCATTTCAAAAATAACAGTTTCAGGAGGTCAGCCGAAGGGTCACAGTGTGGCAAGATGGCCTTAGGGTAAGGATGATTTCAGGTTTTCCTCGTTCAGCCTAGTGTCCTGATGCATATACATTTCCATCTTCTGCTTTTTAGTACCAGCTGATTTCTCTTCCAGTGCTCTACCAGGTTAATTAACCGAGAGAGTGGGGAGCTTGGGTATAAAGTCCCACCCTCAGGATTTCTAATGTTTTAGAAGCAGCTCTAGGAGCGCCTGGGTGGCTCAGTCGGTTAAGCCTCTGACTTAGGCTCAGGTCATGATCTCACGATTCATAGGTTCGAGCCCTGCATCAGATTCTGTGCTGGTAGCTCAGACCCTGGAGCCTGCTTCAGATTCTGTATCTCCCTCTCTCTCTTCCCCTCCCCTGCCCATGCTGTCTCTCTCTCTCTCTCAGAAATAAATTTTAAAAAACTTAAAAAAAAATAGAAGCAGCTCTAGAGACTCAGTGTCTAGGACCATGCTGGTTCTTAAGATCAGAGAAATAAAAGGATTCTCTGGGCCATGAGGGGTCCTCATATTGTTTTCATTAGGGTGCACGGTAAGGGCATTAGACAAAGATGCTTTAGTGATTGGTAACTGGTCTAGGAAGCGGTGGGATGCTTTTGAAGAATCTCAAGTGTGGGAGCCTACAATATGGAGTATGAATTTGTGCTCTGGCACTTTTAATCTGTGTGCCATTAAGCAACTCATAACTTCTCTGTACCTCAGCTCTTTCATCTATGATAGAGGAGCCTACCTAGTCTAAAGTATCTCCTCACAACATACTAATAGATTACAAAGGAGGCAAGAGTGACTTTATAGTGAGAAATATGCAGTCACCACTTTTGCTGAATAATCAAAGTCAATACCAGAGATGTGACGGACCATTATCTGAGAAGAACACACCACTTGTGTGGCATTCCTGCTGAAAATGCATAACTTGAATCTAATCATGAGGAAATATTGGATGAATTTAAATTGAGAAATATTCTACAAATTAAATGGACTGTATTTATTAAAAATGTAAGGTCATGAAAGACAAAGATTGAGGAATAGTTCTGGATTAAAAGAGACTAAAGGCATATAGAAACTAAATACAACATATGATCCTGGATTGATTAGAGCAGAGAAAAATTTTTTCTTTTGCCATAAAGGACTTTTATTTTATTTGGTCAGTTGGTGAAATTTGAATAAGAGTTGAGATTAGATTATACAAGTATTAATATTTTCTGATTTTGATAATCATATTGCAGAATTAAAGGGATTGTCCTTAATTTGAAGGAAATACTAAGTATTTAAGGATAAAGTAAAATCTATATCTGAGAGAATGATAAAGCAAAGGGATAAAATATTAAAACTTGGGTAATCTGGATGAAGATTATATATGAATACTTAGTGATTTGCTTGAAGTTTTTTTCTTTTTTGGTAAGTCTGAAATTAATTTAAAAACAAGAAGTGAAAAAGGAGAGAGGGAAGATGTCAGTACACAGAACATAGGGTTGTTGTGAGCATTAGATGCAGCCCTGTATGTCAAGGCTCAGCATGATGCTTGGCACCTGGCAGCCTTATAGTGCATGTGAATATCCTGGCACTAGTAAGGCAGCCGGTAGCTCTTAGCTATTATTTGGGAACCAAATTAAAATTGACATGTGACATATGGTGACAGTATTGTTAAGAATCCAGAATTGGTGGAGTACCTGTGTGGCTCAGTTGGTTAAGCGTTCAACTCTTGATTTTGGCTCAGGTCATGGTGTCACAATTTGTGAGTTCAAGCCCTGCATTGGGCTCTGAATCGATAGCGTGGATCCTGCTTGGGATTTTGTCTTCCTCTCTCCCTGCCCCTCACCCACTGTTCGTTCTTTCTCTCTCGCTCAAAATAAATAAAAGTAAACTTAAAAAAAAAAAAACAAAATTGGGAGAGAGGTAAAATCATATTTAGTTATCCTTAATAAATTATCTCAGTATAGTGTTAAATTTACGAGGAGTCATGATTATCCTAAGAAAGTTAGGGGTTATGATCACTTGGGGCCATTTTGGGGCCAGCATTAGCATTTGGTCAACTTCCTCTTACCTTCTCTCTGTTTTCTCTTCCCTCTTCCCCCAACTACACAGTCAAGTTTCTGATTTTGTCTGTGAGAGCCATTTGAATTAGCCATGTCAAATGTTAATTGTTTTGGTAGACAAAAAGATGCTTGAATAAGCTTTTCCTTCTAAGACTCAAAAACTTGCCTTTCTAAGAGCTGACTTTGGAAGGAATGTTTCTGGTCTGGAAAATTCGGATGGCAACCTCAAAAGAATTCATGTCCTAGAGGAACCGGGAGTGGAGTGGGGAGCTCAATTTCCTTCGAGTCAGATTGAAATAAATACTTCTGTCTGAAACAGTAATAAAGATCAAGATCTATTTATTTCTTTCATCTTTTTACTAAAAGCTTTAAAACATGAATTATGATGAAATTCAACATAGATTTAGCCCAAGCACCCAAAAAACCTCAAGTAATCCTGATTTTAAAACATTAACGAGAACTTGGACAGGCTGCTTTGCTAATTGAGATGATCCTTAGTGTGACATGTAAGTCTGTCTCTTTGAAGTGACAAAATTTCCAGCTCAAGTGCTGCAATTGAATAGCTCAAGCCTCTGCATTCAATAATAGCAGTCCAGAATCATTGTTGCTGCTGTGGTAGTGTCTTTCTGTTTTGACTATTACCTGCTGTAAATGGTTTGGTCTGAGAATTTTTTATGTTCTTTGCTTTTAAAGTTACCATGGCCGGGAAGCTAAATGGCATGTTTGTATGTGCAACAAGATACTTTTTTTTTTTAAAGTAATCTCAGTGGGTGCTTGAACTCACTACTCCAAACCAGGAGTCACATGCTCTACCGAGTGAACCAGCCAGGCACCCCCCAAGTTACTTTTATTATAGGACTTTATAATAATAATATTGGCAAACATTTTTTGAGTTTATGATGTGTCAAGTGCTATGTTAACTGCTTTATATAAGTTACAGCTTTTAGTTGTGGCAAAAACCACATGAGGAACTGCAGCTCTGAGAGCTTAAATAACATGCCTAAGATTATACAACTAGTAAAATCAGATCCAGGATCAGAAATCAGGATTGTCTTACTGCAAAGCCTGTGCTTTTTTGCTGTGTAATACTGCCATTTTGCAGATTTGTGGGGAAGATGAGGATTACTTTTTCACTTCATTTTTGGAGCAGATTCCTGTCTTATTTACTTAATGGGTATTTACTGAGTGCCTATTACATGTTAAGCACCTAGAGAAATTGGGACCCAGGCTTTGTCATTAAGAAGCTCACATTCAAGTTGAGGAACTAAAGCAGGTACATCCCTATATACCCATGTTCATAACAGCATTATTCACAATAGCCAAAGGGTAGAAGCAATCCAAGTGTCCATCAACAGATGCATGGATAAGCCAAATGTAGATGTACATACAGTAGCCTTGAAAAGGAAAGAGATTCTAACACATGCTACAACATGGTTGAATCTTAAGGGCATTATGGTGGGAGAAATAAACCAAACACAAATGGATGGATATTGTATGACTACATTTATATGAGGTATTTAGAATAGTCACACTTATAGAAACAGAAAATAGAGTGGTGGTTGCCAGGGGCCAGAGGGAGGGAAAAATCAGGGAGTTGTTATTTAATGTGTTTCAGTTTTGAAAAATGAAAAAGTTCTGGAGGTTGATTTACAACACTGAATATACCTAACACTACAGAACTGTACACTTAAAAATGGTTACGATTATACATTTTATATTATGTATATTTTATCATAATTAAAAAAAAAAACCCAAACAGATATACTCCTTCTACTGTGTGGTAGAAGTAATTATTGAGACAAGAAAGATTGATGAAGTCATAGGAAGTAGAAGGGCTTTCTAGAAAAGATAGCTCTGGCTAGGCAGTAGAAGATGGGGCAGATTTATGTGGCAATGAGGAAGGTAGGAAGGGCAACCCAGGTCAGGAACAGTGAGCAACGTAATAGAAGCTTGATGCTGCTTAAAGACCCAGGTCTAGCAAGGAACAAATCTCCAAATGGCTCTATAATTATGGGTGTCCCAGCCACCTTCCATGTGGGCAGAGACTTAAATGCAAAGTCTACCAGGTTCGTGAAGCTGTGGTATGCTAGACAGGGACTCCTTCATGATTCATTCAGTAAACATATATTTAGCACATAGTGCCCGTGCTATGCTAGGCACTTTGTGTATGTTGGCAGATGCAATACCCCAACAACTCTGAAGTTATTAATATCCCTAATTAACAGAGGCAGGAATTGTGACTCAAAGAGATGAAGTAACTTGCCCAAAGTCACATGACTGATAAGTAGCCAAAACTAAGACTTGGCCTGTGGAGCCCATGCTCTCTGTGTTCACCAAGCTATGCTATCTTTTCTTGGGGGTGAGTGTGAAGTGATGTCTGCTTATAAATTCACAGTAACAATGGCATGTGTGACTGCTACCACTTATCATCTTTTTGCTACTTTGAGACTACCTTGACGGAGTTACCTTACAGCTCTGAGGCCCTGCTTCCTTGTCTGTGAAATAAAGACCTTGTATTGGACTAGATTATTTCTAAGGTTTCTCCCAGATCAAAAAACCCTATTTACTTATTCATCTATCTATCCACTTATCTACCCATCTATCCAACACTAATCTGGTATCTGTTATATACCAGGTATTGAGCTGGTGAGTACTGAGACTGGTAATTGAGATTTGGCAGAACATGGTTCTTGCCTGAAGGGAGATTGTGAAGGAGATGAGATGGATGATTATTGTACAGTATGGGCCATGGCACTGGTAGTGGCGTAGACAGAAGACTGGAGCATAGAGAAGGGGCACCTATCCCTGTCTTGGGTAAGTGGATGTCAAGAGGAAATTATCCCAACGACTAGGAAGGTAATGAGGAAGACCACTAGAACCTTATCCTTCCTTTTGTTCCTATGGTTAGAAGCACACTGCATATTTATTAAATTCAGTTAAGCTTTGTTGACCTTAGAACTCCCTTTTATTTTAAGCCTTGTGGAAAGTTTAGTTGAATTTGACAGGTGAGTGCAGCCAAATATTGATATAGTTTGAATTCTCTTTCGGATTAGAGAAAGATGATCAAGTTGAAGAGAGACGCAGGAGTTAATTTTTTTTTTTTAAAGGAAATTTAGGAAGCATGGAGCAGACTAGTAAGAGGCCCAAGGACCCAGAGTTATTTGAAGTGTTCACAACTAAAGTCACAGATGATTATATTTCAAAGAGGCAAGTGAAATGGCCAACATATTCTTTTAAGACTATGAAGGACTGGTGAATTATAAGAATTAGAATGACTCAGTATTAGAATTCCAATACTAAAGAATTGAAGAGAGGTTTGAGGGGGGAAAAGTTAAAAGAGCTAAATTTATTGAGCAGCTAATATGTATCAGGCATTGTACATTTATAATTTTGTTTTATTCTCCCCACAGTCTTATCCTTCACAGATATGGACTCAGTTGAGGCTCAAGGAGGTTTAACTTTCATAACAGCTAATAGGAGACTGAGCCAGGACTCAAGCCCAAGTTTGTTAAAATCAAGGCCTTTGCCCTTTCTGCTGCCTCATGCTTCTTCAGGTTCTTTGATTACACACCAGAGAACAGGACTTCCCTCTCATCCTTGGAGCCTAGAAAATAGTGATATTCAGAGGTGGCCAGCTCTTAAAATTTTCCAGCATGCCAAAGGAGAGCTCCCCCAGGTTCCTATGTCTTCTTTCTGAAATGGTGGGTCACTGGCTCCCAGAGGTAAATGGCTCTTACTAAAATGTTAATACTCCCCATGCCTTTTTTGCCTCTCTTCATAGTATATGAGTGTTTCATCTTGGCAATTTGTCTCTTAGAAGTGGCTCAAAAAGGTCATCTGAGAGGGGCACCTGGGTGCTCAGTTGGTTAAGCATCAGACTCTTGATCTCAACTCAGGTCACAATCTCATTTTGTGAGCCTGAACCCCATATTGGGTTCTGCACTGACAATGTGGAACCTGCTTGGGGTTCTCTCTGTTCCTCTCTGTCTGCCTCTCTCTTTCTCTGTCTCTGTCTCTCAAAATACATTTTAAAAACTTAAAAAAAAAAAATGTCATCTAAGAGAATGCTGATTGAGGCCAGCTCAGTTATATGTATTTGACCCCTTCTCCTTCCCCCCAAAAAGGTAACTTCATTTCCCTTGCCCCAAATCCTATCTTTGGGGTCCTGAGAGATCTTAGCTTGTTGCCTGGCTCTCAGAGGCCTCCATCTCTGAGGTTCTGACAAGATCACATAGAAGTCTTCACTTTTAACCCCTTATTTCAGGCTCCTTCCTCCTCGCTCAAGGTCTCTCTGTGGACATAAGCTACGGTGTCTTGTCAGGGAGTGTTTTCCCAGCTTGTATTGGAGGCAGGCCAGGCATTTATCCTGGGCCTTTAACCCCCCCAGAAAGCTCCCACATATGGTTACACAAAACAGCAAACTGACCTCCAAATGGTCTAATGAATTATAGCAGTGGGGAAATGTCACCAGCGGGCCGTTTCTCTGCCCTGGTATTCCACAATTTGGGCTACAGTGAAATGGCCGGAGGATGTAAGGAGATTGGAGTTCAAGTCTTGGCCCAAGTCTCAAATCCTGGGGCTGTGAGACTTGACATGCCTGAGCATGTGTTCTTAGCGCTAAATGAAGGACTGATGACAATCCTAACTTCATACCGTTGTGAGAGGCAAAGAACTCAATGTATAGTATTGAAGTTCTGTATAACAAGCCCATAGAATGTATAACAGATGTCATTGCTTGTTGTTATAAAACAAATTTGGCTCAATGAGAGACATTTCTGGAAACTGAGCAGGATGCATGCGCTGTCATCTCTGGCCCCAGTTCCTGGCAAATCTTTTTCATTGCTCAAGTAGGCATGCATGGTATCATTCTCATGTTTATTTTTGTACTCTTTTTCATTTATAGTCTTATAAAGGCTCCCAGAAGCTTTGGTGATTTTTGAATATTTATCTTTGAAAACCGTGATCAGGGTTATACACTCAAACCCAGAGCTAGTCACCCCAGAGTAATTACTTGGATTCTTAGAGCTGTATGTGGATCCGTTTCCCACGAAATCCTGGGACAGCAAAGCTGGCTGTGTATGATAACTGAGGTTTATCTTGCTTGCTAGGGTTCTGGATGGTTGGGAACTCCTGAGGATATTTGATAGTAGGTGAATTCTAAGTCAGGACTGTTACAACTTTGTATATGCTTCTGGTAATGAAATGAGTCTGGGGAGAGAGTATCTCACTGTAAGTGGTTTATGAGTTTCGAGCTAGAAGTCCTGGGAAATTGAAGAGTCTTCTGTGTATTGTCATAAGTTTGTTGGGATTATTACTCTGTTCTGAGAAATCTTCTTGGTGTTCCTCAGACACTTGGGGATTGTTGCTTACCACTATCATCGTGCCATTTCAAATGATTGCGATTCATTCTTCTTGGCTATGTTTCTCAGAACTCTTTGAGTTGTAAATGAAAGAAACCCAACTCAAACTAGCTTGGGCAAAGAGGGACTTGGGAAGGACGCTGGGGCATTTCATATAACCATTGGAAGGATGGGTGCAGCTGCAGCCAGGAGGTATTAGAACAGGTAACTGCCCTAACAACCCCCAAATTTTGGTGCTTAACATTAACGATGTGTTTTTCTTGTTCAGACAGCAGTTCAACATAGTTTTTCCTGGTTAAGCCACTTTTGGTGTTTCAGGGACACAGGTTTCTTCCATCTTTTGCCCCCCTTCTCCTCTGTGATAAAATTCTCTCCTTTGAGCCTGCAGATGGAGAGGGAGATTCAAGGATCTCAGGTGGGAGGTTTTCATGGGCCAGATCTGGAAGTGACTTATATTACTTCTGTCCTCATTCCATCAATTATTACTCAGTGCAGTCCCTCAGTGAATGAGTACATGACTCCACCTAATGACAAAGGAGCCCGAGAAATATGGCCTGTTTGCCCAGGAAGAAAAAGAAATAGGTTTGGTGAGCATGTAGCTAGTTTGAGCCACACAGGCATTCACCATCAAAATTCTGTCTTTTGCCTTTGTTTCTCTTCCCACATAGTAGGGAGCATGGTCACCAAATGCTCCTAAACTTTGAATCTCACTGTTGTTAAAGCAGAGAAGTGACCTACATTCTTACTGGCTCTAAGTAAAAAAAATTCAGAGTAATGATTCGCTCAGTTTGGATCATGTGACCATCCCTGAACCAATCAGTGGTGAGCAGGAGGTCAGGGTCACTTAGCATAGATGTGGCCTCTGGAAGCCCCACTTGGGCTGCTCCTCCAGAAGGGGGGTGCTTGTGAGACACAAAGCCAGTCTTTTTACTAAAAAGGCTCAGCCTTTTTTTGTTGTTGTTTCTACTCTTGTGGAAAATTCAGTACAATTTTATAGTCATCTTTCCAGCCCTTCTTACCACAGTCACATCAAAAGATATTTCACTGCATCAGTGACACCATCATTTCTTTTTCTTTTTAAGACTTTATTTTTAAGTAATCTGTTCACCCAGTGTGAGGCTTAACCTCACAACCCTGTGATCAAGAATCACATGCTTTTCTGACTGAGCCAGCCAGGTGCCTCAGACTCTTATCGTTTCTAATGTGTACAGCTATCCTATTCACCACTAAAAAAGAAAGAGAAAATAAGGTTCCAAATAAACTATGACACCATGCAAAGATGCTATTCATTGTAAAATGCATCCTAATTTCCTGTCAAAATATAAAAGATGTTTTAGAATTGATGAAAGATGACATTCATTACAGCCAAGCTCTTTACTTTCATGCCTTAGTACTGCTGTTCTTTTGTTTCTTTAGTCCATCCATTAATTTCAAAAATATTTATAGGCCAGGCAACAGGAATAAAAGTTCAGTTTCTGCCTTCTTAATGCTTACTGCCTTGCCCCCTTTTCCACCCTGGTGTTATGAAGCACCTGCTATGTGCTAGACAGTCTATTGAGCATGGAGGGTTCAAGAAGGAATATGAAGTCTTTCTCCTCAAGAGATTTATAGCCTGGGGGAATAGAAACAGTGAGATGTAGGAAGACAGTCATACAAACAAAGGAGTAAATAAAGGATCACAGTTCCCATTATTAAGGTCCTTACAAGGTACAGTGGGCCCCCAAAGTAGAGGGAATGGTCAATTCTGCTTTGAGGAATGAGAATGGTTGTGCCGTGTTTATTAAGATGACTGTGCACTGTTGAATGAATAAGCAGTGGTCTATTTTGAATACTAATATGCAGTTTTTGCACATATACCTGATAATAACTAGGTAGGCCAACATGTTTTCCAATGCTTATTTAAGTCACCCCAAACTTCCTATCAAGCTTCACAATCTCAGACCTGGGTGTCTGAGTCAATTAAGCGTCTGACTCTTGATTTTGGCTCAGGTCACGATCTCACATTTCATGAGTTCGAGCCCCACACTGGGCTCCACCCTGAGAACAAGGAGCCTGCTTGGGATTCTCTCTGTCTCTCTCTGCCCCCTTCTGCCCCCCCCTCCAAATAAATAAATAAACTCTAAAAAAATAAACATCACAATCAAAAGACACATGTGGGTCTCTTTTCTTTATGCAAACACTAATGAATCGTCTGCAAAAGCTTTTTTAGAGACAAAAATTTACCCTATGGTGGAGGCAGTTGGCTTTTTCTGTACATTAGTTACCGAGATTCCTTCCAGGAATTGTTTTTAACTGTGTGATGATTTTTCACTCCCTTGTGGCTGCTGTGGATCACATCCAGGGGGAGAAGAGCGAGACCATCCAAGAAGGGCTTGATGCAGGCGCTCAGGGTGGTACTGGGTCCCCACAGCAGGGTTTACAGGGATGGGATTTGGAGAAAATGTAGACGAGGCTGTTTGGGCCTGGACTGAGAGGACAGCCATTTCAGGACTTTTCCTTAGAAGGTCCCAGGGCTCTGACCATATAACCTGAGTGCTGGATCCTTGTCTCTCAAGCAAGGATGCCAGCTAAGGTTAAGGCCATTTTTATTGGTTGAAAAACATGAAAACACCAAGACTCTCAGAAGTAAAGAGTTTTTTGGATTGTTTGTTTTGAGGTTCATGCAGAGGTCAGCAGAGGGTCAGTGTCTGTCCGACTTCTGGCTATAAGAAAAAGCTTACTTAATGGGTCTGGAAAAGAATCCAACTTTAAACTATTCTTCATTCCTCTGGTTTATGAAGAACCTGGAAATGAGCCCTGAGATATACAGGAGTTTTTTTGTTTTTTTTAACTTTCCAGGCCAGTACCTGGGGGTTGGGGTCGGGGTGAGAAGTGGAATATACCTCATCCTTCAGCGTGGGATGGGGGTTACTGTACCTATACCAGAGGTGTTGGATAGTGGGATGGCAGAAAAGAACCCCTAGCACCCTTCAGGAGGACTCCTGGTAGGCATACAGAAAGAGGAAGAGCAAAGGGAAGGTTTACAAAAAACTCCACAAAAGCAGAAACCCATCCTTTGAAATCAGCACAAGGTTTATGCCCAGGAGTGATTTATGGGTGTACAGAGAAGGAACATTAAAAGAGTAATTGTTGGCTCTTTATTTTGGAAAAGTATGTGTACTGAGAGTGGAAGCAGGGAGCTTTATTTTCTCTTTTACCTTGCTCCGACTTCCATTAGTGTTAATAGGATCATATATTCTAGACTTTACTTGGCTTGCTGCCCTGACATAAATGTTTGAATTCCTTGTTTTGCTATTATATATGAACAACAAAAGGGAAACAAGGAAAGAATGTTGAGAGCTAAATTATCCTATATGCCTTATTGTGGATGGGATTTATTCTCTTGGGTCCTCCACTATTAAGATTATCTGATCAGATGATCTGTGTTTCTGATAGCTACATCTAGACAGCTTTATAACTTGTTTGTTTGAAGTGGTTTGTTCGGGGGATGGCTAAATGTATTTTTTATTTGGTGGAACAAGGTGAGTTGTGATCCGGGTAATATGAGCTCTAGGCCATCACAGGTGTTATCCAAGTGGCCAGTAGAACTGAGTGTTCTTGTTGTGGCCAGTTGATCCTGGGGGCATTTATTAGGTGGTCATTTGATCTACATTGACCCAACTTACCCTCCTGGTAGAGGATTCATTTCTTAGGGTTACTGCTACAGATCTGTTTATTTCAATTAAACAAATAACAATTGAGGTCCTGCCATGCCTCGAGTATTGTTTCAGTCTTGGGAATACTCGGTGCATAGATCCAGAATCAGACTGTTCAAGAAACCCAATAGAGTTAGAAACCAAAAATTTTTCGGTTTGAAGGGACCTTAGAGATAATCCTATCCAGGGTCAGCATACTTTTTCTGCAAAGAGCCAGAAAGTGAATGTATTCGGTTTAGGGGGCCACATACCATCTCTGATGCATATTGTTCTTTGTTTGCTTTTACAACCATTTAAAAATGTAAGATCATTTTAAACCAGGGGTGGAGGGCATAGGCTGGATTTGGTCCATGAGCTGTGGGTTTTCCAACCCCTGATCTAACCCATCCCCCACCCTTTTAAAAAGTATTATTAAAGTAATCTCTACACTTAACATGGGGCTCAAACTCATGACCTCAAGATTAAGAGTTGCATGCTCTAACTCCTGAACCAGCCAGTGTTATCAGTGCTGCCTCCCCCTTTTTTTTCAATCAAAGAGGAAACTAAGAGCCAGAGGGTGAAATAACCCCCCTCTGTACCCCCCTACCCCCCACCGACCAAGAACACAGCTAGTTCTTGACACTGTTGGACTGTTGACCCTTAATAAAGGGTCACTAGAGGTTCAGGCCCACACCTCAAACTGCCTGGTTACTTTTCAAATATATAGTTTTAGTCCCGAGGGAAGTAGAAATTTAATTATTTTTTAAAATATTTTTAATGTTTATTTATTTTTGAGAGACACAGAGAGAGACAGAGAACAAGCAGGGGAGGGGCACAGAGAGAGGAGACACAGAATCTGAAGCAGGCTCCAGGCTCTGAGCTGTCAGCACAGCCTGATGCAGGGCTTGAACTCATGAGCTGTGAGATCATGACCTGAGCCAAAGTCAGACACTGAACCCACTGAGCCACCCAGAACTTAATAATTAAGTAAGTCATTAGGTACCTACCACATTCCAGGCACTGTGTTTGGAACTGAGGTGGTAAAATTAGCATGACTAGATCCCAGCACTCTATCAGGCCAGTAGTGGGTGCAGGCAGTTGAGATGGCAGTGTGGAAGATAGCATGTGGGGATGAAGAGTGGGTGTCTTTGGAGCGTAGGAAAGCACTCCTCCTTCAGTATGTGGGGTGTTTCAGTGGGTGTATAAATGTATCCATTCATTCATTGCACCTCCCACACTTGTGTTTTGGAAGCCCCTAACTGGCCTAAAGAAAGGGGAAAGAGGCTTGGCTTCCTCCATACTTGCTTATTTTTTTTTCTGTGGGAACTGATACCTTATGCACATCCTATATATGCATTGGTGGGTTATGAGATTAAAGGAAGTAATGTGAAAAAGGATAAAGACGGCTTATCTGGCAGTTGCTTTGTTTGTACTAGTTTATCTAGGCAGGGGCAGTGACACACGTATGAAAACACAGAAGATCAATCATAGAACATTTAATATTGTTGAACTGGAAGGGATTTTAGAACTCACTGAGCTATATACCCTTTCATTTAACAGATAAAGAGCATGAGGCCCAGAGATGTCAGAGTTTTTACTATGGGTCACACAGCTAATTCATAGAATCTCAGAGTTGTAAAGGCCCTTAACAGGTGTTTAGTATAACCACCCAAATAATCGTAAAAAATAAGAATCAAAACCAACATTATTGAAAGTTTATTGACATAAATAGTAATATATATTACTTCATTTAATTCTGACAATAGCTCAGTGTAATAGGTAAGATTACCATCCCCATTTTACAGCCGAGTAAACTGAGCTTGAAGAGATTAAGTAAAATTTGCCCAAAGTTAGTCAGTAAATAGTAAAAGCAGTAAATCGTAGAAGCAGGATTCAAGTCCAAGCTCAAGTGCTTAACTTGCTCAGAGCCCTTTACTCCCACATGACTGTGACAACTACATGGGAACTCATTGGCTAAGCAGACCCATGCCAGGGCTGCTGATGTCTCATCCTTTCACCAGATGTATATGCTTAATATGCAGATGTGGGCCAGGAAAACCTATTGCTCAGCAGCTGTCTTTACGGTGTCACAGAACAGTTTTGGGAATTAATGTGCACAGTAGAATTCTGTCTGAACTTCAAGTTTCCCTTGAAGACGTGGGAGCCTGGTTGGTTTCCCCAAATCTGATGACATTTGTAGAGGCAGAACTAGAAGATTCTGTCTGCATGTGTTACCCTCTTTTTGCAAAACCGTTTAGATTTAAAATCGTGGTTCCAAACTATAGTCTGAGGCATCTTGGGGTTTGTGGGTTGGAGAACTGAGGGATTCTGTAAGAAAAATTGGGCATAGGTTTGGCTTTGAACCAAATGATGCCTAAAACAAATATCTTTGCAGCATTAATTTTTCAGTTCTGACAGATGAGAACAACCAGCTCATTAGATGTACAGTACCTTGGGATGTTTTCTTTCCCTTCTTAGGTAACTTGCATGTTTTTCTCACCTGACAATGGTAATACATGGGTTTGCTTGATTGGAGTTTTTTCTTTGAAGTCAAAGACATTTTAACAGATTTGTAGAGGTTATTC
>NW_027532025.1:765437-784939 GCF_008692635.1 Crocuta crocuta | reverse complement strand
GTAAAAAAAAAAAAAAAAAAAAAAACAAAAAAACCCTGTCTACCTAGATTATTGTTTTTTACATAAGGAATATTGTGGGCTTTGTTTGCACTGTAAGCAGAGTTTATCTATATGGCAGTTTTTACATTTTAGCTCAGAAAGCTATGTCCTTTGAACCTAGGCCCCTGGGTTGGTATGTATAAGTCAATACACAGCATTAATAATCACTGCTTATCACTTGGAGGAAGATCCAAATTAAATAAAGAAGGATTTCGTGAAGTTGTGAAAAAACAGATTTAGGCTGTCTTGGTAAGAATCTTGAGGGATTTTGCAGGGAGGAGAGATGTAATGCAAGTCTTCTCATTTGTGGGCGTTTGAGAAATCCCTTAAAATAGAGAGAAACACATGAATATTTGTTTTCTAACAGAAAATAATTCAAAGACCTGCCCATGTTTTCTTGCCAAAGCTTTTTTCTTTTCAAGCTTCAGCCAACCCGCCAGAAATTTTTTCTGATTGTATCAGGGAGAAACCTCACTTAGCACTTGCTTGCTTAATACCTACTTTTAAACATTTCTTATCTGTTAATGATTGTTTCTTTTAACTATACCAGGGCATATCCCTGCTTTACTGCAGCTTATATCTACTCCACTTCCCCTTTCAGTGGTCATCTTCAGAAAAAGCAGTAGGAGGTGGAGGATGGCTCAAAGAATGAGAAGGATTTATTTTGACTCTATGGTAGTATGCTGTGTTACCAGATAAATATTCAGTGCTACCATGTTCTGGAGATTAGACCTGTGTTTTTTCTTTCTAACTTTTTATTTTGAAAATTTTCAAACAAGCAGATTAGTGAAAAGAACATTCAAAAACTCTTAGATCTACTAGTTGTTAACATTTTGCCCCATAGGCTTTATTTTTTTCTGTATACAGATTTACATTTTTTGGGGGGGAGTGGATTGGGAGGCAAGACATTATGATACTTTGTTTCTGAATACCTTCCTTTTTCTCTCCAAAGTGTAAGGACCTTCTTCCCCATAACCACAATAGCATTATCATGCTCTGGAAACTTAACATCAATTCCATAATGTTGTCTAATACGCCATCTATATTTAAATCTCACCTTCAATCAGTTGTCTTTTTGCTGTGTAACAAACCGTGCCAAAACTCTGTGGTTTGAGACAACCGCCATTTATTAATGCTCGTGATTCTGTGGGTCAACCGGTTGGGTCTTGCAATGAGGATCAGACTCAGCTGATCTTTGGCCGGGCCTCTTCAATCTGTGCAGTCAGCTGCTGGATCCACTGGGGACTGGCTGCTCTAAGCTGGCCTCAGTTTGGATGGCTTGTCTCTGCCCTGGAGAGCCTCTCATCCTCCAGCAGATAGTCCACACTTGCTTCCATGGCATGTAGGAAGATTCCAAGAAAGAGTGGGAGTGTGCAAAATGTTTCGAGGCCTCGCTTGGAGCTAATACAGCATAACTTTTGTTGCAGTCTTTTGGCCAAAGCAAACCACAAGTTCTTGATAGGAGGAACTGCAAAGTCATATTACTCAGAGGCATAGATACAGGGGAGTGAACAATTGCAGCCCCTTATGCAATCTATCATACCCCTTTTGTCCAAATAATAGTAATGTTAACAATGTAATTGTTGATTTGTTTTCAAAGAGCCAAAGATTACACATTAAATTTAGTTGTTATGTATCTTTAGTCTCTGTTTTTTTTTTTTTAGTCTTTTAATCTATGATTGTCTTCTTTTTTTGTATTTTATGAAATTGATATTTTNTTCCGGCAAGAATTCTAAAGAGCTGACGTTGTATACCTCCCATTGCCTTACAAGGAGTAGCCCAAAATGTTAATTTATCCCATTACTGCTGATAGTTAGTAGAGTCATTTGGCTGAAGTAGGGTCTGCCAGATTTTGCAGTCATAAAGATGCCATTTCCTGGAGATAGATGTGCACTAAGTCTGGACATTTGGTGCTAAAGTTCTAAATATATCAAGATATATTTATTAGATACCTACTGTTCATGTAGTCTTGCATTTAGTACTGTGGTGAATCTAAAAATTTGGAAGGAATGTTGCCTGTCTGAAGGAATATGTATTTTTCTTGAATTAAATTACTTTTAAAAACTGACAAAGAGTACAGAAATGGTGATTTTTTTTTTAGAGAGAGAGAATGAGAGAGCAAGAGTGCAAGCAGGGGAGAGAGGCAGAGGGAAGAGCAAATCTTAAGCAGGCTCCATGTGTGGTGTGGAGCCAGATGCCCCAGGAGTGGTGATCATAAGTTAATAACTAGTTTATGAAAACTTTTTATTGATGTATATATAAAGTACATAGAGAAAAGTGCACATAAGTGTAATGACTTGATGAGGTTTTCAGACTGAACACACCAGTGTACCCAGCACCCGGATTAAGAAACAGAAATGATATAAGCATATCTCAGTAAGTCTGATTTTTTTTTAATAGTTTATTTATTTTTGAGACAGAGAGAGACAGAGTATGAGTGGGGGAGAGGCAGAGAGAGAGGGAGGCACAGAATCTAAAGCAGGCTTCAGGCCCTGAGCTGTCAGCACAGAGCCTCATGTGGGGCTCGAACCCACAAACCGTGAGATCATGACCTGAGCCAAAGTTGGTCGCTTACCGACTGAGCCACCTAGATACCCCTCAGTAAGTCTGATTTTTAACTGTATAGAACTTATATCCAAATAATGGTTGTCTTTTTTCCATACCAATTAATTTATGAGTGGCCCAAGGAAATCAGTGTCATTTTAAGCTTAAAATGGTGTTCCTAACTTGATCAGTCTTGGGATCCATCCAGCTGTATGGATGGATCAGAGTAACTTTCTGATTAACTTTGTTTCAGAGTAACTTTCACATGGTGTATCTGGGTGGCTTAGTCAGTCAAGTGTCCAACTCTTGATTTTGGCTCAGGTAATGTTCTCAGGGTCGTGGAATAGAGCCCCGTGACAGGCCACACTCAGTATGGAGCCTGCTTAAGATCCTTTCTGTCTCTCTCCCTCTGCCCCTCTCCTCTGTACACGCTCTTTCTCTCTCTCTAAAGACAAAAGGCAGAGTAACTTTCACAGTGTCCATGGTAATCTTTCCTCCTTCATTCGTATCTGACAACAGGAGGTCACCTTTCCTCTCCCAAGGGTAGCCATCCTGTGCCTGCTATCCTACCCTGTCTAGACTTCCCTGAGCTTGGTCCTTCTTCTTCTTCCTTTCCTCTCTTCCATCTATCATCGGTTTTTAGCTTCTTTTCTTTGGTTCCTGCCCCTCACCTTCTATACTTAATACTAGTCCTTCTGCTTCTCCTCACCAGGTGCTATTCTCTCTCTCTCCTTTTTATCACCAAATTTCTTTTTTTTAATTTTTAAAGTGTATATATTTATTTGAGAGAGACAGAGCACAAGTTGGGAAGGGGCAGACAGAGAGAGAGAGAGAGAGAATCCCAAACAAGCTCCACACTGCCAGCACAGAGCCTGACGTGGGACTCAAACTCATGAAATTGTGAGATCATAAACTGAACTGAAAGCAAGAATAGGGCATTTAGCCAACTGAGCCACCCAGGCACCCCATCACCAAACTTCTTAAAAATTGCCTCCTCTTCCTCTTTTTTTTTTTTTTAAGTTTATTTATTTTGAGAGAGAGAAAGGCAAAAAGAGTCAGTTGGGAGAGCAGTAGGGAGAAAAGGAGAGAGAATCCCAAGCAGGCTCCTCACTGTTGGTGAAGAGCCCCACGCAGGGCTTGAACTCATAAACAACAAGATCATGACCTGACCTGAAACCAAGAGTCAGACGCTTAACTGACTGAGCCAGATGTCTCCCACCTTTCTCTTTAGCCCATTCATCCAAATGCCCTTTCATCAGAATTGGCAAAGATGAAGCCAAACTTTCACTTTTCGCAGATGACATGATAGTCTACATGGAAAACCTGACAGACTCCACCAGAAGCCTACTAGAACTGATCCATGAATTCAGCAAAGTCACAGGGTACAAAATCAGTGTACAGAAATCGGTTGCATTTTTATACACCAACAATGAAGCAGCAGAAAGAGAAGTCAAGAAACCAATACCATTCACAATTGCACAAAAAAAAAACCATAAAATACCTAGGAATAAACCTAACCAAAGATATAAAAGACCTATATGATGAAAACTATAGAAAACTTATGAAGGAAATGGAAGAAGACACAAAGAAATGGAAAAACATTCCATGATCATGGATCGGAAGAATAAATGTTGTTAAAATGTCAATACTACCCAAAGCAATCTATACATTCAGTGCAATTCCAATCCAAATTGCACTAGCATTCTTCTCAGAGTTAGAATAAACTATCCTAAAATTTGTATGGAACCACAAAAGACCCTGAATAGCCATCCAAATGTCCTGTGAGACTTGGTTTCTTTCCCCATGATTCTAGTGAAGTTCATAAGCAAATTCCTAGATGTTAAGTCAGCCTTTTTTAAAGCCTTGTTTTCTTAGATTTCTGCTTCCTATGGAGTCTTATTCTTCTTTTCTTTGGGACTATCTTCTCTGTTGGCTTCTATTTGTGTGGTCTTAGTTTTCAGCTACAGTTGGACTTCCCAAAGAAAGAACAACAGTAATTCTGGCTTCTTTTGGTCTGAGAATGGCATTTCTTAGGACTTTTATTCATGGAGTATGGATCAGTATCTTAGAATTTATCTGTGATTTGAAGATTGTGGTTTTCATGGCAACCTCTCAATTGAATTAATGTAAACTTTGTGTAACCTAAGTTTTTTTAATGCTGTGCATGGTAAGAACTCAATATATGTTTGCTGGAATCATTCAATCATTCAATTATTCATTTATATGTTGAATAAGTATTTACTAAATATCTAGTCAATGAATTGATTGTTAAATTCCACAGTAGGTTACATTTTTTAAATATCTAAACATCTATCAAAATACATATCCTTTCTTTTTGTTTTCATTTTTGTTGAAGTTTGCTTGTTTTTTCCTAATTTGAGCAATTACTAGCTATATGACTCTTGGGTAAGTTATTTAACCTCTAGAAATCTTTACTCTTTAAAATAGGGGTAATAATAGTATCTGCCTTCTGGAATGTAGTAAAGATTAGATGAGAAAAATGCACAGAGAGCACAGAACACATTGCTATGAGATAGCAATGACTCGATAAATGTTGGTTATTGTTATTACTTGCTGTGATGGGTGAGTATTGGACTTTGGTCCTCACAGAAAACATCCTGAACTAGTTATTAGTCTTCCAATTTTTCAAAGAGGGAAACTGAGACTCAAGAAGAGGATTTAAATAACTTGCCACAGGTCACAGAGCTAATAAATTGCATATCTGGGATATCTGATTCATAGCTTGTGCCTTTTACAAAACTCTATGGAAAGCCTTTCAGCATCTTGTAGGACACTGAGAAGTAAACTAGGAGTCTCTTTATAGTGGCTAAAATCAACTAATATTGTTGTCATTTGCCTTCCAAAAGGTAGGACATACTAAGGAAGTTCTGCGTGGTTGGGAAAACTCCAGTCCTAAAGGGCAGATTAATAAAGATTTTATCTTAAAACCACAGGATTCTAGGGTTTAGAAGAATTTTAGGTTTAGAAGGATTTGCCCACCCAGTTATTGAATTTTCTCTCTAACCATCCAGCCAAGGGGTCATTCGGTTTATCCTTTAACACTTCCAGTGCAGTGAAGTCATCATCACCCCAAGGCAGCTCATTCCCCTTTCCACAACTCTCACAATGAGACTGTCTTTCTCTCTCCAACGTCTAACTGAGCTTCCCCTGCATGTGTCTTACACCCATTGGTCCCAGCTGGTAGTGGATGGCCACATAAAGTAAGTGGAACTCCTATTTCCTAAGGCAGCCTTTCAGATTCTTGCTGTTTACTCTCCATTTTCATTCCCAACACCTCCTCACCAGGTTGAACAGCTTCAAGCCTTTCATTTACAGCTTCCCCAGAACAAACACAAGTGGATCTACTCTTTTTTTTCTTTTTGGTGTGACAGAGAATAAAAACCATGCCTATCTCATGAACATTTTGCTTTTCCTTCAGTCTTTCTCATTATATATGGTACCACCATCCACCCAGTTGGTCAAGATAGGAACCTAGGAGTTTTTTCACTATTCTCATACAGTTCATCAGCTACTCTTGTTCAATCCTATCTCCAAATACAAAATCCATCTCTACTACCATCACCCTGGTCTAAGCCACCATCATCTCTCCCCTGATTCCTTTTGTTAAAAATTTTTAATGTTTTATTTATTTTTGAGAGAGAGAGAGAGGGAGACACAATGGGAATGGAGGAGGAACAGAGAGAGAGGGAGACATAGAATCTGAAGCAGGCTCCAGCCTCTGAGCTGTTAGCACAGAGCCTGATGTGGAACTCGAACCCATGAATTGCAAGCAAGATCATGACCTGAGATAAAGTCGGCTGCTTACCTGACTGAGCTACCTAGGCACCCCTCTCCCCTGATTCCTAACTCTTGCCCCCTCCTTACACAAAGCAACAGAATAATCTCTTTAAAGCACAAATCAGACCATCCCCGCTCCTGCCCCTCCCCCCCCCGCCCCCCATTAAAAGACTTTTTTGACTTACCATTGCCCTTACAACAAAATCCAGTCTCTTTTTGCGGTCAACAAGGCCCTGCCGTCATCTGAAACATTCTTCCCTGTTATTCATTCACTGTTGGTCCCTGGTGGCCTTTATGTTCCCTAGACATGCCAAGCCTTTTCCTCCAGCCAGCCCTTACACTTCTTGTTACTTCTGCCTGTGCTCTTTGTGGAGCTTTGCAAATGGCTGGCTCATTCTTGTCAAGCTTCAGCTCAGATACCACTTCCTCAGAAAGGCCTGTTCTGATCACTCATCAGAGGCCCTAATCTCATTATTTTGCACCTGCCTTTCAAACCTGTACTGCCTCTCTTGAGAACATAAATTCTTTGGTGACTGGATATAGGCTGTTGTGTTAGCAGCCACAGCTTCTACAAGTGGCATAGTTGCTGCCCATAGAAGGTGCTCAATAAATATCTGCAGGATAAATAAGTAGCCTCATGATTGACTGGATGTAAGTGTATTGGGGGCATATTAAGAATTGGTTTGATTCTGAAGTTGCCACTTCCTGTGAGATTTTAGGGCAAATTATGTTACCTTTCTGGGTTTCAGTTGCCTTATCTGTATAAAAACAATCCTATTTTTTAAAAAAAGCAATCCTATCTACTTCACACAATGTTGTGAATATCAGTTAAGATATTGGCTGTGGATGTACCTGCCATGGTACCTGGCACATGCTAGGTGTTCAGTCTCCCACAAAACCTGGTGCTTCATTGCGATGCGGTGCTTCATTCTATCAAGCTTGAACCTGACTAATGGAACTGTTTCTGCGGTGTGCCTGGGAGTGCATGACCCATAAGATGCCTGCAACTCCCTTCAGGTTACGCTTGCCTGGCTGTGAAGGCACTGCTAACTCTGGATATCCGAGGTGGTGCTGCGTGACGCTCATTCTGAAAAGCCAGAAGTGCCAGGCCCTGAGCCTTCAGTGGGGTGCTGAACACAGACTCCAGAAACCGAAATGATCAAACCTGACATTGTGTGGCCCATCTCTTGTCAAGATGGATTGGGATGCTCTGTCTAGACAGTTGTCTCCTTTGGGAAATCACAGTTGCTCTGAGAGGAGGCACATGGTCTACTGTTAAGAATACCAAATAGGCCTGTGAGCTGTTGGGGGGGGGCGCGGGGAGGAGTTGCTGTGAGGTGGGTGGGCCTGTGCCGCAGAGCCTGCCAAAAAGGAGCTGTCAGCTTCTATACTCACAGGCCTCTCAGAATCATGCTGAGAGAATTCTCCTTCACACATGCCGTGTCAACAGAGCCCCCAGTCCATGGGAAGGTACACATATCACTGCCAGCCTTCCCAGAGCCAGTGATCCTATGCCCCCACCGAGGAGTGCTGGACGAATTGAAAGGTAACCCTGTAACATGGATAACCTGCTGGGAAGGGGGGCCGAAGTCCTTACACAGCTTGTTTGGTTTGTTTCTCCTGTAGGCTGTTAAGAGTATTTTAACATGAGGCTCTAGAATTAGATAGACCTAGATTCGCATCCCGGCAATGTCATGACCTTGGCTGAGTGACTTAACATCTCGCATTAGCTTCTCACCTAAAGCAGGGATAATAAGGACTCCCTATCTTATCTGGTCACTGTGAGGATCAGGTCATATGGTACGTGCAAAAATCTTAGTTTTGTTCCAGGCACATAGCCAATGTTCAGCGAATGATCTTTCTCTTTATTAGCCGGGACAGGTTGGAATTTTGAGTTTGTTCCTGATGAGCCTCACCCATATTGAACTTTGGGCCTTGATTCTCTCTTTGCCAGCTATGTGCCTGGGACAACTTATCTAACCTCTCAGTCAGTGTTTTTATCTGTCACATGAAGTTTATAATTCCCACCTTATAGTGAAGGTCGAATGACCTCAGAGTGCCTGACACATAGTAAGTGCTCAAAATACTCATTTCTTCCACCTTTGGTTCTCAAGTATCTGAAATACGGTCCCTTTAAGCTTGTTAAGATTCCTCACTAGCCTTGTATGCAGCTGTGTTCAGACAGCTTTGGCAGAAGGAAAGTCTTTTTTTTTTTTTTAAATAGACTGTTTCATAATCTTTTGGCTCAGATCTGCTGCTGCTGTACCCTGTGCTTCTCAGGGTCCCTGGGTCCTCCTGAAATCAACTTGTGCCTTGCCTCTCACCTAAATGACCCTGGAAAGTGACTACCTTGGAAGATGTTGCTGAATGCAGAATGGATTTTCCTCCCTGCTCGTGGGGGTGAAACTGGCTCAGGGATTCTTAGCTGCAGGGGGAGGGGCCATTGGGCCTGGACTGCAGTTGGACATAGTGGCCAGGAGTTTTCTGGTTTTCATTAAAATTCTCTGGCTGTCTTTCGGGATTGCTCATTGGATATGACTGTGTGCTGGAGGTGGGTGTACTGTTCTCTCGGCTACCCACACCCATCAAATCACAGTGGCCCTGAGGACGAGAGGAAAATTGAAGGTAGAGAACAGGCTGGCTAAGGGGTCTTGTTCAGCAATCTTTGTGATAGGAGCCCTCTGTCTACAGCTACAGAGCTTGAGTGTTAGAACCTCTTAAACGCAGACGGGAAAGCAGACATAGCCCAGCTGGGAATGGGTAGCAGAGAGAATCCTCTTACAGCTTACCCTTGATGACAGACTTGCTTTTCAGGGCAGATAGAGGTTTCCTGGCAGCTGTCAGAGAGTCCCCAAATGTTACATCAATGAATGAAGTCAGTCTGATCTAATCATTTTCTGAGGTGCTTATACCCTTATATGCCCAAGGGGATGGGGGTTGGGTGGCAGTTCTCTGAGGGTGACAGACTGAAGTAGAGAAGACTCCATTTTCAAGAGTTAATTTCTGGTAGTTAAAGAAATCTCACTTGAGATTAGAATTTGAATCTGAAAGTCTAGGTTCAAATGATGACTCTGCTATTGACTTGCTCTGTGATCTCAGTCAACTTGCTTCCGCGGGATAAATTATGTAAAGCTTGTGGCATATCATATGTTCTCAGTAAGTGGTGGATGTTGTTATAAAGTGCGCTAGGTTTGACCTGTCACTCCAGCTCACCAAGATATATCCCAGTTCTGTCATCTAAAACAGTTGTTCTACATCCCTCCCAGCTTTGTGTCATTTAAGACGTTGAGGCAAATGTGTTCCCTAGGGCACACTGAATCTTCTTTCACTGGAAAAATACATCAAAACCATATTATTAATGTTTCCCAGTGAGACGCTTACAACATCAGATATTTCATCACTAGGTAACTTAGTAGGAAGAAAAACAGGATTGTTCCTGTCATTCTTGATGGATAGATTGTGAGAAGGCCATTTAATTGATTTTGGGTATAAATGTCCCTTCACTCCCAAGAGAGCAGCACTGAGGCTGCCATTTGCTCTCATAGTAAAACCCTATTTCCAGTCTTTTCTCCATGATTCTCAAACCTTGTGTTATAGCCACAGTGGACTGCTCACAAAAAATTAATATGGAACATATCATATACACCAAAAAGTATTCCAAATATGGGGTTACAGTTCTTAGAAGAACAATAAACTGAAAATTGTACATCCGCCATTCAGTCTGTAAAATTGAATGTTATTGGTACCCTAGAGTCTGCTTATATACCTTCTCTTCTCACCACAGGCAGTGATTATCCTGAATTTTGTGTTGATCATTCCCTTACTTTATAAATGGTTTAGCCACACGTTTGTATTACTAAACTGTATATTGGTTCGTTTTTTAAAACAAGAAGCAAGTACAAATCTGGCAAGTTTTGTAAGAAAAGGGCAATAGTGCCACTATTAGGTCTAAAAATAAGCTGATTTGGGTTCATAATTTGACTTTAGCTTTCCTAGGAGTTACAAAAGGTCCTGATGGGGAAGTTGGTGGGCAAAGTTATAAGTGAATCCTAGGAAATTTAAAGCCCACCATTATCAGGGCATCTGATGGGGCTATAGTGTGGGTCAGGCACTGGACATCTGGTGGGATATGGTCACAGAGCAGAATACTCTATCTTTTTTATCTCTCATTTCTCTGTGGCCTACCTCCAGCTCTCAGGGATTAGGTTGGAGCAAAGCTTTTCTGTGGGATATAGTGAATGCCATCAGCTAACCCAAACAGACAGCATGGAGGACATGAGCAGGCGTTTCATTAGCGCAAGGTCAAGGCAAATGGAATCAGAGGTCTGGTCCAAGTTTACTTATCATCCTTTGCCAGGTTAAAAAGACAATATGCAGTACCATCCATGGTATTTTCTTACCTAAAATTGACCCCTAAATCTAATCAAGCCTCTAAAGCTAACTTTGATTTATCAGAAAGATGGAAGAAATTAAATTTTACGCCAAGGAAGCAAATAGATAAATACTGACTGTTGGACAACTGATTTGACGTTTGCAACATCAGTGGCAGGAAAAAAATGATAATGTGACTTAAAAATTATAATCAATGTAATTTATGAATCTTTTTTTTATTCAAATAGTCTATGTTTTAGTTTGCTATAGCTGCCATAACAAAATACCACATACTGCATAGCTTAAACAACAGAAGTTTATATTTTTCACATTGCTGGAGGCAGTGATTAAGGTGCTGGCAGGTTGATTTTCCCCGAGGCCTCTCTTTTTGGTTTAGAGATGGTTACCCTCTTCCTCCCTCTTCACATAGTTACCCGTCTGCATGCACGTGGCCCCAGTGTCTCTCCACATGTCCTAATCTGTTTTTTTCTTACAAGCACATCAATCATATTGGATTAGGGGCCACCCTAAAGGCCTCATTTTAATGAAGTTACCCCTTTAAAGGCCCTATCTCCAATTGGAGTCACGTTCTGAGGCTCCGACTCTTAGGCCTTCAACATATACATTTGGGGGTCAGAGGAGACATGATCCCGCCCGTAACAATCTAATTGTAAAAGAGGATTGTTGCAATATTGGGGAAATTTTATTATGGACTGATATCAAGGGGTCACTTCATTTTTCTATGTATGATAATAGTACTGTGATGTTAGAGAATGGGTAACATAGAGGTGGGTTCTGAAATACACAGAGATGAAATGATATGATGTGGAATTTATTATAAAACATTTAAACAAAGAAACCATAGAAAAAAGCCAAAGTGTTCATATGTTAAGTCAGTGATGAGTATCATGGGCCTACTTTTCAGTATGTTTGAAAATTTTATGATCAAATACTGAAAATATTTAGATCAACAATTCCAAAGAGGGTTTAATGGCAGTGGGGATTTTGGTGATGGCCGTCTTCACCATGTCTGTCCCATGAGTTTTTCTTCTCCCATCTGGTTGGCTTCTTCATGTGGTAGTCATTTTGGGGTCCTGTGATGACTGTCTCTA
This sequence comes from Crocuta crocuta, assembly GCF_008692635.1. Classification (NCBI taxonomy): domain Eukaryota; kingdom Metazoa; phylum Chordata; class Mammalia; order Carnivora; family Hyaenidae; genus Crocuta; species Crocuta crocuta. The sequence goes on along the minus strand of NW_027532025.1, from coordinate 773,075 downwards.
CTCAGTTCTCTGTTTCTCGTATACCACTTGGTGAAGGACATCCTTCAGGAATGGAATCCTTAGGGGAATGGAATGTGAATTTCCAAGATCTTGTATACCTGAAAATACTTCTGTTCTATTCTCATAGTTGATAGATAGTTAGGTTGGAAATAATTTTCTTTCAGAATTTTGGAAAGTATTGACTTGTTTTTATTGATGCTGTTGAGCAGTTGAAAGCATTTGAATTTCTGATTCTTTGTATATAGCCTGTTTGTTTGATTTTTCTCCTTACTGACAACTTATACAACCTTCTCTTTGTCTGCAGTTTTCTGAAATTTCACAGAAACTTCACACTGTGTTTTGTGTGCTGGGCCCGTTGGATCTGGCAAACTGCACCCCTTAGTTCTTCAAAGTTTTATTGAATTATGTTGTTACAATTTTTTATTCTTTTTTTCTGCTCTTTCTTGGGAATTTCTCTTAATCAGATATTGGACCTCCTATACTGATCCTCTAGAATATTCTTAACTTCTCCTGTTTTCCATACCTTTGTCTTGTGATTCTCCTCTCCAAAAGATTTTGTGAACTTAATCTTTCAATCCTTTTATTGAGATTTTTAAAAATTTCTGCTATTAAGTTGTCAATTTCCAAGAGCTCTTTTTTGTCTTCTTGGTGTTTCCTTTATATAGCATCCTATTTTCATTTTATGGCTGCAATTTTATTTCATTTTTTGAGAATATTAATGGTATTTCCCTCCCACCTTGTTCCCTGCCTCACACAGTATCTGTTTCCTTCCAGTTGCTTTTTTGTGTCTGCTGTTGTCTGTATCTTTATCAGAGGCTTTTCCAACATACCACTCTGAATGTGATCCTTGGCTGTGTGGTCTCATTAAGGGTGGGGGCAAGGCGAGGTGGGGATAAAAAAAACTGTCGAGACCTTGGCATGGTAAGTGAAGGAAGCCACTCACAAAAGACCACATAAAGTATGATTTCATTTATATGAAATGTCCGGAATAGGCCAATCTATAAAGACAGACAATAGATTAGTAGTTGCCTGTGGCTGGAGAGTGGGGGGATGGGGATATGGATGGAGTGATTGCTGATAGGTATAAGGCTTTCTTTGGGGTCATGAGATGTTCTAAAACTGATCATGGTGGTGGTTGTACAACTCTGCGACTATACTAAAACCACTGAATTGTATACTTTAAAAGAGTGAATTGAGGGGTGCCTGGTGGCTCAGTCAGTTAAGCATCCAACTTCTGCCCAGATCACGATCTTGTGGTTTGTGGGTTTGAGCCCCACATGGGGCTCCATGCTGACAGTTCAGAGCCTGGACCTTGTTTCAGATTCTGTGTTTCCCCTTCTCTCTGCCCCTCCCATACTCATGCTCTGTCTCTGTCTCTCAATAATAAACATTAAAATTTTTTTTAAAAAATAAAAGAGTTAATTGAGGGAGTTATATCTTTCTAAGCATTTTTTTTTAATGTTTTATTTATTTTTGAGAGAGAGACAGTGTGAGCAGGGAGGGTGAGAGAGAGAGAGAGGGAGACAGAATCTGAAGCAGGCTCCAGGCTCTGAGCTAGCTTTCACCACAGAGCCTGACGCAGGGCTCGAACCCATGAACTGTGAGATCATGACCTGAGCCGAAGTCAGACGCTTAACCAACTGAGCCACCCAGGCTCCCTGAGGGAGTTATAACTTAATAAAGCTTAATATTATGTCTTAATAAACCATCCCAGTGGTGATGCTTGTACAACTCTGTGAATATACCAAAAATCATTTGATTTGTACACTACATTTAAAAGGGCAGATTGAGAATGTGAGTTATATAAAGCTGTCCAAAAACAAAAAAGCCATCAAACCAAGTATGGGATGGAGATCATTAACTGCTGGCCTCACTGTAGTGTGATCTGGGTGGGCTGATTGTTGGGAGCCCCTGAGGCCTCATCTTCAGGTGTTTCTGTGGTTGCATTTACCGGGGAGGAGGGTCTTCCCCATTTCTTTGCCTGGAGAGGGAAGAGGGAAATCTCTAGAGGAGAGGAACTAGGAAAATCTGTTGTATTTCACCTTCAGCAGCCATAGTGCCCTTGTCTTTTTTATGTTCCCCTTTCATCATGCTAGGTTCTCCTGGACCAGAGCCAGTCTTACTTTTTATTATGGAAAATTCCAAAGACTACAAAGTGGAGAAGATAGTGCAATGAATCCTCATGTTCATGTCACCCCGCTTCACCAGTGATCGGTACATGGACATCTTTGTTTCATCTGTGTCCCCCTCAACCCTTTCCCCTAGATTATTTTAAAACAAATAGCAGACATTTCTGTTTTATGCTCTCTAGTGTCTAAGCCTCCAGAATTCTGTCAGTGAGGAGAAGGACCTAGGGATTTAACTTCTTTTCAAGCAGCTTTCACTGTTTTCTTTATTTTTACATCCTGTCCCTCTGCTCCGCGAGTGAGCCAGTCCTGGGCCTGGTGAGGACTCTCTGGTTTCAGTCAGCCGCACACTCAGCTTTTCCTGCATCTGGTTTAGGATTCAGATTTCTAGTCTGCTGTCAGTTACTACTTGCTCATCTGTTTCCCAAGCTTCCAAAATTTGACACCATTATCTTCTCTCCTCTTTCCCTGTACTTGAATGGTTTTGTTATTAGGAAAGAAAAAAGTCTCTGCTGAATATTTGTCGGGTTTCAGGAGTAAGTGAAATTAGATGCATCTGTAAATAAAAAACATTTAGAAAAAAGGGGGGGAGGCACCTGAGTGGCTCAGTTAGTTAAGCGTCCGACTTCAGCTCAGGTCATGATCTCACAGTTCATGGGTTCGAGTCCCGCTTCGGGTTCTGTGCTGACAACCAGCTCAGAGCCTGGAGCCTGTTTCAGATTCTGTGTCTCCCTCTCTCTCTGGCCCTCCCCTGTTCATGCTGTCTCTCTGTCTCATAGAAATAAATAAAAAAAACATTAAAAATAATTAAAAAAGAAATTAGATGCAGCTGTGCAGTGTATACCTTACTAGGAAGATCAGCTGCTCCCCTTTTCCCCCTTTTTTCCATTTTGCTCTATCCTGCCACCTGATTCTTTTTTTAAATTAAAAGATTTTTAAATGTTTATTTATTTTGAGGGAGAGAGAGAACAGGGTGTGAGCAGGGGAGGGGCAGAGAGAGAGAGGGAGACAGAATCTGAAGCAGGCTGAAGTTAGCACAGAGCCTGACATGGAGCTCGAACTCATTAACCACGAGATCATGCTCTGAGCCGAAGTTGGACACTTAACTGACTGAGCCACCCAGGTGCCCCTATCCTATTTGATTCTACAAAAACCTAGAACCCAACAGATAGGTAGGTAGGTAAGTAGGTAGGTAAGTAGGTAGGTAGGTAGGTAGGTAGATTTGCGAGGAAAGCTCCATTCCAATCTTCTGAGAACTGAGAGGAATCTTCTTATTATAACACGTCTCTCTTCTGACCTTAAGCACAGGCAGAGGGAAGGCCTGCTTGCCTTTGTGCCTCGCTGGCGCTTTGCACTCACCTCTTATTATAGAATTGTTTGCTTGCAGTTTGAGTGCTGCATTGCAGTGTGGTTACCTGCCTGTCTTCTCCGTTGGCCGGTGGGCAGGACTTGGGAGCAGGGCTACGTCTTGTTTCTCTCTCTCTGTGACATGAGCACAGTGCCTGACTCCCAGGAAACATTTGTTAGCTCACAGACTGGATAACTGAGCACCACGCTTCCAGACGAGGACAGAAAATCATACAATGCCCCTTTCCTCTTGGTCCTTTGCGGGCACTACTGTTTGTTAAATATTAAGGAGGGAAACATGCCTAGTCGGCTTGTTGTTATGCAATGTTGTTCCCTTTGCTTTCAAGTCTGGCGTTTTTTACCTAGTCAGCAGGTTGGGGAGGGGGGGCAGACAGGCCACTATAGAAGTGTAAACATCTTACCAAAGAAGGAATGGACTCCAGCAGAAATGCCTGCCTTCCCTCCTTCGATAGAAAGGCTGTGGTCTGTTCACCGCTTCACACGAGAGGAGTCCATTTGTTCTTGAGAGTAACTTAGTTCTGCAAGGTCTTTCATTGCTTCTTCCTTTTGGATAAAATGCCTAGAGAATTTTTTAAAATGTTGATTACATTGTTTTAAAAAATCTGATGTCAAAATATGATCTAGCAGAGGTCCTGTTAAAATGCAAATATAGAACTTTATTTTTTTTTAAATTTTTTTTATATTTTTATTTATTTCTAGGAGAGAGAGAGAGAGAGACAGCGTGAGCAGGGGAGGGTCAGAGAGAGAGGGAGATACAGACTCTGAAATAGGCTCCAGGCTCTGAGCTGGCAGTCAGCACAGAGCCCGACGCGGGGCTCGAACCCACGAACCGCAAGATCATGACCTAAGCGAAAGTCGGACGCTTAACCGACTAAGCCACCCAGGCGCCCCGCAAATATAGAACTTTAAAAGCGTGACCTTTAGCCTGTAGTTTTTTCAAGTATGTTCCTTAAAATGCTATATATAGCCTCTTGGGGGAAAGAGATGGAGAACTATAGGTCAAACAAATTTGGGATTCTGAATTAAACACACTTAAATAGGGTTCTGCACTTCAGGACTTGTCAGAGCCTTGCTACTATGCATTGTGAATGTCATAGAGGGGCATGCAGTTGGCAGCGTTTCCTAAATTTACCTTACTTTTCATCAGAGGAGGGGCATTTCACCGTTATGTTTTGTGGAAAATACACAACTATGGAAACAGCCCCTCAGCTCTTTGAACTCCAGTTGAAATGCCACTTCCCCTAAGGCCTTCCTGAATTCCCCCAGATATATAGATAACTTTTTTTCTTCTTTGAATTGTGCTGCCTTCATTTGTCTTATTGTCTCCCTACCTCTTTCCTTACCCCCAGTAGATCATAAATTCCTGTACATGTTGTGTCACTTCTTTTTTTTAATGTTTATATAATTTACTTTGAGAAAGACAAATACAGAGAAAGGCAGAGAGAGAGAGGGAGAGAGAGAATCCCAAGCAACGTGGAGCCTGACATGGGGCTCAAATCCATGAAATGTGAGATCGTGATCTGAGCTGAAATCAAGAGTCAGATGCTTGATGGACAGAGCCACCCCGGTGGCCTATACAGGTTGTATCACTTCTGCATTTGGAACACTGCCTTGCACACAGGTGCTCAAGAAATGTGTGCAGTACTGCACTGGGACCTTAGCTAAGTCATCCTCAGAGTTGCGAGGGCACTGGCAGGGGTGAGAACTCCAGACAGATCTGGAGTTTGGGAGCCTCACCGATGAAGGATGTGGCTGGGAGAGAGGGCGCACAGCAAGGACACAGGCCCGTTGAAGAGACTGGTCCTAAAGGACAGAACAGGAAAACCAGATCAGGAGATGCTTTGAATATAAATCAAATGTACTGATGGCTGGCTGTATGCCAGACACCCTATGGTAAACTTTGAGTATTTAAACGTAATTCCATCCATTCAAGTAGGTGATAGTCTTCCTATTTCATAGATGAAGAAACGGGTATCAGAATAGTGAAGTAGAAGTTAAGTACCTTTACGCAGCAGACGCTATGCTGCCGGGGACACAAAGTGAATAGAGTTCAGTCCTTTCCTTCAGGGAACCCTTGTTTCCTGGAGTAGACAGTCCTGTAAATATATAAGCAATGGGGGTAAGTGCAGTGATGAAACTGTGATTGGGGTGATATGGGAGAACCAGATGGGAGACCCTAACCTGTGGGGGGAACGGGGTGGAGGGTGACAAGCCCAGAATAGCTTCCAGGGACAGAGGACACCTGAGCAAGGTGGCATGAGGGTGCAAGGTCTGAAGGGACCAAACACAAAGCCTGGAGTGAGACATAGCAGGATGAGTTCGTTGCCCTCAGCGTAGGAAATGTGAGCGAGGCTAGGAATGAGAAGAAGCTGACAGGTGTTTGTTGTAAATAGGTTGAAGCATTTCACGCTTGATTTTGAAAACCATGGGTTTGTAGAGTTTTCAGCCAAAAGGTGAACTGTCCAGCATGTTTTATTTTCTTTTTATTTAAGTTTATTAAAATTTTAAAAGTTTATGTATTTTGAGCAAGACAGAGACAGCACAAGGGAGGGAGGGGCAGAGAAGAAGGGAGAGAGAGAATCCCAAGTTAGGCTCTGCCCTTACAGTGCGAAGCCTGCTTGGGACTTGAACTCACAAAACCATGAAATCATGACCTGAGCCAGACACTTAACCAACTGAACTACCCAGGTGCCCCACCAGCATGTTTTAGATACATACCCAGATGGTGGGCAGTGGTAGTATTATTCCCATTCTAGGGAGGGGAGTCAGGGTTCAGAAAGTGACTCACCCAAGATCACTGAGCTTGTTAGAGTTGGAACAGAGCCACAATTTCAACTCAGATCCACGTGAATCTTTGTACTACTAAGCTACCTCTCAAAGTAACAATGGCCAACAGCTGTATTAAATTTCCAACTGAAAAGTATTTACTCTCACTTTGATATTTGAATCAGAGAATAGTTTTAAGAATTCACATTATGAAGAACCAAATTTATGTGGTACTGGTACTTAGTGCTATAAAAGTTCAGAGAAGGAGAGATTAGGGAGGAATTCATGGGGGAGATGGCATCTGTATTGCCATGAGGGAAGAGGTAAACTAGAGCAGATAACGGGAAGCCAGGTGAGAGACAGGTGAGGCTGTGCACCATGTGGGAGGGCAGGAGTGAGCCTGGCAAACAGTTGTGGAGAGGCCACTTCCTGATATAATCACGGTCCCTTGCTTTCTGAGATGGCTGTGTAAAGAAGAGAGAAACAAATGATCATGTACCCCAATTCCCAACTTTATTTCTGTGAAATACACAACTGGCATTGAAAACATTTTTATTACTTTATTATAGTCACTACAGAGTTTATTCAACAATGTTCCCTTACACTGCGATTTGTCTTAGTCTCCCTGTCCTCTCCTCAGACCCACTCCAGATATATAAGGGAAACAGGGGCGCCTGGGTGGCTTAGTCGGTTAACCGTCTGACTTTCGCTTAGGTCATGATCTCGTGGTTCGTGGGTTCGAGCCCCGTGTCGGGCCCTGGGCTGACTGCAGCTCAGAGCCTGGAGCCTGTTTCAGAGTCTGTCACTCCGTCTCTTTCTGACCCTCCCCTGCTCACGCTGTCTCTCTCTCTCCTAGAAATAAATAAAACATTAAAAAAAATTTTAAAAAAACACAAATATATAAGGGAAACGACTGAAGGTCCTATAGATAGTAGAACCACAACCAGATGTGCAAATGGAAATGACATCCAACGGTTTGCGTGATGAACTGAGCTTGCTTATATAGAAGGGGATGTTTGTTTGTGTTGGCTGTCCCAAGTTCTCGTAAGATTCCTTCTTACTACTGATTACCTTCAGAGCCTGGAATTGGGATCTTTTGTAAATGCTGCTGTATTCATTACAGTGAATGGTATGAAAAAAAAAAAAAAAGGATGCACTTATGAGTCAGAACAGATCTGGATTAGTATCCCAGCTTCCCAGACTACCAATTCTACTTTGGGTACATTATGAATTTTGTTAAGATTGAGTCTTCTTTTTTTTTTTTAAATATTTTTATTTATTTCTAGGAGAGAGAGAGACAGCGTGAGCAGGGGAGGGTCAGAGTGAGAGGGAGACACAGACTCTGAAATAGGCTCCAGGCTCTGAGCTGGCAGTCAGC
>NW_027532025.1:745537-765293 GCF_008692635.1 Crocuta crocuta | reverse complement strand
AAAAAAAAAAAAAAAGGATGCACTTATGAGTCAGAACAGATCTGGATTAGTATCCCAGCTTCCCAGACTACCAATTCTACTTTGGGTACATTATGAATTTTGTTAAGATTGAGTCTTCTTTTTTTTTTTTAAATATTTTTATTTATTTCTAGGAGAGAGAGAGACAGCGTGAGCAGGGGAGGGTCAGAGTGAGAGGGAGACACAGACTCTGAAATAGGCTCCAGGCTCTGAGCTGGCAGTCAGCCTAGAGCCCGACGCGGGGCTCAAACCCACGAACCACGAGATCATGACCTAAGCGAAAGTCGGATGCTTAACCGACTAAGCCACCCAGGTGCCCCGAGTCTTCTAGATCTTTGATCTTATAATTATGCCCCTTCTCTCTGCTCTCATCAGATTTACCCTCATCACTAGGTAATTCTCAGTAGCAAATAAGTATGCTCCGTTATTTCTTATCTGAAAATAAACAATGCCCCCACATCCAAAATTCCAAAATGTTTTCTAATTTTGTCTCTTAGCTATTGCCAAATAAATTCATTATGTAGTTTACTCCTCTGTTGACATTATATCCCCCTCTGTCTTCAAGTTTCTTTGTTCCTTTTCTCAGTAAAACTTACACGTTGTCCACAGTCTGGGCTTTGACACCTTTCCTCACTCTAATCTCTGCCCATTATTCCACCAGGACCATTGCCAGCGTCCGTCAATGAATGACCTTCATGTGGCCAAGTTGAAGACCACTGCTTTCTTTCAATCTTATTCATTTTCTCAGCAGCATTTGACAAGGCTGATTTCACTGTTTTCTTGGACTCTACTTTCCTGGGTCTCTTCCTACCACACTGGGCTCTCTTCCTTATCTCCTCCACCTCTAAATGGTAACGTGCTCCATGTTCTGAAATGGCCCCCTTCCCTTCTCTGAGGTAAAGAAGAGGTGTTGTCTTCTAATCCAATGACTTTCAATAACATCCATTTGTTTATGACCTTCAAATTTGTATCTTTATCCTCAGACTTCCTCTAGAAGTCCAGACTCATGTCCAGATAGATGTCTAAGAGGCATAGCACATTTAACATAGCCGAAAGTGAACTCTTGACTTTGTTTCTACCCAAAACTTGTTCTTCCTTCAATCTTCCCTGTCTTAATAAGTGGTGCTACTCTCTCCCCAAGGGCTCAAGCCAAAGTATCTATGCATTGCTTCTGATTTCTTTTTTTCTTCTCCATCATTATCCATTCCTTCAGCAAGTCTTATCTTCTCTGGCTTCAGAAACATTCCATAATTGATCTCCTTCCCATATCTCCATTATCAGCACCCTAGTCCAAGCCGTATCATCCTCCACCTAGACCACCTGCAGTGACCTCCTAACTAGACTCCTTGTTTCTGCTTGTATCCATACCATCATACCTTCCATTAGAGAGATCAGAGAAATCTTTAAAACTGTTCATCAGTTTGTGCTACACTCCCTACCTGCCCCCTTACAACAGGCCTCCCATTGCACTCAGAATGAAATCCATCCCCTGGCGGATCAAGGTCTCTGGACCTGCCCCACGTCTCTCTCTCTCAGCCCTCTTCTCGCAAACTGTGCACCAGCCTTATTGTGCTGGTTTTGGTTCCTGGAACTTGCCACGTCCATTCTCATTTTAGGGACTTTGCCCTAGCTTGTCCTTCAGTCTAAAATGCTCTTCTTCCAATCTGTATATGCTTGACTCTTTCTTGTTCAAATCTCATTGTAAATACAGTCACATCAGAGAGGATTTCTCTGACACCCCACCCTAAAATTGCCATCTAGGGGCGCCTGGGTGGTTCAGTCCATTAAGCATCCGACTTCTGCTCAGGTAATGATCTCGCAGTTCATAGGTTTGAGCACCACATCCAGCTCTGGGCTGACAGTTCAGAGTCTGGAGCCTGCTTTGGATTCTGTGTCTTCCTCTTTCTTTGTCCCTCCTCTGCTTGTTCTCCCTCTCATTCTCTCTCTCTTCTCTGTCTCTTTCTCTCAAAGATAAACATTAAAAAATTTAAAAAATAGAGTGTCTAGTCACTCTGTGCCTTCTTATTTTAATTCTCTACCTGCAGTTGTTGCTATCTGATATTTTTCTTGTTCATTAATGTATATGCTCATTTCTCCATTCATTCATTGCTCTGTTTACTGCCCAACTGGAATGTATACTCTACAAAGTGGGGGAACTTTGTCTGTTTATTGCTCTCTCTCCAGTCCTGTATCGGTACTTGCACACAGTAGATGCTCGCTACAATGTATGGGATGGGTTGAGCATGTTTTCCTCATCTGTAGAATGGAGAGCCTAATACTTACGTCTCAGCGTTGTTTAGGGCTTACACTGTCAAACTTGATAATGCATGTGAAGTGAATAGTTCTATGTCCAGCATATTGTATTTAATAAATAGAAAATATATTATTTTTTAAGTGGACTTATTATGAGAGAGAGGGATAGGAAGAGTGAGTGGAGGAAGGACAGAGAGAATAGGAGAGAGAAGAATCCCAAGCAGGCTTTGCACTGTCAGCACAAAGCCTGATGCAGGGATTGAACTCACAAACTGTGAGATCATGACTGAGCTGAAGTCAGACGCTCAACTGACTTAGCCACCCAGGTGCTCCCAAAATAGATTATTTTTTAAGCATCTGGCTCATTATAGACATTCAACAAAGATGAATTCTTTTTCTTACAGCCTGGGTCCCCTGTAGTATTTTATATTGAGACAGTTTACACTCTTTAAAAGGTGAAAAGTACTTCCCAATCAACTGTAACTCAACACTTTTCCTTAAAGAAAAAGTTTAAAAAGTACTGTTCAATGAATAGTCAACATCAACTAGTTTAGAACCATTGTTAAGGTCACTTCTGTCCCCATCCCCTAATATACACAGAGACAACTACATGATAACAAGGTTTGGCTTTCTTCTGGGAGATCATGATTCTCTTCTTCTCTTTGGTTATATGATCTTTTCCAATTAACTCTCTTTAGAGTCAGTGTTTTGGGATCTGACTCCCAAATCCTGGTGTTTAGGTTTTCTGAATAGCGTTCCCAGCTTTTGTGTGTTCTGATCAGAATTTATTTTGCTTTTATTTAATAAATATTTAGGATCAACTGAGTGCCAGGCAATGGGGATACAGTTAAACATTCATAGGGGCCTCTGTCTTTAAGGTCTAGTGGGGGAAACAGGATACATAAATCAGTGAGGATACTAAAGTGTCTATGAAGAGAGTCTCAGTAGAACATAGTGGAGGCACAAAGGCGGGAGTGGCTAATCCACATGCAGGAGGAAGGAATGTTCCAGAAATCTGTATCTGCTCATCACCCAACAAGGAGAGAATGGCTGTGTAAGCAAAGATGGGGAGGGATGAACCTGCCTTGGGGTCTGCCCTCTGGGAGCCTGGCATGGCTATGTGATCGCAGTGGCAGTGGTAACTCAAAGGTCACAGGAAACAGCTAGAGAGATGGCCAGGACCTAGGTTATGGATGGCTCTGTATGCCCTGCTAGAGAACTTGAACTTTATCCAACAATAGCAATAACAGGAACAGCACCTAACATTTACTAAGTGCTTCCTATCTGCTAGACTTTATTCCTTGCTTTTTATGAATTGCTTTAATATGCGCCATAATCTTACGAGGTACGTACTGTTATCATCCCTGTTTACACATAAAGAGACACAGGAACCAAGAGGAATAGGGAACCTGCCCAAGGCCACTCAGCACGTAAAGGGCAGAGGCAGGACTCGGTTAGGCCGTTTGGCTCAGAAGTTTGCCCTCTTCACCAGGGCACTGTACTTCCTCTCGCAGACAGCTTTGTGTGAGCCACCGGCACCCCCAAGGAGACGAAGCGTGGGATTGACGTGGTCACGTTGTTGCAGTGGAATTGCACTGCATCTTGTACATGGGTTAGCTGCTAAAAGCCTCTAAGGCAAAAAATGCAGCTACCTTCCTCCTTGAAGTGAGGAGTATTTGAGCGAGGTTGGCCTCATAAGCAGTGGCATCTCGTGTCCCGCTCAGCCCAAGGCCTCAGCTTTTCCCCTAGCCTTGGGACAGAGGGCAGTCTCTGGTAGAATGCATGGAAGAGATGACTAGTTGGTGTGTGTGGAGGGGCCCTGTTGTTCAAAAAGCACAGAAGTGCCACACCCCTGCAGAAACTGAGCGCCTCCGCAGCTCAGCCTCCCCTCTCACTCTTGCCAGGGCCCGCGCTCACTTCATGGGCAGCAGAGAGCCCAGGCACTGCTTAGTGAGTTTCCCTGTCTCCGTGTCTCTCCCCGGAGGAGCCCCTGTGACATGGAGGGAGAACAGGGCTGTGGCTGCCAAGGTATGAGAGGTTGGCCTCAGTGAAGTCAGGACAGCTGGACTGGAGAATAAGGATGTGAGAGATAAAAAGGAGGTGAAATATTCCAGACCTCGTGACCGATTGGATTTGTTCCCTTCACGCTTTTTTTCTGATCTGAAAACTTGGTACATCATTGTATTTTTTGTCTTCCAAGTCTGGTAAAAGTCCTTCTAAATTTCCCACTATGTCAGCCTTGGTAATACAGTATTCTCGCTGCTCCTGACCCGTGACTATTGAAATAGACCGCTGTAAGTGTTTATGGAACTTTGATCAATCCATCTCCTGTGACAACGGTGCAATACGTCTGTTTTTTGTTTACAAATAGATGTTGTGTTAGGTAAGTTCTCTTGAAAGCACTTGAAAAAAACCCACTGCTATGTTCTTTTGCAGGACTTATGGTAATTTCACTGATTATTTTTTTAAAAATTGAATTGATTTTATAACTGCTGTAAAGAAAACACTGGCATGATTATAGTGAGAAAAACCAAACCAAACCACCCCGTGCATAAGAAAAAGAGACAGGGAGGAGTAACATGTCAAAATGCTGACAGGAGTTGTGTTCCTTTTGGTAATTTATTTTCCTCTTTTCTGTGTTTTCCAAGTTTTAAAAAATGTGTGTATGGTGCATACAAAAACTTGTAAAAAAAAAAAAGGACAAAACTTAAAAAGTTTTCTGTAATCCCATAATCCTAACATGACATGCTCTTATTTTTAAAATGTCCTTGTTCACATACATGATTATTGTTCATAGCTGCAGTCCTGACAAATGAAGCTTTGTGTATTCTTTTTATTTTATAGCCTATTGCCAACATTATTTCATATTTCCACATAGTTTTCATAATTGGCATTTCTAATGGCTGCCCCACATTCCATGGTGTTGATGTTCCGTACTGAACTATCCCTTGTTGGACATTTGGATTGTTTCCAGTTCTTGTAGATAAGATGTAATGAACATTTTTGTACATTTAGCATTTTGAGTTTGTTCAGTTATTTCCTTAAAGTGGCTTCCCAGCAGTGAGCTCACAGCATGAAAGGTTTGAACTCTGTTACGGCTTTTGGTTTGTACCTAGTAAGAGCCTGTTGTCTAGAAGAGCCAACTGAATGTGGATGGTCACTAGCTGTGTACATGTGTGTCTGTCCCATGTTCCCCTCACTAGTATTGAGCCTCTATGATATTTTTTAATTAATTTTTTAAATATTTATTCATTTTTGAGAGACAGAGTCAGAGCATGAGTGGGGGAGGGTTAGAGAGATTGAGAAAGAGAAAGAGAGAGGGAGACACAGAACCTGAAGCAGGCTCCAGGCTCTGAGCTGTAAGCAGAGCCCGATCTGGAGCTCGAACTCATGGACGGTAAGATCATGACCTGAGCTGAAGTCAGACAGTCAACTGACTGAGCCACCCAGGTGACCAGAACCTCTATGATATTTTAATAAGGTATATTATTTCTGTCATGTTTATTGAAGAAAACCTTTAAAAAGATGTATATAAAGAAAACAAATTATCTATAATCCCACTACTCAGAGGTAAGCATTTTAAAAAGGTACTTTCTTCAAAGTATATATTTCATAATGTTACATCATGTGGCTCAAAAAATTCAAAACTATAACCTCTTTTCTATTTTTGGATAGTGATTTTGCTTCTCTCTCCATTCTGGGATCAATTCTAAGTAATACTGGAATGAACTTGTGAATAAATCTTTGTACACATCTTGGAATGATTCCTTAAGAAATTCCCAGAAGCAGAATTGTTGGATCAAAGATTATGGACATTGCGAAGGTTTTTGAAGAATATTGAAAACTTGCTGTTGAAGAAAGCGGTGCCACTTTATATACTTCACCTGTTTAGAAGTCCATGGCAGGCTGGCTGGGTGACAGCTAAGCCTTGGGCTAGGTCTGAGCCAGATTGCTGTGGTAGGGACAAAGTTATGCCAAGGGGGGAATTCAAGCTACATTTCTGACAGAACATCTCTAGGCACTGATGACAGATGGCTTATGGCATGCTGTGTATGTCCCTGTGTCTTGGGTGGCCATGTTGAGTGAGAATTTCTACTCTATCTTTTGCATAGGAATTTTCTAGAATGCAAATAATAAGATACTTTACAGGAAAGCACTTAGCAAACTTGAGGTGCTCTATAGAGGTAAAAGTATTGATAGTAATGGTAAGTGAGAAATCTACCCCTCCTTGCCCAGACAGGGCTGTTTCAAGGATGAAATGGCTGGTGTGTGTCAAGGACATAGGCTCTAGACAAATAGTCATTCTCCTGAGTGACACAGGAACTAGCACAAACTTGAGAGACCAACTTGGGAGAATTCCTGTATTTTATTCTTACCCGTCTGAGTCCCAGAGCATGGGGACATTTGCTTCCCCTTCACTTTTTCTCATGCTTCCAGTGAGGAGGGAATCTGTTTAAACAGCTGCAGGAAGGGTCCAGCCTGGAATGACAGTCTTCTGGCAGGGAGGGAGACACCTCTGTCCTTGAAAGGCCCTGGGTCCTTAAGGCTGAGGGAGGTGCTTGAGCCCACTTGTGGGCCACAGCCCTGCCCCCTGGCTGCCTGACCAGGGTGTTGTGTGCTCAGCCCAGAGGAGGAGACTGAAGGTGCCGATAAGGAGGCCCTTCCGGTCCAGCCAAACAGGCGCAGGAAAGCTTCTGCAGAGGGAAGATTAGACACAGCCCCCAACTTAGAGAACACAGAGGGGAGGGCGTTGGGACAAACCCCCGGAGCTCTTTGAGGGTGATATTGTTTGTTGTTGGAGAAGGATGACGGAGGGAGCCTGGCCTGCTTGTGCAGAAGACGGAAGCAGCACGTTGGGTTTGGAAAGGCTTTTTTTAGATCAGTTCAACAAACATGTTTTGCATATAGAAGCTCCCCATCTTGGAAAGGGATTAATGAATGGGAAAGGTAGCTTTCTTTTCCCCCAGGAAACAAGGTGCCAGGATTTCCTGGCGCATCCAAGACTCTTTGCCAAGCACCTGCGCCCCAGTGCTTTGGAACCAAACAAACTAGTGCTGCCTGGGGAGCTGACTGACTGGGGGCCCAAATGCCTCTGTCACAGTGGCTCTCCCTCCTCCCCTCACCTCTGAGGAAAATAAAATCTGTGCACAGTACAGTGATGCTTTCTTACTGTGGAAAGTGAAAGAGTGCCAGTTACTTCAGCAAGAGAATTCAGACATTTGCTTTGGTTAGTACTGATGAAATGCTGTTTCATGGATTCACTTTCATTTCCCTTACAGGCCTGGTTTTCCAAATCTATTGTGTATTTCTAGGAAATAGGAAAATATAAAAGGTAATATATACAAAGACTAAACTAAAATATTTTGTTGTCTTGCTTTCTGAGAATGATATTGTGGAGGCCTCAGGCCTACCTTATCTTTTATTTTTATTTTTCACGTGTATTAAAAAAATATTCCCAAGCACTGCTTTTGAGCTCTTTGCCATCCGTGGGTCCATGTCAGCCTCCCCTGGTGCTTATGCCTGTGGCCTTGCCCAGTAGGGATTTATATTTGTCAGACTTGTTTGTCCTAGAGGCAGATCTGCTTTAGAGTCAGGGGACCTTATGTGCTCTTTTGTCTCTCTTGTTCACATGCTGTATGGCTTGAGGCAAGTCACTCTTTGGATTCCAAATCCCATTTCTGTAAAATGAGGAGAACAAGATAGGCCCCTCCTCCCCCTTCCTCAGGAAGATTCTGTCTCAGAGTGCAGTGAGTAATTTCTGAGCTGTAATACATGATACAAATGTGTGAGAGTTTTGTTTTTACTGGCGAAATAAATAGACTACTGCTCTATCCGTTGGTTTTGGTTGTGATAGGATGGATGCTTGGTTTTGAAGGCCGTTGGTATGAAAGAATGAAGCCACCACGTAGGAACTGAGTGCTGGGACAGGGAGAGAAAGCAGTGGCACACAGAACGGCCCGGAAAGGACAACCCCTGAGGCTGGGTAGGGCATTCCTTCCCTGTCACGTGAAGGGGTGCAGCAGAGCAAAGAAAAGGACAGCAAGATAGAAACAGAGCACCCCGAACAGATTTTTTCTTAAATGACTTCTCTCACTGTTTTAAGAAAACCGTCCTGCCTTTCAAGCACTACCGCAGACCGGATGGAAGGTCGGAACACAATTTGTTAAGAGCTGGAGATTATTCCCTTTCCTAGAGCTGGAAACTACAGCCTCTCCAGAGGCAAACACTGTTAGTAGTATTCTTTAATATCTTTCCGGAGATATTTTATGCTTATACAGATAAATAATTGAATGCCCTCTTTTCATACCATACACACCATTTCCTACCTTGCCTCTTTAGCTTAATGCATCTTGCAGATGTCCACGGCAGGCCGCATAGTATAGTGATGTATAGTTGTCATAATCTTACAACCATTTTCCTGCTGATGGACTTTCAGGTTGTTTTCATATTTGTTAGTACAAACTTTGTTGCAATGAATATCCTACTACATGTGTCTTTGTACACATGTATTATGTAAGTAGAAGAGATTCATTCGGAGAAGTCGAATTACTGGGTCAGAGGGTTTGTAATAGCCTTTTTAGTTTTAAATCAATATTGCCCTCCATAGAGGTTGCATTGATTTACTTCCTACCAGTGGTATACACGTGCCCCATTTCTCTGTACTCCCATACAGAGTGAACTTTGCCAGTCTGAAATGAAAAATGGCTTCTGATTATGAATTTACTATAGTTTCCCTTATAAATTATAATCTTAATTGTTTAGAATTATAATTATAAAATAGAGTTTGAATTTACTCAGGAGTAAAGCTGATCATTTAAAAAATATATAAGTGCCTTTTTATTACCCTTCTTGTAAACTGTCTGCTCATGTCCTTTGTTCATTTTTCTCTATTGACTTATTCAACTTTTCTTTTGATTTATAGGAATTCTTTAAGCATTTAAGGAAATTAGCCCTTAGTTACATGTATTTCAGATATTTTAATCAATTCCTCTTTTATTTTGCCATGCAGCATTTTTTTTTCTTTTTTCTAGAGAGAGAGAGAGAGTGTGTGTGTGTGTGTGTGTGTATGTGTGTGTGCAAAAGTCGGGGAGAAGGGCAAGGGAAAGAGAGAGAGAATCCCAAGCAAGCTCTACACTCAGCACGGAGCTGGATGCAGGGTTTAATCACATAACCCACAGATCATAACCTGAGCCGAAATCAAGAGCTAACACTTAACGGACTGAGCCACCTAGGCACCCCATGCCATGCAGAATTTTTTAAAAATTTAGTCAGTCAAGGGGCACCTGGGTGGCTCAGTTGGTAAGTATCCGACTCCAGCTCAGGTCATGATCTCACGGTTCGTGAGTTCAAGCCCCGCATCAGGCTCTGTGCTAACAGTTCAGAGCCTGGAGCCTGCTTCAGTTTTTGTGTCTCCCTCTCTGCCCCTCCACCACTCTTGCTCTGTCTTTCTCTGTCTCTCAAAAATAAGTGAATGTTTAAGAAATTAAAAAATTTAGTCAAATTGGTTGATCTATTTTATGGCCCTGATTTTGAGTAATCCGTAGAAAGCCTTTCATACTTTAAGATTTTCCATAGACCATGCTTTCTTCTAGTACTCTTATGTTTTCATTTTTCAAAATCCAAATCTTTAATCCATCTGGAATTTATTTTAGTATAAAGAATGAGACAGAGTTCCAACTTAATTTTTTCCCAGAAAGACGTGGGTTTTGAATCCTGGCAGTTTTACTCATTAGCTGTGTAATTTTGATGGAGGCTTACAGTTTCCTCTTCTGTAAGCTGGGAGTATTAATAATAGTACCCACCTCCTAGAGTTGTTGTGAGGATTAAATGAGTATGTACATGAAGGAGAGTATCTGGCACATAATAGCATTGAATTAAGTGTTAGCTATTATTATTATTATTATTATTATTATTATTATTATTATTATTAACAGTGATAGAATGTAAAATCCTTATATCCTAGGTGGCTAGGATGCAGAGGCCACCTTGCAAGTCACCAGTGTATGACTTAGGGTGACACTTCATTACCTAAACCATCAGTTTTCTCACTTGTATAATGAGTGCTAAGAACCAGCTCATGAGATTGTTGGCAGGTGCAGATTAGATCATGTCTGTGAGAGCATTTTGTAAACTGTAAAGGGCCACGTCAGAACGCTGGAGATTATGGCCCAGTGCATGAGGAGCAGCCATGGCACAGGTGGGTGTTTGACATCTCTGGCCAAGAAGAATGATTAACTTGCAATAACATGAAATTAGCAGCTTATGTAAAGCAAGTGAGCTTGCAGCAGTTGATTATAGTAATGTTTAGTAATTGCTTTCTAGTAATTAAGCACTAATGAGCTTCCTGAGACAGAACCTTGTTAGAGTGAAAGATCAAATGCTTGCAATTCAGTGTCTGCTTGAACGTGGCACTGGAATATGCTGACGTGAGTGTCTTGTTGAAGCATGGTTCTTGTCCTTAAGGACAGTACAGTAGGGGCAGTCAATGTGTGCAGCACAGCCGCCCGCACCAGGCAGGTGCACATGTGGAGATGTACTTAGAGGCTCACAGTGCTCTGGGATTGTCCAGAAGGGAGAGACTCACCCACAGAGCCCTGTGTGCCGGTCCGAACCTGGTCCCTGGAGTGTGACTCAGAGTCTAAAATACCCAAGCTCAGTAATACCTTCTTCAAATGCTACTTGTTGCCCTTTTTTATTCCTCCGTTTGTTGGTTTTGATTCATCAGGCTTATCTTATTTCTCATACCTTGCCGATCTCCCTCCACAGCTTCTGGGTAGGCATGATACTGTGTTTGGCGCCTCTGTTTCTACTAGATCTGACTACTTGAGTTTTCTCTGGGTAGTATTGCCCAGTAAATTTGAATTTCAGATAAACAGCTAATAAGTTTTTAGTATAAGTATGTGCCATGCAATATTTGGAACAAACTTACATTAAAGTTTATTCGTTGCTATCTGAAATTGAAATTTATCTGGGCCTTCCGTTCCCTTCCCCTTCTCCCTCTCTTACCCCTTCCTCTTCCCTTTCCCTTTTCCTTTCTTTATTTTATTTTCTTTCATGTAGCAACCCCACCTAGATGGCAGCCCTGATTTCAGATGCTATAAAATAATGTTTACTACATAGCAAAGGATTTTTTTGTTGTTGTTAAAAGATGTTGGATGAGAAAAGAACTCTCAGCTAAAATCACATATGGTAAATCCTGGGTCATGATGGGAATTTTTAGAACTTTTAGAACCTTTTAAATATTATTTAAGTTTATTTGTGAGAGAAAGGGGGAGGGCAAAGAGAGGGGGAGAGAGAGAATCCCAGGCAGACCACATGCTGTTAGCGCAGAGCCCGATGTAGGGCTTGAACTCATGAACCATGAGATCGTGACCTGAGCTGAAACCAAGAGTCGGACACTTAACTGACTGAGCCACCCAGGCATCCCTAGAATTTTTTAAATCTTCGAGATTGAGTGATAGTATGTAGTATTTCTCAAAGCTTGGTCACTGTGAAGCTTTCCTTCTGCCACCCCTTTCTGGAGTATTTAGGTTCACGGGAGCAAATGTTGAATGAATGCTGAGGGTCTTTGGTAGTCAGTTTTGTTTGTAGACCGAGTTCTGATTTCTCTAGAAAACAAAAAATTCTGCATAATGTTATAATTGTTTTTGTCTTTAAAATCTATACATTTGAAAAGCTATACATGTACAGGTCAGTGTATATAAACAAAATAACTAGAAGGATGTATACCAAAATGTTAAATGTATGTTATCCCCACGCAGAGGTATGGTTATGGAAAGACACTATAAGTGATTTTCTCTTCCTTCTTCTTTGGCTGTATTTTCTGCAATCAGTATATGTAATGCTGTCATATATGACTCTTGTCAAGTATGACATTTGATGATTATATTTTGTGAATGTCACTTTCCATGCATTATCTTATTTGTCTGTCAAGCAACTCGGTGACTGTCATAGTAGATTCTGTTATCCTCATTTTATGGGTGAGGAGACTTTACACAGCTCTTCCGCAGACCCAGGTCTCTTGGTGTCATTACCCATGCTGCCTCTCTGGCATGAGAGAATGGCCCCACACACTGTCCTGAGAAGGGCCGTGGCACCTCTTTACCCAAACCCCCCAGTTTACAGTTCAAGGTTGAGACCCTGAAAGTGTAAAGGACTTGAATGAGACATGTGATTTTTTGAACAAAGACAAGCTCCCCAAAATATAATTTTCTGGAGTGGTACTGGGCGAGGGGATGAGGCCACCATTTACCAGAAGCCTTGACTTTATCTGTTATACTGAGCCCAGATGGGTGAGGGGAGAAATGTACTGTGCAACAGGGAATACAGTGTGTGTTTTTTTTTTTAATAGTTTATTGTCAAATTAGTTTCCACATAACACTCAGTACTCATCCCCACAAGTGTCCTCCTCCATGCCCATCCCCCCCTCCCCCCACATCCATCAGTCCTCAGTTTTTGTCAGCATTCAAGAGTCTCTCATGGTTTGCCTCTCTCCCTTTCCCCCACCATTTCCGCCCTTCTTCTCCCCCTTGTTCCTCCGTCAAGTTCCTCCTAATCCTCCTATACGTGCAAACATCTGATATTTGTCCTTCTCTGCCTGACTTATTTCGCTCAGCATAACACCCTCAAGGTCCATCCATGTTGCTACAGTGTGTTTTTTTTAAAGGTCACTTTGATAAATGGTTTATGTTGCCAAAATCACATTGCTTTAGAATGTTTTCTTTTCATAGTACACCTCATTTACTGTATCTTTTTTAAATGCATTTTTTTCTTTTCCTCATCTATTTTTCCTGTGAATCTTATTCACATATCCATTTATTTAGAGCTACTTTGGTGATTATGATGTTTGGGGTTTTGCGGGTTTATCTGAGTAGTATTCCTGTTTGTTGCCTCATGCCCAGTACTTAGTTACATGGATGAATGAATTGTGGGAGTGGTATTTAGGGGAAAGTCAGGGTCCAGCTCCTCAAAGAGACCTTGGGTCAGAGGACACTGTGAGGTGTAATGCTTGTGTGATCTGGAATCAGTGTGTGGCCCTATCAGTGTGGGTGTGCTGCTTCGAGAGGAGGGAGATTCTAGAACATTGCAGTTCACAGGCATTGAGGGGTTCCATTCAACTGAGTCTCCGGCCCTTAGGACAAGTCAGCAGTGCTGTCTACCGCGGGACAGGGACAGCAGCATCCTACTTCAGGAGGAGCCAGGCTTTGGAGTCAGATCTGGGGATAATAATGATATCACCTCCTAGGATTGTTGTGGGGATTAAATGAGTACCCACATGTGGAAGAGTGCCTGGCACATTATAAGCGTCAAATGAGTGTCAGCGATTATTATCGTTGACAATGATAGAATGTAAAATCCCAAGAATAGGACACCTGGGTGGCTCAGTCAGTTAAGTGTACAACTTCAGCTCAGGTCATGATCTCATGGTTTGTGAGTTTGAGCCCTGCACTGGGCTCCGAGCTGGCAGTGCAGAGCCTGCTTGGGTCTCTCTCTCTCTCTCTTTCTTCCTCTCTCCCTCTCTTTCTGCCCTTCCCCCCACTCTCTTCTGCTCTCTCTCTCTCAAAATAAATAAATTAAAAAAAACAAACTAAAAACAATCCCTAGAATAGTGCTTGGTCAGTAGCATATCTTTTGACATGTTTGCTCCTCAGACAAGGTGTGACTTTTGTTGTCAACTTAGCGCTGCGTGTCACTAACTGATTCTGAATGGGTTTCCCCCTCCTGGGATGCTCTCGCCATGGTGACTGGCAGTGCCAGAGCTGTTACCTTACTTACCAGTCAGAAGGGCTTCCTCACAGCATAGTTTTCAGAGAATCCTGTGAGCTTTTCAGTCAGCAATGTGTTTTCTATTAGAGACAGCACGGTGACCACAGCAGGTAACCCGTAGTGTGCAGTCCAGCCGTAGCCACAGACAGCCCGTGTTTTCAAAGAGACCAAACACTTTCCCCCAGAGCTTTATTTAAAAACAACAACAGTATTCAACAGAGCATTAAAGTAATTTCTTATAGAAAGGAGAAGGGCCTTAATTTATCCTCTGTGGCTCTCTCCAGGTGGTAGCCACATGAGATTTGACTGTCAGCATTGACTCTGACCAAGTAATTCTTCCCCTTCTTTCCCTGAAGGTGCAGAATTTCAACACCTCTTAGGAACCTGGTTTCTCAGGCCTTTAAATTTGGACATTCTCTGACTTCTCTGCCTTGTGTCTTGGGCCTCTGCCAAAGATGGAGGAGTAAATGTGTGGCAAACAGTCCACGCACAGAAGGACACTGTCCAGTCCTGTGCTGCCTGTTCACTGGCTTATGAAGGCAGCGAGTTGTGGGATGTGTGGGACCCAGGGAGCCCCACGTATTTGTGCTATCCCTGTCCCTATGTCTGAGTTCTGTTTTCTTCTCACTATTAAAGCTTTCTTGAATTTTAATGAACATACTGCATTCCTGAGTTTTTATCTGGAGTTTGTCCTTGATTCTTTTTTTTTTTTAATGTTTTATTTATTTCTGAGGGAGAGAGAAAGAGACAGCATGAGCAGGGGAGGGTCAGAGAGAGAGGGAGACACAGAATCTGAAGCAGGCTCCAGGCTCTGAGCTAGCTGTGAGCACAAAGCCCGACATGGGGCTTGAACCCATGAACCGTGAGATCATGAACTGAGCTGAAATCAGACGCTTAACCGACTGAGCCACCCAGGCGCCTCATTGATTCTTAATTAAAGTACTACAGTGTGGTGGCAAGAGTTTTGGATGTGAAGCCAGAAGGGAACATAAAAAGAAAATCATATTTTATTGAGTGCTTGCCCTTTATCATTCAATTCATCAGATCTTTCTTAAGCTCTTGCCACAAACCAGGCATTGGGAAAGGCACTGCACGTAGTGTGTTAAAGACGTCCATGAGGGCTTAGACCCAGGCTACCTGGGTCTGCATTTCAGCTCCACCAGTTAAGTGAGACCTTAACAGCTTCTTATTTAACTTCTCTTGTGTCTCAGTATCACCATCTGTCAAGTTAGGATGCTAATGGTGTTCACCTGTTAGGAGTGCTATGAGGATTAAATGAGTTAATAATATAGAATGAGATGGTGGTGACGGTGGCGGTGGTGATGGTGGCAGCAGCACAGATGACAGTGGGTCCGATGGGGAAGGGTTAGGATTGTGACTCAACCAGATAGACACATCATTGCTTTCATGCTGCTTATAGTCATGTGTGCGCACGTGTGTATATAGGGCGGAGGTGCTGAGGGATGGACTTGGAGCATAAGACAGATATAAATAAATCAGTACAGTAAAGCTTGGTGAGCATGACTATAGGACAGGGGAGGGTATCATGTGAGTGTCCAGCAGGGAGTCAGCCTCCTAATAGGTCAGAGAAGCATACTAGAGAGTGACCTTTTGGTGAAATTGAAAGCAGAAATAAAAGTTAGCTGGGCTGGGGGTGGTGAGGGGAGGTTGTGTTCTATGTTCTCGGCAGAAGGAACAGTGTATGTGAAAGTCTGAAGGGGAATGCAGCCCCATGCACTGAAGGAACTGAAGAAATCCAGTAAGCCTAGAGCACGTAGTATGAGCAGAGTGGTGAGAGGTCAGCTTGCAATGAAGGCAGAAGCCAGACCATGGAGAACAGCTGTCATACTGAGGAGTTCGGGTGACTAAGATCCAGATCTTTGGGGCTTTCCAAGAATTCCTTCAAACATTACAATTAGCCCCATTTTGTTAATGGGGAAGTTGAGGCTCCAAAAATTCTTCACTTATTCAGAGGCATAGACTTGAAGATAGTAGAGCCAGGATTTGAACCTAAATTCTCTCTAGCTCCAAAGCTAGAATTCTTTTGATGACAACCTGTGCCTTCTCAACTTGAACTCTGGCTGTTAGCTTTATGACTTCAGGCTACCCTCAGTTTACTCACCTGTAAAATAGGTGACATTAATAAATGCCAGCCTCAGAGACTTGTAAAGACAAATGGAAATATACCTAAGGTGCCAAGTATAGTGCCTGGCACATTAGTGAATTCAACAACGGGGGACCCTTGACAGAGAACTGTTTTTCCTTCACAGGCCCAGTAAACTGAGAGAGAACCCTTGAGCTGCCATATGCATATTGGCCTGGTTGTCAGTTATCTTTCCAAGGATGAGTTAAAACCCACATAGAAATCATCTCTGCACATAGGGAATCTCCTCCACCTAGCTACTTGACAGGGCTCACTGGAGTGAGAGCTTCAGCTCTGCCGAGTAGGCGTGATCCTGAGGCTCTGTCCAGCTCTCCCAAGCACCCTTCCCCTCATAGGCTCAGTGAGTGTTCTTTTCCTCTTCTTCCAGAGCCCACCAGGCTTGCTCTGCCTGCGCCTTATGAAATGAGTTCCACTGCTGGTTTGAAATATATTTGACTTTGTGGTTGTTGTCTGACTTTTCTCACATTAGTCCAGGACACAGACTGTCTCATCTCTGTGTTTCCTACCATGATTTGCCCAGTACTATAGTAGGAACCCAATAGATAATAATGGTTTTCACCAGAATAGAACTTTGTGCATACGAAGGTTCTTCTGGAGATTTTTTAAAAAAATCTTTACAATTGTCCTCTGAAGTAGAGCATGTAGTATTCTTTTCAACACAGTTGGAGAAACTAAGGCTTATACTCAAGCAGTAGACCTACTAATTAACTTTTTAATTCTACAGCGTAGACATTTACTAAATATAACTGCCCCACACATGGCCTAGGGAAGTAGAGCTAAAAGATATAATCCTTTCCCTCAAGGATGAAGCAGACACTTGGTTTTAGGACAGAGGGATGATGAAAGTGTTTGACTTTATTTGGGGGAGAGCAGTGAATTCAGAGAAAAAGAGATGCTTATATTGGGCTTTACAGGATTGACTTGGTGGCGCAGAAAGGGCAGGAGGGAGGGCATCCTGGGCAGAGGGAGTGACACATGCCACAGCCCATGGGAATGAGGAGCCAGGCACTTTGGAAGGTGCTGTGGTGTCAGCCTGGCTGGCAGGAGGCCGTGCGGTGGAGGTAGGGGGAAAGATGGCGTAACTCCCACGGTGAAGACTCCAACTCATCCAGGACTTACGGGGGACTGCGAGATTTCTTCCTAGTTCCTTCCCTTCAATCAGTGTCCCCGTCCGTTGACATTCTTCCCAGGGACACACACCACATGTGCATAAACCACTTAGAAGCTTTGGATGGGCTCTCCTTTGTCCCTGCTTCCTTGCATCCCCAGCTTGTCTGCACATGGGTTTGTAATCTCCTTTCAATGCTGAAAGAAAACAGATCCTGCCACACAAGTGACCTGTGACCCCACGACTTGGAAGAATAAAGGTTACCAGGTGAAAGGCCATTGGTATCATTTGCACTCTGTGGCATGAGGTAACTGGGAAGGAATAAAGTTCATCTGTGACCAAACACCTGTGTTCCTGTCTCGCCGGCGAGATCACCGTTAATCTGAAGAGCATTAAATTGCTCTTCGAATGAGTCAGATCCGTGGTTCCCGAGGAGACGAGGCTGGCACAGCTTGTGCTCTGTGGGCAAGTCTGACCAGGCCCCATCTCACTCTCGCCTGTGTTTGCCTTGCAGCTGTGTAAATGAGTATGGAAGATTATGATTTCCTGTTTAAAATTGTTTTAATTGGCAATGCTGGTGTGGGGAAGACGTGCCTAGTCCGACGATTCACTCAGGTAAGAGAACTTGAAGTCCAGAGTTGGGTTTCTCAGCCTGGCCTGTGGGGTCAGGGGAGCCTAAGGGGGTGGGTGTGTGGACCCTACGCCGGCCTCTTGGCTGCCGGTTCTTAACGTGCCCTTTGTGCACCAGCTTTATAGCCTTGACCAGAGTTTTGGAACCATCTCAAGGGAGCATGGCTGTGTGGGTCACCACCAATCAATCCTGCTGCAGCTCTTGTTGCTTCCTTTGTGAAAGGGGCAAGTGGTTTTGCTTTTGGTGTGCTATACAAAACAGATTGTTAAATTAAAAATAGATTATCAGTTAACAGTCTAAAGGTGTTAACCAAATGAGTATGGACCTCAGACTAAATATTAATTTTAAAGTTTATTTATTTATTTATTTAGAGAGCATGTGCACACGAGTGGGGGGGGTGGTGGTCAGAGAGGAGGAGAGACAGAATTCCAAGCAGCCTCCACACCATCAGCGCAGAGCTCGATGCAGGGTTTGAACTTACAGACTGTGAGATCATGACCTGAACTGAGATCAGGAGTTGGATGCTTAACTGACTGCGCCACCCAGGCGCCCCTAAATATTAATTTTAAAAAAAACCTCAAATACAAATTAAGCCAATCAATCCCCTGTCTATGCCTTGTCACATCCTCCTAGCCAACTGGATGAGTCATTTTGGTTTAGAACCAAATATGCTGATGTTTTTAAGTCTATTAAACAGGAATGAAATGAGAACAGTGAAGGACTATTTACACAAAATTAAATATTCCCCCCGGGTTGAGTCCTTATCGTAGGATCTAAGTACAAGTTCCCATTGGGGCTGCTGTTGTTTTGAGAATTACTGCCAGAGATTATATGCCTGTTTTGTACAGAAATGAGTGAGAAATTATTCTGAAGTTGACCTTCTTTTGTGTTTTCCTTGAAAAAATATGAATGGCATCCTTTTCAGGATTATGATGCAGGCGTCTTGCATTTTCAGATAATGCTAGTTGGGGAAGCTGAGACTAGCTGTGCTAAGGCATTGGACAGCTGGGTGCCCTGGAGAGAGCACCGGCTTGAGTGTGGAGACTCCATCCTAGTCTCAGCTCTGCCCTGGCCCATCCTGTGGGCCTGGATAAGTTACCTCCTCTGCTGGGCCTCCCTGCCACACGTAAGGGGCCTGGTGATTTCCAAGGCCACTTCCAGCTCTGACAGTCTGTGGTTCTCTGCAGGACTAGAGAGGCAGGTTGGGTAACACAGACAGCTTTGGGGCAGAATCACCTTTGGAAATGCCAGGGCCTTTCCCATGGTAAATGAACCCGAAATAGAACTCATGCTTTTTACTAAGCCTGGGCCCCGGGAAATCAAAAGTAAGAAGCTACCAGGCATCTGGGCTTAGTGAGCCTCCGCCGTGGTGTTTTACTGGAAACTCTGACTGGTTTTACTTCCACTTAATGGTAATCTTTTCTGCTTTTGGCAGGAGAACGAGACTGCAGAGATGTAGAGGAGTTTTTAGGACCTTTATCAAAAGTTCCCGTGACCTTGTTTTATTACTGAAAGATCCCTTAGAGATTATTCAGCCTGCTTCTCTCATTACACAGATGGAAAACTGAAGTCTACAGGGACAAAATGACTTCTTAGCATCGTATGTCGTGTTAGTGGCAAGGCTAGGATTAGAACCCAGCTCTCCTGCTTCTCAGCCTGACTGTTTTTATTTTCCGTGTGTCCTAACCTTCTGAGACCGTAGGAATATGGCTTTTCTCTTTAAAAAGCATAAACGTTGTCATTAAAGGTAAAAATGCTTCCATTTTTGAGCATTGATTTTTACCAATAAGCACAACTATTACCATTTTCTTTTCTC
>NW_027532025.1:668899-745484 GCF_008692635.1 Crocuta crocuta | reverse complement strand
CAAAACTAACATGCCCTAGACAAGATTATGTTTGGTTTTGTTATTTGGTAGGCAGTTAAAATGAATTGGATTCAGCTGTTTTTGAG
The DNA here is from genome assembly GCF_008692635.1 of Crocuta crocuta. Classification (NCBI taxonomy): domain Eukaryota; kingdom Metazoa; phylum Chordata; class Mammalia; order Carnivora; family Hyaenidae; genus Crocuta; species Crocuta crocuta. The sequence goes on along the minus strand of NW_027532025.1, from coordinate 745,398 downwards.
ACATGAGGAATTGAGGAACAAAATGATGGGGGAGACACTGGGAAGGATTTGTTTTATTTTTTATTTTTTTGGCATTTATTAAACTGCAAAACAGCTGGAGTGGTAAACTCGAAGCTTGGCAGCCTTGTGTTTGAGCCAAACCAAAATAGAAGAAAATTGATTCAATATTTGTAAGTAAAGTTATGAATGTTTAGATTTACATCTTTTGCAGACATGCAGTGGAATATTTTCTGTGCATTTGAAGCTCAGTCTTTTAAGTTTAAACTTTAATTAAAGAACTCTCTTGTTAGGGAATAGACTCACATAAAGATGCCCTAATCTTAGCTGCCAGAGCTAAGTCTATTTTACTTTAATTTCTGGCAATTCTGGAATAGAAGTGAAAAGGGAATAGGAACTAGGTGCAGAGCTCTTCCTTAATAGAATCCCTTCCAGCCTCCAGGTCCCTCCCTGAGTCTGTAGGAAATATTATATACCAGTAACACACATTGTACATGTAATTTTGCTAAAATGGTATCTTTCTAGTTCACCTCCCAGCTTTATTTTTTGCTTGGTTTTCTTTTGAAATGTTTGCATCAGCCTCAAGCTCCCCGACTTTAAGACCCAGAGAGGGGGACTCGTTTGGTGTCGCTCTCTTCCTACTACACTTTCTCCCTGAATTTTATTTTCTGTGATGATCCTCCGAGTGTATGGGCTCTGATTTTATAGAATTCTGTATATGTGGCACATTTCCCTCAGGGCGGAGGGAAATCCAAAAGCTTCACTGTCTTGCTTCTGTTACTTGTAGTGAGTTCTTGTTTGCTTTTTCATGTGCGCATCCACCCCCACAGCTGTCCATGCCCTAAACCAATAACCAGTTTTAGTCTTCCTGGACGTTACCTCTTTGGGAGCATTTATCCATTTTGCTCCTCTTCTAACAGTCCTCTTCTCATCCCTATGGCTTCAGGCTCCTCGATTTCATCCTTGTGTCTGATTTTTGTTCCAGTCTTTGAAATCAGGGCCCCCTGCGACTTCCCCGTTTTCTCTCTTCACTCCTGTCTCCCCCACCCCCATTTTGTTCCCCATTCAGTTTCTTTGTTCTTTTAGCATTCCTCTCCACCTTCTCCCTCCCTCCTTCCTCCTCCCCTCATACATACATACAAAATCAAATTAAACAAGGCTCCCCTGACGTGAACCAGAGTTCTCTTTTCTTCCAGTTAACTCAGCCAAAGGAAGGGGCTAGTGATGGATAGTGATGGGGGAGAGGGGAGAACATTTCATTTAGTTGAAAGATTTGCTTAATTATTTTCCTTTATTTCCTCTTTAGGGTCTTTTCCCTCCAGGGCAAGGAGCCACGATTGGAGTTGATTTTATGATTAAGACAGTGGAGATTAATGGTGAAAAAGTAAAGGTAAGATGCTAAGCATTCAATAAGGCTTTCATTGTGCTATGTGAGAGGAAGTAGTGTTTTCATAACATTTATTAAATCTCCTAATCAAATCCCGCGTTAAAATAATATACTCAACCATGGCAACTTGTTTCTAAACAGAGTTCTCCTATTCCCTTTGTAGATGTGTTTACTCTTAAGAACAGTAGCCCCATGAAAAAGCCTGCTGATTCCCACTTTGGTTATGGGTCATTCGGTCATATGAATCACTCGTTGGAATCATTGTGTCTGCCACCTACCCCTTTTTGTAACAAGGGAGATATTCTAAATGAGGGGTCCAGGAAGGACTCATGATCTCCCTTTTCCCCTCTGTGGCCTCTGTACAGTTGGGTACCTGTAAGAACTATGGATGTCTGGTAACAGGAGAAGGGAGGTAGTGTTTATTCACCTAATATGTCAATCATATTAGTGACCTAATATTCATATTTTACTTAGTTCTTACTGTAACCCCTGTGAGGTAAATGGTAAATTACCTTCCTTTTATAGGTTTCAGAGAGATTGAGCAACTTATCCATGGCTACACAGGAAGGAAGGGAGGTAGGTGGGATCCTAACTAGTTTTGTGAGCTAGTGATCCACTGCCTCCCTGGGGTCTCCTCTGCCATGAGAGAAGAGGAGGGTGAAGACACAACAGGCCTGTCACCTTGAAGCAAGGAAAGGAGGAAGGTGATGGGAAGAAATGTGGAATAAGGCTGAATTTCGTGGAAAGAGTGTGCAGAGGCTGATCGTTGGCTCTGTGCTCTACCTGCCCCTCAGAGTTAGTGAAATTGCACTGTCAGATTTTTCAGAGCTGAGTCTCATAGGGGGAAGCAGTGACCCATAAGCGGCCCATTGAAAACTGCAGCATAGAGTTCCAGCTAGATCTCAACCTAAGCGTCCCAAGTTAGAATCCGTGTCTCTTGCATCCTTTCCCCATATGTACCTGCACTCTTGCCTTCAAATGCCTCGGGAAGGGTGGAGAAATGCCAGGGTCTTCTTGCAGCATTTCAAAGATACACACTGAAGTGTTTAGGGTGAGGCTTCTTAGTGGGGGACCGAAGCTATCCCAGCGTCTCTTCCAGCCCTAAATCCTCAAAGTGGTTCCTTCTGCAGAGACATCCACATCAAATACAATAGTGAATGGAGAGCTGGGGGCTCTGGAAAACAAAGCAGGGTGTGAAATCCATGTAAATGCCAACCAGAAAGCTCAGAAAAATAGTACATTGGGGTGGGGAGAAGGAACTAGGGTGTGGGAGTAGGAGGGGACAGGAGTGTACATCCAGGGAGCATTGGCGGGAAAAGCCAATTGTAACGACTATTCCAAGAGAGTGGAGGTGATGGCCACTCCTAGGAGCTGAGTAAAGATAACTAGTGTTTCAGGCATTTTACTTCCAGATGTTTGGGTTTCCTTTTCATATACACATATACGTGTGAGTTCATTCCTTTGACCAGAAATGTTAGTGCTTACTGTGTGCCAGGCCCTAGGAATGAATAGGGGTGAATAAAAAATGGTCTCCACTGTTAAAGAACAGGCTTATTTTTTTTTTCCTGAATCGCCAGGTTTGGTATTATATTTATTCCATTTTCTGCAAACCATAACCTCATTGTTAAGTGCTTATTATACTCAGCTAAAATCCATCTTTTCATAACATCTAACTCTACCATGAAACCACAGGCTCCCCAAGAACAAGGTTTGGGTCTTACTCATCTCTGTATCCATAGCATAGTTCCTATCTGGTCACCTCTTTAGGCCCCTAGACCTTCATCTTTAAATAGTAAGAGATGGTTAATCTCCCGAATGCAGTCCTAATTAATTTGCTTGAGGGTTTTTTTCTAGCCATATATGTAGAATCAAGATCTAAAATGACTCTCTCAGAGGCATGCCTGGTGGCTCTGTTGGTTGAGCATTCAACTCTTGATTTCAGTTCAGGTCGTGATCTCGCAGTCGTGAGATTGAGCCCTGCATTGGGCTCTGTGCTGGGCGTGGAGCCTGCTTAAGATTCTCTTTCTCCCTTGCTGGCACATGAGGAGCAACTTCTTCAGTCTTTCAGTAGAAGAAGGAAGAGCTGTCCAAGGGTGCCTAGGGAAAGCGTTGTTGTCTTACTGTTGTTCTTTAATGAATACCTCCTCTTGGTGATGTTTAAGTGTTGTTTTACAGGTAGTGTGCAGGCTTTCTTAGAACCCTGTAACTAGTGGAAAAGAGAACTGGTGATTTGTGCAGGATCACCTGCCTGGTGTGTGCCAGGGCAGCACCACAACCTATGTCTCTCTCCCGTCACCCTGACTCAGCCTCCCTTATTAAGGCTCATTCCTTCTAGGATGGATTCCAGGATTGAAGGCAGGAAATCAAAGGCATTAGAAAAATTCTTGTGGCTATTAAGCCTTAGTGCCAAGTAAGTAAAAGCAAAGTCGAGACCCTTCCTTAAAGTGGTCTGTACCTCGGTGGCTCAGTTGGTTGAGCATCCGACTTCAGCTCAGGTCATGATCTCACAGTTCATGAGTTTGAGCCCCACACTGGGCTTGCTACTGTCAGTGCAGAGCCCTCTTTGGATCCTCTCTGCCCCTTCCCTGCTAGTGTGCAATGTTCTCTCTTTCAAAAATAAATAGATTTAAATGAAGTAAATAAAGTGGTCTCCTTTTTGAAAGTGACCTTGAGTAGAAAATGGGGTGAAAACAGATGTAGAATTTCTCCTATCTATTTTTTTCAGTCTCTTATAAATAAATAACAAGCAAAACTCTCAGCTCAGACTACAACATTTTAACTTTAGGAGATTAATTGTAATATGAATAGAAGAGTTGCTGGCTATCTTTGTGATCAGGTATATATTACATAGATAAGAAAATCTTTTTTTTTTTTTTAATTTTATTTAAGTCCAAGTTAGTTAACATATAGTGTAATAATGATTTCAGGAGTAGAATTTAGTGATTCATCACTTACTTATAACACCCAGTGCTCATCCCACCAAGTGCCTGCCTTAAGGCCCTTCACTCATTTAGCCCATCCCCCCACCAACATCCCTCCAGCAACCCTCAGTTTTCTGTATTTAAGAGTCTCTTATGGTTTGCCTCCCTTACTCTTTTTATCTTACTTCTCCTTCCCTTCTCCTGTGTTCATCTGCTTTGTTCCTTAAATTCCACATCTGAGTGAAATCATATGATATTTGCCTATGACTTATTTTGCTTAGCATAATACACTCTAGTTCCATCCACGTTGTTGCAATTGGCAAGATTTCATTCTTTTAATGTTTATTTTTGAGAGAGAGACAGAGTGCAAGTGGACAAGGAGCAGAGAGAGAGGGAGACAGAGAATCCAAAGTAGGCTTCAGGCTCTGACGTGGCAGGACAGAGCCTGACATGTGAACTGTGGGATCACGACCTGAGCCCGATCCTTAACTTGACTGAGCCACCCAGATGCCCCAAGACTTCATTCTTTTTGATCACTGAGAAAGATTCCATTATACACACATACACACACACATACACATACACACCCCCCACATCTTCTTTATTCATTCATCAGTTGATGTACATTTGGACTCTTTCTATAATTTGGCTATTTTCAGTGGTGGTGCTATAAACATTGGGGTGCATGTGCCCCTTTAAGTCAGCATTTTTGTATCCTTTGGATAAATACCTAATAGTGCAGTTGCTTATTATAGGGTAGTTGTATTTTTAATTTTTTGAGGAACCTCCACACTGTTTTCCAGAGTGGCTGCACCAGTTTGCATTCCCACCAGCAGTGCAAAAGGGTTCCCCTTTCTCTGCATCCTTGCCAGCATCTGCTGTTGCCTGAGTTATTAATTTTGGTCATTCTGACACATGTGAAGTGGTATCTCATTGTGGTTTTGATTTGTATTTCCCTGATGATGAGTGATGTTGAGCATCTTTTCATGCGTCTGTTAGCCATCTGGATGTCTTCTTTCAAAAAGTGTCTGTTCGTGCCTTTGGCCCATTTCTTCACTGGATTATTTGTTTCATGGATGTTGAGTTTGGTAAGTTCTTTATAGATTTTGGATACTAACCCTTTATGCATAAATAAGAAAGTCTTGAACGTATGCACATATATGTACTCATTTCACTATCTGTTTATCCATTCATCCATATATCCATCCTGCGGTGTAGTAGATGATATGCACCAAGAATAGGTAAAGCTATCCTACTAATCATTTAAGCAGCATTAACCAGTCCTTTCTTGTGATTCTATAATCCTTTTTTCATCCAGCTAGCCAGTATTCAGTTGTGTCTACTGTGTACCATGTACCCTGTTAGGAAAGCACTGGAGTATAAGGTTCAATAAGAGATAGCCCTTGCCCTCAAAGTACTGAGCCTAGCAAAGAGACACACTAGTAAACCTAGGACTGCAATACAATAGAGATAAGTAGTAGTGCAAAGAAGAGTGGAGACGAACAGTGTAGCCCCATGCTGGAGATGAATATGGTTAGAAAGCCCATAGCTGCACTATTGAGAACATATTGACCAGCATGAGACACAAACTAGGAGGCACTCTCTCCTGCTGGCACCTCTTTAATAGAACATCTTCTATTTTATTATGGTTACTTTACTAGGTTTGTCCTCCCTGTAGACTCTATACTCTTTGAAATCGGGAATTATGTTTTATTCATCTTGGGATCCTCCCTGTGCCTAGCATAGTGCTGGGCATATATTAATGACATAGAAATGCTGAAAAGGAGCAAATGAGTTGCAGAGAGTATAGTGAAATCAAATGGAATGATGAAGGCAGTGGAATATGGATATCCTTAAGAATCAACTCTGAGGCTAAAAATAGGCTGCCCCCTATAAGAAAGCAGCATATATCTTGTCAAGGCCATACAAGCACTATTCTAGAAAATATTTCAGTGGATTTTAACTATCAAAGCTGTCCTCAAGATGTGCCAATCATGAGAACATACTGATTTCTAATGATGGACAGTATTAAATTCAATAACAAGTGTTTCTCAAGGCTCATTGTGGCATTAAAATAATAGTCTGTTGTTCTAAGACACATCCTGGCAGAGGGGAACCATGTCCTTAGGTTTGAAGCAGAGCAGAGAAATAGCTTTTGTCCCAGCAAAAGCCATAACATCTGTATGGTCGCCTTCAGCACACACAGACTTTCATGTACATCATGAAGAGCAGCTGCGACTTCAAATCAAAGGAGAGCCTTGTGCTGCTGTTTGGGGGCAGGGACCGCCAGCCCCTCAGTCTCCTCAGCGAAACTGGTATGAACAGAGGGTGATACGAACTGACTCATCCTCTCTGGATGCAGATGTATATTTAAATTAGTCTCTGGGGGCAAAGGCAGCACAGTAGTGGAAAGTGTCCTCAACTGGAATGAGAATGTCTGGAGTCTGAGCCCTAGCTTTGTGAGTAACCAGTGAAGAGGTGGAGGGGAGGCATAAACTCACCTACCTCACTGAGTTGTTGTAAAGATGTAAAGGTTAAATGACACCCGTAATAAATATTTGAACATTTGGGGCACCTGCATGGCTCAGTCGGTTAAGCATTTGATTTCTTGATTTCAGCTCAGGTCATGATCTCACGGTTTGTGAGTTTGAGCCCCACATTGGGCTCTACACTGATGGCATGGAGCCTGCTTGGGATTCTCTCTCCTCTCTCTTATCTCTGCCCCTTCCCTGATCACACACGCTCTCTCTCTCAAATAAAATAAACATTTACAAAATCCTATTATTACAAATAAGTGATTTGAGTGTGTCAGGCGCCATGAAGGAGAATTATAGGATGGGTTGCAGGAGGGAATACGTGGGGATGGGAGGCGGGTATGGGCAACCTGGCCTAATCTGAATGTTTCAGAAAGTTTTCTCTGAGGAAATGATGTTCTCTTAATGGGGTAAATGCCTTTTGTGCCACAAGGTTTATGCATTTAGAAGGGAACATTCTTACCATTGTTGATGTTATTTCTCAAGGCCTTGTGCATTGTTCTGGAGAGCAGTTCTCTTGGCAGCTTTCTGCTCTGTGCAGAGAAATTCAGGGAGAAGTGGTTTTTACTCTCTTCTTTGTTATTAGAAAACGTGAACTTTCAGTAGGTTTGCGTATTACCCCTTTTTCTAAAGAAACTACTGAAACCCAGAGATAAGTGACTTGTCCAAGATCTCAGTGCTTAAAAGGGGAGAGGAGGAGGAGGAGGAGGAGGAGAGAGGCACCTGGGTGGAGGAGGAAGAGGAGGGGAGGGGAGGGGAAGGGAGGAGAAGAGAGGAGAGGAGAGGAGAGGAGAGGAGAGGAGAGGAGAGAATTATTTTCTCTATCCACCATGCCACTGTTTCTGTTTTCATTAACAAAGGTTAATATCTTAATAGAGTCATAATAGATTCATCTGAATTTTGAACTGGGAAAGGTGGTGGAGGTTGGATGTTCTCCTGCTTCAGTTGTTGACTGAAGTGCCAGCCGTCACACAATGACAGCTTGCCCTGTATCCCGACATTTGTAATATGTTGTTATGGTCAAGAGCATGAACTCTGGGACTACAAAGCCTGGTTACATTGGCTCTGAGATATACTGGCTTGGAGACCCTAAGCAAGTTATTTAATCTCTCTGTGCCTTAGTTTCTTCATGTGAGAAATGAGTATAGTAATAGTACCTACTTCATTGAGTTGTTACATGTAAAATGCTTAGAATTTGACATGTAATAAATGCTCAGCTTTTTTTAAAGGATAAAAGAAATTAGGTAATAAAACAAAGAAAAAACAAAAACAAAGCAAGCTCCTATCCCTAACCAGACATACCCAACACATTAAAAAAAATATTTGCTTTTTTTTTTTAGGGCAGCAAACAACCATGAAATTGAGTGGGGTGTTTTCATTTCTAAACTAAAGCAAGGCAATGCTTTCTTTTCTGCTTCTCCAACCTGATCTTTCTCTTATGTCTTTATAGCTTCAGATCTGGGACACAGCAGGTCAAGAGAGATTTCGGTCCATTACCCAGAGTTACTACCGAAGTGCCAATGCCTTGATCCTCACCTATGACATAACCTGTGAGGAATCCTTCCGTTGCCTTCCTGAGTGGCTGCGGGAGATAGAACAATATGCCAGCAACAAGGTCATCACTGTGCTAGTGGGTAAGTAAGGACTGATGAGGAGAGAAATTGGTTTGTGGCCATCAGAGAATTTATAATCACATAATGCCTGTGCCCTGGTATCTTCCAGTAATATAGTCTACAGCTATATAATTCATGTAGTCAACATTCAGTTTCTCGTGATGTTGAAGAGAATATGAAATAGGTCATATCCCAAGGTGAGTGTTTAGAAAAGTAAAGTAGAAAATATTGCTGATTGATTTTTCTGTCAATGAAGACTCTAGGGAAGAAGGTGGAATGCCATGAGAGTGATGTGGGCTGCTAAACATTAAAAAAAATCTAGTTACAAGATCATGGACACTGCTGGTCTAGAAGTAAAACCTGTTCTTGGCAAAGCATTTATTATGGAATTAATTGCTTATTGCCTAAAAAAATGTATTTTGGTTAATGTTTTCTCTTCATGCCGACTTAAGAAATTCTAATTTCAGAAAGCATCCACTAAAGGAAACTGTGCAGTTTGTTTCATCTTGTAGGAGGGTAGAACCTGTTTAGTATGAGGGAAAAGCAGAAAACAACCCATGATTTTCTTTGGTGACAAATACACCCATTAAAAAAGGAATTGCAGTGACATAGATCAGATGGTTAAAAACTCCTCTTGTGGTGATGAAAACTGTTAGTAATATAGGGCTGTTAAAATGTTTTCTTCTTAAAAGGAACATTGCTGTATATTCTAGCAAGACTTGAATTTTGGAAATAGTGTAGAGAATCTCAGAAACATTGTTAAGTTACAAATCATGTTTAACAGTAAGCTAAATAAATACTTACGTAAGGATTATAGCTTGCATACATGTCCCAGGAATCATATCAGGAAATTTATGTGTGATGATTTGTTATTTATATATGAGGAAACCAAGTCTCAGAGAGGTGAAGCTCTTTGCCTAGGGTTGCACAGCATGTAAGATCAACTGAAAACCCTGTATTTGTCCAACTGTAATGTGCTGCTTTATAACAAATTGCTAGACTTTTCTTCCAGGCTGCTGGGTTAAGTATTTGCCTCTCTATGAGCTAGTGCTCTATGCACATTCCTGAAAACCCTCTTGCACACTGGAGAATGTCTGTCATGAAGCACTTGAAAGCACCCGTCTCAGGACTTGGGCTTTCTTTCTATTTGACAGAAAGCCCTTGAGAACTTAAGTCAAAGCATTATTCCTTGGGATTCTGTCTAAGGAAATTAAGTGGAGATTTGATGGGAGATAATTAGTCCATTCAGTATGAAAGAGGCACTAGCTTAGAAAAACAAACAAACAAAAAAACCTTTTTATTCTGGAAAATTTTAAACAGAAGCACAAGTAGAGAAAGCAGTATAATGAACCCCCGTGGACACATCTCAGCTTTGACAATTATCAACTCATGGTCAATCTTATTTTATCTGTTCCCCCTCTTTTCTGTTTGCACTTCCCTTAAGATTATTTTGAGGCAAATCCCAGATATTGTATTAATTTATCTTTTATCATTTCAATGTATATCTATAAAAGATTTTTTGAGAAAGAGAACCTAACCACAATGCCATTTTCACACCTAAAAATATTAACAGTTCTTTAATAGCATCAAAAATTTAGAAAATGTTCAGATTTCCTTGATTGACTCCTACATTAAAAAAACAATTGTCCAAATCAAAGATCCCACTAAGGTTCATATGTTCTAATTGATTTTTGTGTCTTTTAATTCTCCTTTTATATGTTGGCTATCCCTCCATTTTTCTGCTTTGGAATCTATTTGTTAAAGCATATGTTTATCCTCCAGACTTTCCAAGTCTGAATTTTGTTATCTCATCACTGTAGTGTCATTTAACATGTTCCTCCATCACCTGTATTTCTTGCAGATCTGTAGGTAAATTTAGAGACCTGGTCAGATTCAGGTTTTTTGTTTCTTTTTTTTTTTTCTTAGCAATATACTTCCTACTTGATATTCTGAGGTACAGGTCTCATAGGACAACTAAGAAAAATACTTGATTCTCTTTTTTATTTCCCACTTTTTAAAACAATGAGTTGGTTCCCTAGTATCTTCCAAAAGTCACTAGTGAAGTTTTATATTTTGAGAATTATTATAGACTTAAATATATGTAGTATATTCTAGGCCTTTGCAATTGTAATTATTGAAGGTCCAAATGTTCCAACTGTGGACCTGCTTCAACTGGTCTCCTGAGTCCTTTTGACATGACCTTACTTGCTTTCTGGTTTAAGGGTTCCAGGCACAACTTGTGCATTTCCTGCCCCAGACCTGGAATTACCCATTTTTTCAAGACATGCGTTTATTATTAATGGGACGTTATATTTAGAAGCCACAACCAAAGTGATAGGAATCTTCCATACTAGGGTGTGGTCATTGTTTTTAGGCTTTTCAGTGGACAGAACGTGTGTGTGTGTGTGTGTCTGTGTGTGATGAATACTGTCGCACCCCCGGGGGGGTTGTCTATTAGGCACCACTAAGCACTTTTATTCATAAGACTGCCATAGGCCATACTTGGCAAGACATTCACTTAGAAGGACACAGGACGGGAAATATAGCTTAGCAGCACGTCAGCATCAGGCATTCCTCTTCAGTGAAAGTAATCCTCAATAGCAGTCCCCACAGCTGTCCAGGACCTCTGGGGACAGGTCAGGTGAGGAAAAAGACTAATGTCAGGCATGTGTTGGACCTGCCCTGGCCTAGAAGCCGAGCTAATCTCTCTTGTAACAGCTCTATTTTCAAAGTCTCTTCAAGTGAGGAATCATCACACTCAAGGAAGCCCAAAGTTATGGCTTTCCGCTAGGTATTTATAATTCATATTGTAGAAGTCCCAGGCCTGATGGAATTTGACCTTATGGTAAAAGGGCACTTTTATCATATTAGGTATGTTGCCAGGTAACACAGTTGACATGTCACTTTTGTCAGGTTTCCAGGAGAAGAAAGGCAGAGCAATTTTTAAAAATCCATCATGAATTATTCACACTGATACTTGCATTTATAATTCAGGACTATAGAAATTTTACTTAACCTCATTAATCTTTTTTTTTAATAAAAAATATTTTTTTAAATGTTAATTCTGGGAGAAACAGAGCATGAACAGGGGAGGGCCAGAGAGAGAGGGAGACACAGAATCTGAAGGAGGCTCCAGGCTCTGAGCTGTCAGCACAGAGCCTGACACGGGGCTCAAACTGACAAACCATGAGATTATGACCTGAGCTGAAGTCGGATGCTTAACTGTCTGAGCCATCCAGGCACCCCTTAACCTCATTGGTCTTATAGCTCTTCTTCCTTTTTCCCATGCCCTAAGTCACAGGACCGTGACACCAACACAGTTACTTATTTGCTTTATCCTCTAATACCCATATAGCAGACTCAGAAGTAATATTCACACTACCACTGACAGGACAATTACTACAAGAGTTCAAGATTTTTTCCTTGAATTCCTTTTGTCCTTAGGGTATATATATACAACTGAGGACGCATGGTTAAAATACCAGATCTTAAACGCACTTGGAATAGTTCCTCTCTGTGTGGTTACCATTTCATGATAAACAGGTTCATTTGTTTCATATTGCTTTCCATTTTTAATGGTTGCTTTTTAAATTTAATTTTGCACCAATCATATAGTTATAATTGTACAATTATGTGAGACATTTCTAAGATTCTGAAGTCAAATCTATTAGACAAAGTGTATTTAGAGATGTCTAGTTTCTATCCTTCCCTATCTCCCTGACCTCATTCTTTTTATGGGTAACCATTGTCTTCAAAATTAAAGCGTTGGTTTATTCTAACACTAAAAAAATAAGTCTGTAAGTGTGCCTGTGTGTATTTATTTCATCCTTTTTGCTTAAGCAGTTGTATATTACATACCTTGTTTCTACTTAGGAAAAAGTAGAACAACATAACAGGTATATGCTTAACATGGTATCCTACTGTCTCATTCCATGGCAGTATAGACAGATATTCCTCATTGCTTTTTACAGTGGCAAATAACTGCATTGTATGGATATGCTATACTTCATCAAGCCAGTGGTCAACTGATGGTCATTTGCGATGTTTCCAGTTCTTTGCCATTACAAATGACGTTGTTATTTCAAAATAAACATTCCAGTAATCACAGCCACATTTGCTCTGCTTTACTTGCCCATCTGTCTGATTTTACTTCAGATACGAAATTGCATTTTGATGCTTCTGAGCCTGTAAAAAGTCAAGTGATGTTTCCGTCTTTGATTTATCCCTGTTCCAGGCAATAAGATTGATCTGGCTGAAAGGAGAGAGGTCTCCCAGCAGAGAGCTGAAGAATTCTCAGAAGCTCAGGACATGTATTACCTGGAGACCTCAGCCAAGGAATCAGATAACGTGGAGAAACTATTCCTTGACTTAGCGTGCCGCCTCATCAGTGAAGCCAGGCAGAACACACTTGTAAACAATGTATCCTCGCCCTTACCTGGAGAAGGGAAAAGCATCAGCTATTTGACTTGTTGTAATTTCAACTGAAGGCTGAGGCAAGGAGAAGTGAAAGGAATCAGCAGCTGCCCTGATGGGCCCCGAACTGCTGGGCAGATCTGGTGATGACTGTGGCTCCCGCTCTTAGACCTTCTGACTCCTGTGGGATCCAGAGCTTACACAGCATGGCAGGCCAGAGGCTTTGTCCACAGGCCAGCATTAGCAGAACATAAACGGTTTCATCCTTTCGCAGTCAGGAGTTGGAGCAAGGAGAAAATTGCACTAGGCGCTCCATGATCTGCAGAGCATGTTGCTTTTGTTCTTTTAAAAAAGCAAGTAAAAGCGCATTCCTGAACACAGTCCAGGGGGAAGTGTACTGTAGGGACCCCTCCTGCACGTCAGTGGGTGCATGTGGGGGCTATTCTTTAGGGCTTCTGGGGGCCCTGGTTTTCTCGTCTACCAGATAAGCCAAAACCGGGAAGGCCAAGTACTGTCTCTGTGGTGCGTGTTGACGACTCCGCGGAGACTTTGAAAAGTGTTATTTTGTCCACAGGCACTTTCAAGAACTTTGGGATGTAAAAATGAAATGAAACCTTTACCCACGACCAACAGTAACAATCATTGGTTTAATAATATATACAAGCTCCATGTCTCCTTTTGGTGCTAATGATTCTGCTCTTTCACAGACCAAACATTTTAGTACATTGATGTCCTTAAATGTATTACATTGAAATAAAAAAATAATAAGGGAAGTCCACGAATCAGCACTTTCTCAAAGTCTCCTTACTACCTTTTCTAGGGTGGATTTGTTGGAAAATAAAATACTTTTTCTTTTCATGTTCTTTCCCCTCTAAATTTCTGCCATTTTCTTCTTATATTCTCCCATCTCTCCTGCCCTTTAAGTAAATGAAAACACTAGAAAAATGAAAAAAAAAAAGGTTTATGATATTCTAATAAAAAAAAACTATTTCTAAGACGTTGTGAGTAGTATGAGAAAACAGACCAGATTTGACCAAAATACTGTGGATTAATGGACTGCAATGCAGAGTTCTAAGCAGAGCACAGTCCTTGATAGCAGGTGACATCTTTTACTTCCTGGTACTATCCATCTTGGACAGTCCAAGGCTTAGAATTTTGTACATGTTTTTAGTATGATAAATGACAATAGCAACAGATGAAAAGTCTCATGAACCATTTTTGTATCTTCAAGAACCTTACAAACACTCTGCTTGTGCAAGCAGGTGGAGCTGTCCTTTGTCACCTCTTTCATGTAGACATGTTACTCTCAGAGTCACGACCATACATTCTTTCTTATTTCTTTTTCTTTGCCCTCCTTTCCTCTTTTCTTCTCTCCCTTTATACGCATGTGTTACTGCAAATCTCCAATTCAAATGGAGGTATATATGCCTTTACTTAGCCAATTTTAAAACAAGACTCAAAATGGAAGATGTGCTGCTGAATATGTTACTGATTTCTTTAGTGCCATACTTTGATGCCTTCCAGTTTGTTCACTGATATAAATGCAAATTGGGGAAATAATTAAACCTGTATGCTGTTGATGCTGTCAGATGTTTCTGTAGCTTGCTGCTTGGCATCACTGAGGGCTGAGTAATGGGATAAGGATATGATATGCAATTTCGCTGTTGTCAATGGTGGCCATCTCGGTCTTGATGTGTTGATATTTGAAAGCTATTTAATTTTAAAGAAATGAAGCACGTAGAGACATGATATTGATAAAGCATTTCCAGCATTTCTCTAGCAGATTTCAGAGTGACTCATCTTTTGTACAGAGATTATACATATTGTTTAAAGGAATTGATACTTTCGGTTGGTTTCACTGTGTTTGTCCTGATCCTCTGGGTGAGAGAAAGAGATCTCGGAAGTTTGAATTGCTTTTATTTTGAATCTGTTTCTACAGGAAAGAAAAATCATTTTAATAAACACCAATCAAAATCATTGATAATTGTTGCTTTTCCCTCCCCATCTCTCCACTAAGCCAGCAATAATAAAAGTAGTCAGAAAACAAGCTGATCAAAGGGGGCAAAAAACTTCTGTTTCTAAACTGTGAGGTAGTGTCCCTAAGTTTAGATTTATTGTCTTTCATGTAGGACAAAAATCTAACGTATATCCCACATCATGACGCAACTTTATCTCCACAGCAGCAAGTGTGTTGAAACTAAAGCTGCTTTGTGAACTTAGATAGCATTTTGCTAGGTTGGACAAATTCGGTTGTAAAACAACAACTTCCAGGGCTACTCTTGCATCTGAAGTTCTTGTTCCTTAGGGCTCAGCATCCTCTGTCCACTCTTGGCCATACTCACAAGGGGATTAGAAAGCTCTGCTCATGGCCCCTTCTTTCCCTGTTACTCCTCGCAGCCTTTTGTAGCTTCCAGTACCCATCCGGGGCCCATAAGGGGAGAAGCATGAGATCCATGCCCCTGACCCTAATTGTGTGAATTCCAGATTAGGCCTTATGAACACTGTTCACTGACACGTCAAGTTTGAGAACAATCCCTGACAAGACTGTAGGTGCTCAATAAAAGTTGAATGAACACAGTGCCAAGTGGAGTTTTGCCAGTGAGACAGACATTTCTCAAATAGAACTTGAGAAAGGATACTAATTAAATGTTGTTATTTTAACCTAGACCAAGACCTAAACTTACTGGTTTGCTTACTCGTTGTTATTGCCATGGCAATATTTGCCAAGATGAGCCTTCTTAAATAAAAATGAATTCTTACTTAATGGTGGATGAAAGAGAGAGTTGCTTTCTCATAATTCAGTTTGGCTTGGTCTGCCAAGACACTACCAGAGTCCATGTCAGCTTCCATTTTTGCTGTAATCTTTTTCTTCTTTTAATAAAGTTACTAAATACATGGAAATTTTTTTTTTCAATTTCCGGTGAAAACACATCATATTCATTTTATGGAGTCAGATTTGGGAGAATCTGAAATCTAAAGGCTTGCTGATATTAATGATATTTTATAATGGCTTTCTATAGACTATATTCTCAAAAGATTTTGTGTTTTTTCCTTTACAAGGCTTTTTATTTCTTTATATGCTTTTATTATTTCTAATGTATTAACATTTAATGTTGATTATGCAGGGCCAGTTAGCCTTTCTGTGGATTCGATTAGGCCATTAGCTCTCCTGGCCTTTCTTTTTCCCTGTCTTTTCTAGTCATTTCGTGTTACCATCTCTTCCTGAGTAAGGCAGCAAGAAGATAACTAGAATGAAAGCCAAATGGATTGATTTGACAATGTGTCAATTTCTGAAAGAAACATGAAAAACACTGACCAAAATAATATATCTGAGTTAGGATTATGTATTTTAAGCAATTTAGATTTGTTGGAGAGAGGAGGCAGGATTTAACAGAGGACTGGATTCTATTCATGAATGTATACCTTTGGAAGATACTGGTGACTTCCAAGGTTAGGTCAATGATTTGCCTCAGTTACTTTCTTGGCTATTCTGTAAGCCTTCCGGATTAAGCATCAAATTTCAGTTAATGAATCATTCTGAATAGATATGAGTTGCAAGTGATTTTGATTTGCTCTTCTGACTAAAGTGGAAACATCTTTTTCAATAAACCAAGCCACATAAGTAAGATATCATCTTGAAAAAACTTTCATTCCCCCTCTCCCCCCCACATATCAAACCAATGGCTTTAAAGATAGACATTTTCTATTTCTTAATCCTGCAGAACTTGATACCTTTCATAGCTGTTAGTACTTTAGGGAATACTGTTCTATTAGCTTCTGGAAAAGCTCTTCTGGGATTGCCCTTTGTTTTCTATAGGATTCTTTTTTTGACTGCAACTGTTCCTTACTCTCCTCAACCATGGTCTTGAAAGATGTGTTGTAATACAACTATAATACTTTTGAGACTTAACTAGAAATTCAAAAACAGTAAAAAGACATGTTTATCTCATCACTCAGACAAACAGTACTCCACATGAGCAATCTGGTTGAACACTAATTTTGGGATAAGAGGAGGATGTGCTTCCTTTTCTTCTTTTCAAGTTTCATTTCTGTCCCACGAGTGTTTTTGTGTTTAAAAGGAAAAGTTGCCTTCCCTTACATTAGTCACACTATGTAGAAAGCATATTGAATTAAGAAATTATCATCCCTTCAAACACCTAATTAGTATAGTGATGTTAGAACAAGAGAGATGATGCTTCATCTTTCATAAGTCTGTTTATAACATTGGGATGCTACAACCATTTTTGGGAGCTATACATTGAAATGAAAAACAAATTGAGGCAATAACCAAGACATTTGAAGAATATTTGAAGGATTTTTGAAGATTTAGCCTGGAAAAGAGAGAGGAATACAGTTAGTGAATTAGAGCAAGACTGTGGTTCAAAGAGATAGAATGAGGCCCACTGATTAAGAGCCATAAGGCTAGAGATTTGGGCTCTATGTCAGAGAGAACTTTCTCAAAAAGATGGTTCACCATGAAAGGCACTGCCTTAGGTAATAGTATCTGTCAAGCAGAGGCTAAATAAGCACTTGGCAAAGATGATGTGGAAAGGATCTCAGCATTGGTTGGAGATTGGACTAGATGACTTACTAACTTATAATTCTATGTTCTAGCACTTTGCCTTTCATATCACGTTCAGTTAAGTGTTGGCCCACAGCTAATGATTTTTTTTAAAGGCTTTGCTGTTCTGCCAGTCCTGGAAGGAGGTTGGTTACATGTTGTTAGGCTAAAAGACTGGTTTGTCATTGTGCCCTAGGCTGGGATTGCTTTGTCAGTCCATTCACTGATGTCCAGTTGAAATCACAAACTGGTTCTTGTATTAAAAAGAAGAAAAGGTATTGTTTTAATAGAAGTTATGTGAAATCAGGAAAATTACAGTTTTGTCACTTGCCAAACATAGGCCATGCTCAGTTTAGTGAGTAACTGGCATCCAGGATTTCAGGCCAGGCCTTTTAAAAGCAGAACAGAATCTTCAAGTAAAGATCCCATAAACATAGCAATGTGAAGCTTTGCAGCTTCCGTTAGAGATGGGCTTGTATGCTACTGGCATAAAGCCGACCCTAAGGTCTGTTTCGGCAAAAATCTCAGATGACATTTAGTTAGTCGGTTTAATTCTCTTGAAAAAGCATGATTTGCAAATTAGTTTAATAGAACCAAGGCCAAATTACTTCATGTAGAAAAAGTAACAAAAATCAAAGGTTTTCAAAAATCAGAGATAACCATAAGCGATATTTGCTAATAAAGACCATGACCAAATGATTCCACCTGCAAAATAACTTGCATCCCTATTAGGTTCATAGTTGGTGCTTCATTAGTTTTTATAAAGTCATTGATCTTGTATCAGTATGGTGAGAAACACATGAGTTTGGGTGAGTCTTTGACTCCTTTAAATGAGAGGTCAGAGCACAAAGCCTAGCTACCTCTTTAATTGATTTACTGAGGTACATGAGACAAATTTTTACTTTCCTACTGAATTAGAACAGAATTTTTAGATACTGTGTTCTAGTTCCTGATGGATTCTTTGGTGGGTTGTAACTTTACCACTTCAGAGAGTGATGTAGAGAGGTGTGTAGAAGGGAGAACACCAGGTTAGGTATGAGGAATCCTAGTACTGCCATGAATTAGCTGTAACTTTATGCAAAGCACAATCTCTTGAGCATCAGTTTCCTTATCTATGAGAAAATAATAATCCTGACTGATAACACCTGTCAGGATTATTGTGAAAATTAGATAAGATAAATTGAAAGTTAGGACAATGTTCAGTAAACAGTAAGCACTCAAATATTAATTCTTTTCTCCTTGATTAAGGGCAGACTTAGATGGTCTGATACAAGTATAAATCCTTAGGGGAAAACAAAATACCCTTTTTAACTTCAAAGAATAGAGCATCATTTCTGAAAGAGCATTTAAAGGAAGTCACTTATTTGATCTATTTTTCTGCCTTTGGGCATTACTGTTACCCAAGAATCTCTTTATTTCTTTACACACTTCAGGAAAGGTATTTTCTCTCTCTTTCCCAATAGGCAGTTCCAGGGTTGCAAACTCCTCATAATCAGGAAACTTAACTTTATTACTGAAATACCTCACAGTGCAATTTGAACCTCTTTCTTCTTGATCCCATTCTCTGTGGGAAGAAAAATGGATTGATCCTATCTTCTTTTTAAGGGACTGTGTTTGCCATGCATTATTGCCCTTGGCCTCATTTTTTTTTTAATAACAGTCAGAAAAAGCTCAATAAGGTGATAATCATTATTCCCTTGGGGAGTGTCAGGCTAAGTATTTATACTCTCTTAGTTTATTAGTATCAGATTTAGATCATAATCTTACTGATGATTAACTCCTCAATTATCCATGTAGTTTTCTTTCTTATATATTTGATAACAAAATGTGCTTCTGAAAAATTATTCTGGTTGTGTGGCTCTTATTTCTTCCTCTTGGTAAAAATGGAGTTATGAATCCTGGTTTGTCATCTACTTTTAGAATGTAATTTCATAGATGGAAAGAATTACCAATGCCCAAATTTAGCAGGGTTTCTTTCTCTTTCTACATGTGCAGTATATTCTGAAATAAAAATTGGAGTACCAAATGCCTAATAAAGCAAAAATTCATGTATAGAATAATAAAAGATAAGAATCTGGTCTGTTAAGATAATTTATCTTTAGTTGGTTGAATGGTCCACAGCTTTGTTTAAATTACAGTTATGCCTGGATTAAATAACAATAGCAAAACTTGACAAGCCCTCTGAAAAACAGCTGCTAAACATATTGCTTTCTGGAATGTAATTAGGAATATTCTCTTGTCCTATACAATTGCAGAATGCTAGTGGAACTTTTTTGTAGGCTGTTTGACAATGAATGTCAGTTGATTTATTAAAAAAATTTTTTTAATCCTCTTATCCCTTTAAGGCATGTTGGGGCTTTCATGTTCATTTGTTGAAAATTTCAAATGACTGGAATGCTAGCTTCTAATTTCTGCTCACTGAAGTGTCCTCTAGACATACCAGATGGTTGGAGCTCCTATGATGATATGTAACGGAGCTACATAAATGTATTTATGTAAATACACTTACATAAATGTGTGTGAGTAAAGTTGCTGTTTTCAGCAACACACACACACACACAGACACACACACACACACACCTTCAAAACAAGTCTGCTTAAAATTTCAAATAATAAAGGATTAAGAAGAGATTTTTATCATCTAAAGGGAAAAAGTTGTGCCCCATATATATTGTGACATATACTTTAATGCATGACTTTTAGTGTAGGGATGAAATAAAATGCAAAATATATCATTATGGAGGTCTTCTCAGCAGCTAGTTAAAAATATTTAGAGAAGCTGTTTTATGAAGACTTAGAGAACCCCTGATTTCCCCTCTTTTCCTATCTCCTTCCATTAAAACATGGATCTTTAACATACACATAGTTTTAACCAACATGTTAATTATAAAATCTTATGAACTCAGCTATTAATATTTGGCTGTTGGTTTTAAGCATAGGCTCTCAGTAATATCTGAATATACCAGTATATAAAATCTAACCATCTGCTTCAATACAGGCATAATACTTGATTTTAAATGTTAATATGCAGATAATAGCAGTACACTGTATTGTCCTATGTGTTCATGTATTTTGTTTGCTTAATAAAAAGTCTGTTAGAAATATAAGCCCATAATGACCTGAGTGCACTTAGCTAAAAACATTCTGTAGAAAGGTGATTATATGAAAACTTTAATTAGCATTAAAAAGAGGGGACGGGAACAGGAATGTGAACAAAAATTTTTTTAATGAAGTTGCATCCCTCTTTTTAAAATTAGGATATAATCCACACATGATTCATGCCTTGAAAGTGTTCAATTTGGTGTTTTTTAGTATTTTCACAACGTTGTACAACATTCACCACTATCTAACTCTGGAATACTTTCATCATCCCAAATGAAACTCTGTACTCATTAGCAACCAATCTTCTCCCCCTCCCCCACATACATCCTGCCCCTCCCAGCATCTGGTAGCTACTAATATACTTTCTGTTTCTATGGATTTGCCTCTCTTGGACATTTTGTATATAGTTATACAAGATGTGATTTTTTGGTGTGTGTGTGTCTGACTTCTTTCACTTAACATAATGTTTTCAAGTTTCATGCAGTAGCATGAATCAGTACATTTCTTTTTATGGCTAAATAATATTCCATTGTATGTATATTCCACAATTTTTCCATTCATCAGTTGATGAGCATTTGGGTTGTTTCCATTTTGGGGATATTATAAATAATGCTAATGCTGCTATGAACATTTGTGTACAAGTTTTCTGTGTGGATATACATTTTCATGTCTCTCTTAAAAGCAGTAGTCTAGCAAATCAAGTCATTTGTGTTCCTTTAAGCAGAAACTCTTAAAATCCCACTTGGAGATGCAACTTATAATCTTAGGTCAATTTGTCAATTAGGAGATCCCTAAATAATGGCTAACTTCCCAATATGTCCATAGGAATCTTTCTACAAGCCTATAATTTATATAGGACAATCAGTTTCATGAAGACTGTTTCAGTCTTGTAGAAATTGAGTTGTCATCACATAGAAAATTTCTGAAGTCCTCTGCATTGTTTTAAGGGATAGCTATAAACATGTTGGAGAGGAGTACTCATTCAATCTTCTAGGATTCAACGAAGGAGCACTTTTAATATACAATTTCCTTTACATGTTGACTGTCTTTAAAGTTTGGATTTTCCTTCTTGAAAGAAGATTGTCAAATTGCCAAACCACCTGACTGTCCATTATAGGTTAAGTTTTTATTATTAAGAAATAATTCATACTGAGAGTAAAAGTAAAAAGAATGTATTTTGTGTGCAAAGGATGAATGTATTAATAACTTTTTATTTGTATAAATTTTTTTAAAAGATGAATGGAAATTGCTTTCTCATGTACTTGTATATAAATAAACATTTCCTGTTGCCCATATGTGGAGTATATAATATGCCATCAAAGCATGTAAAAGCAAATAAGCTTTTTAAGTATACTGGTGTCCTTCAGCATGACGTGGAAAGTGTTCTGGATTTGGGCACCTGAGTTTGTTTATTCTCTGACTAACCTTGGACAAATTATTTAACATTTTGCACCATAGATTTTTCCTCTGTAAAATAAGGAGCTAGATTAAGTAATCTTTAAGTCCTTCCAATTATAATACTAAATAAGACTACTCTCCTATATTCAGGATATGAAAATTATATGCTAATTGTTTCTAATGGTGAGAAAGATGCTTTATTGGACGGTATACTGGGAAGACTATTACACTGAGAATCAGGAGACAAATTCTAGTCGCAGGTCTGACACTTATGAGCTGTGTGGCTTTGGACTAATCATTTAATTTCAAGCCTTGATTTTCTCAACTACTAAATATACGCTAGATTAGATATCTTTAAGGTCCCTTCCATCTAAAACACACTATATGGTTCCGTATTCTTTAGACATATCACTTAAGATCTTATCCTTCACAATTAGGAATGAAACTACATATTCATCGTTAGAAAGGCATTCATTCATTCATTCATTCATTCACCCATTCATTTATTCACAATTTACTAGCATATGCTTTAGGGCAGGTGCAGGAATTTCTCCCCCACCTCTACTGCAAGAGTCATGGATTTGTTCTTTTTCTTGAAATTCACCCCCTCTCCAATCCTTTCCTCTTATTCTCTGCATTGAGACATGCACTTGTGAAATCAATGTCTTGGATTAAGAGTGAGTACAGTGGGTCATGGAACATGCTAGAGTTAACAGGATGATATAAGAATCAAACCTTTGGGCTCCCTGACCTGGCGTTCTTTAGTTACTAGATCATAGGCAATCTGATTATTTGACATTATCATTTAGCATTTATAAAGTATTGGGCTTTATAAAATCACTTAATATAATTTTATGTTATTGTCTAATTATAGCTTTTCTACAGTTGGTATGAGACTCTTATTTTTGCTATTTTAGCACCTTCATTAAAAGGACGTGTTTTGTTGGATTTCTCTTCCGAATTTATACATGTTGTGGTTTTAAGTGTTCTACTATTAATATTAATTTGCACCACATAAAATTTTTGTAGGTCAAAAACAGTCATAATTTCTTATCATTCTAGTATGACCTAGTATGCTGTGGGCTGCAAAGACTGATGCAAATACCACTAGCCAGTGGAGAAACTTTCTTAGGTGTTTTCATTCTATTTTGTTTTTTTCCCTACTATGGTAATTTGGACAAGTTATTTCAGTTAAATGGGATAAATTGGAAACTTGAATAAAATTTTAACATACTTACGCATGTACAAATAATTACAGATCATTGGAAGAAAAATTTGTTGTTTATTCCCCAAATATCTAACGTTTAGATCACTGTGCTTCTCATTTGGGCAATGTAATGCTTCAGATACACAATTCCTTGGCAAAATGTAAATCAGTGTTTTAAAACACTTTGAGGATAACTATCCTCAGTTGACTCAATTATTCCACATCTGCTAACTGGCAGACTACACCTCATACAAGCTATCTATATACCCCAAACCACATCTGCAGCTGAGAGATGAAACTGGGAGCTATGTTTAAACCACAGTCATGTGCCTGTGCTTTTGTCCAGGTGCTTATCTCTGAAAATTTCGAGAGCTAAAATATCTTATTTCCATTCCTTGCAGGAAACTGCATGTTAGTAACATTAAGACATCCTATTTAAACTTCTATAACTGGAATTTACTCAGGATTCCTAGTGAATAGTTATATTTTCACATTTAAATAAAAATAAACTTGAAGAAACAGGCTGGTCTTTCTGACTTTGATCTTAGGGATGAAACCACAAGAATGAACAATTATATGTGGCCTAATATTCTACAAAGTTTATTGATGTTCACATTCACATTTAATCCTCATTGTAACCTTGTGAAGTGCTTTCAGCAGTTGAAGTAGGAAGTACACAAGTTTTGACGGAACACAAAGATTAAGACATGCTTTGAACATGGAGAGTATTTCAAACAAAAGAAAATGAAGAGTACAAAGGCTTTAGGTCAAGGTATCTTTATTACTTCGGGCCAATTAGCCTTTTTAAATCTTGCTTTCCTCATTATTAAATGAAGAACTCAATGCTGGCCTTCAATTATCAAGCACTGTGATGTGCCAAGAAGTGTCCTAGTCACTAAAACTATAGGAGTGAACAAAATACAAAAAGCTCACTTTAATGGAAGTTATAGCATGGGAGGAATAGAAAAGAAATACATAGTAATGTAAGATGGTGATAATTACTGTGAAGAAAGTAAGTATTAAAAAAAAGAAGAGCCAATAATAGAACACTGACAGGCTCCATCTTTTTAAAAAGGCAGGTAAATAAAAAGGCAGTCAAAGACCTAAGGGGAGATGATCAGACAATACTTTGGAGACTTGAGTGTGCAGGGATACTGCTCCAGCACCCACACCTCAGGGAGGCTGGTACTTTAGAGTGCCTTCAAGATTTTCTAAGTTCCCCAGTTACTGGGACTAAGCAAGGCACCCTGAGTCTGGATCTGGTCCCACATGGGATCTGGTTGCTGGAAGTAGCTCTCTTGAAATTTTTAAGTTTCACTTTGGTGCCTGGGATAAGTACCATCTCTCCCCTTTGAGGCACTCTCCAACCCTCTGAATCATGCTGGGTGTGTGGCAAATGCCTGAAGAAGCTCTGGGTCTTGCACCTATGGAATTGCCCTGGGTCTGAAGAAATAGTTCATTCACCACAGTATATGATTGGGCTGCAAGAATGGTGCTTTGTTTAGGTGACTCTCCTATTGGGCAAATTCCAGGTTCCGGGCTCCCCGTGTCACCACCGACCCATGGGACGGAGTTGTGTGTGTGGGCTCGTACATTGGTTCTCACCGTTTTGTATTTTAACTATGGTGCTGCATCTGCTCTGTAGTCTCCAGGCTTGCAATGGCGGTGGCAATTGTTCTTTACCTTTTGCCTCCTGCCATTGGCACTAGGGGTCACCCCTACCCCTTTGCAGGTTTCGCACCTTGTGCTGGGCCCCTTCTCATCTGAGGCCTTTTAAGACTATTGCTCCACAATGCCAATTGTCCCTTCTAATCAATGTCCTTTTGTTTCGATTGATATTGACCTTGTGGTGTCTGGACTTAAACCATACTGATGGAGATTATGGACATTCCTTGTACCAATGAAATGCTTCTTGTTCCATTTCTGGGGCCTCTGGCCTATTCTTCCTGGGTGTGGTCAGAGATCACAGTCTAGGAATGCAATAATTACAGCCTAAAAAGTTCAAAAGAAGACATGGTGGGAATATGTGTTTTATATTTATGCTATAAAAGTCCAAATGGTAAATATAATATGACCAGAAAATGAAACATTATTCATTTTCCTGCATATTCTGGGTAAGACTTGCATTTTTGGTAATCATCAGTGAAGCACAGCAATCTTTGATAGAGTCCCTGGAAGCCAGTATTCAGTGGCACAATGGATACAGCATCCTAAGTAATGATGTAATGAGCATTAGATGGATGGTATTAGAGAACTCTAGAGGAAAGATCCATATAGCTCAATATAGACAGGTTCTTATGAGTCATAGCATTGTGAGTAATTGCACTACCATTCTTTTATTGCAGTGGGGAAACAGATTATAAAGAATCCTTACGGGCACTGATTGAACAAAAAACATGTACTTTTTCTCTATTCAATATTCTAAATCTATTGACAAACCACTTTACCTTATGTGGGCCCATGAATTTCATAATACATTTTAAAATCATTTATAGATGAGAACCCTGCAAAAAAAGATCTGCCCTGGAGGGAACCCTGGTCAAAGAGGAGCAGAAACTAGGCAAAACCAGAAACCATGAGAATAGTAACTTGGAAAAGGGGGAAGTGCAAAGAGATCACATAAAATAAGTAATGACAAGGTTGGGGGACCTTGGTGGCTCTGTTGAGCGTCTGACACCTGCTTTGGGATTCTCTTAAAAAGGACAAATCCATTGGATTTGGAAGAGAGACAGATTGCAGCAGGTTGAACAGTGAATGGTGTGAAAGTTGACCGTGACTATTTTTTAAAGTCCTCCCTTAGCAGGGAGGTAGCAAGGACTATGATAGAGAATAGGCAAAATCTTAAAATTGATTTGACTATTCTCCCAACTTCTGTTTATATATTTTCAAAATAAAAGTTGGGTTGAGGGAGAGCCAAAAAGCCAGTAGTGAGACGGGAAAGATGGGTACAACAATCAAGAGCCCAAATAAAAACTTTAGCACTAAACAGAAGGTATGTATCATTTTCTGGGTTAAAGAAGCTGTGGATGAATACAGCTACAGACACGTGGGTAGCTAGGAATGTGGAAAGTTGAGGGAATACCAAGTGGTCTCAATCTTCTCCATGATGTGGGAGGCAGAGAGTAGCGTAGGTTGGAGGTATTAAGAGTGAAGATTTGGAACAGCCACTGTGACAAATAGCAAAGGAAGCTGACCAGACATATGTAAAAGATTTCACAGGGTGCAGCTGAGCTGCTGCTACAGAGTCTAGAAACTACTCATTTTCGCTCCTCTAAGCTCTTCGAGCTTATCTCCTATTATAGGACTTAACAGATGCTTACTAGTCATTTATTTTACTAGGCCATGAGCTTCCTGAGGGAACAGGCTTTTCATTTTTGAGTTCCTAGCACCTAGCCCAGGGCCTGGTATGCAGTGACCAGTATTCAATAAATACTAAATAAAATAATGACAGTTTCACATTTAACTCTAAAATAGTAAGTTTTTATTGACTTTTCTTATCCTCAGCCCATAGATGTCGTTGGGTTAAATTAATTCTGTGCCACACTCCCATAGCAACATAAATGTTTCAGGACCCATTAAAAATCTCTATCATTGCATTTACTGCATTGTTCTGAAATTATGTTCTATGTCTGTCTTACCTAGCAGACTAAAATCTTTTGAGATTACTGATCTGGTAGCTTTGTATCACAAACTCAGCACAGTAGTTGGCTCTAACACATAGCAGGCATTTTCTGAGATGAGCAGACCAGTTAAGGCTTTAAGTTTTGGTTCGCAAAAGCTTTATTTCTGAATGCACAAGTGATCTTAACAAATACTTTTAACAAGGAAAACTAACAGTATTACTAAAGAACAATCAACAATGTAAGATAAAGTGCCAAAGTGTTTGAACAAATGTATGCTGGCAAAAACAATGACTATGTTTGTTGGGTTTTTTTAAGTTTATTTATTTTTGACAAAGAGAGCATGTGTGCGCACAGGAAGGATAGGGAGAGAGGGAGACAGTGAATCCCAAGCAAGCTCTGCACCTTCAGCAGAGAGCCCAGTGTGGGGCTGGAACTCACAAAATGTGAGACCATGACCTGAGTGGAAATCAAGATAGTCAGATGTTTAACTGACTGTGCTATCCAGGTGTCCAAACAATAGCTTTACATTTTAAAAAGCACAATGATACCTATTTTCTGTTTGCTTCTGTTCAAGTTTTCAAAATGGTAAGATTGCTTTCCATACCATGGGTGGCAAAAGTTTCCAAACAGACTTACTTTTAAAAGTTTAGCAATTAGGTCCAGGTGACTTATGAAAATAATTCAGGAGACCAACTGCTTTTAGTCGCAGGCACAGAAGGTGGCCAATTTTCTGAAAATGGAAGGCAACATTTGACTTCTGAACAAGAATCAAGTCCCAAAACGGACTCTTTGGAAAGCCAGCCTGAACTCGTACTGTTATATTTAAGAGTTTTCTGTTTTGTTACTCCTGCTGCAAACATATTCTTTAACTCCTTTTTAATTAAACATTTTTCAGTTCTTCGTTTGACACACTTCAGTTTCTTTCTTGGTAACTCTTTCTGATCAGGAGAATCAAAGATAGCAGAGTATTTCCTTAGACTCATGGCTTGGAATCCAAGCATTTCTGAAGGAAACACTTTTTTAGTGGTAGGAGGGACCCATTCATCGTCAGTTTCAAGACAGTCTGCAATAGGACTATTGTTGAAAACATCCGGTTGTGGAATACCAGATAAAATAGGACTTCTGGATTTCTGGCTGGGTGTCCTTACATTGTTTGGACAGCTAGGGGTGGCTTGCTGTGCATCATTTTCAGAGGAAATCTTTCTTTTTTTATAGTTAGCATCAAGATCCAAATAAAGGGCAGGTAAGTTTTTGAAAGCTCCTCCCATCCCATTAATTCTTGTTTGGTGGAATCCTGCAACTGGCGTTGACTGTGAACACGGAACAAAGTCTGGGCTATCTCCAAAATCATATTCTGAATCTGACTGACAATGAGGTGGAGAAGAGCATGTTCTTGGACACAGAGAGGCAGACATACTTTGGAAAGACAATTTTTGTGAAAACTTGCTGGAATTCTCAGGAACTGACCTCAGCAGAAAATCAGAGTCTATATGATGACTTTCTGCCAAAGATTTTCCCCACTGTACCAAAATGTGCTGTGATTTTTTGGTAATTTCTGTTGTAATGTCCATTTCTTTAGCGCTATCATCAAAGAGATCAGCAGAAGCATCGTAGCTACTTTCATGACCAGTAGAATAGTTCTGTGTTAAGTTATTACTGAAATGTCCACAAGGCATTTCTTTCAGTGCATTTGTACTTGTATTTGGACTACAGCCAAGAGCTTCTAAAGGATATGTAAGCTTCCTGCAAATTGTAAAGCTGTCATCTTGGTTCTTTGGGCACCTACAATGTTGTTTATTTTCTAAGTTACAAAGGTCAGCAACGTCATGATCTCTCCTAGAATCCAAAGCTACCAACTTTTCACTCATTTCTAAAAGTGATTTTTCTCCACATCTATTGAAGTATTTGCTACTGAGACAAGAATGGTCACTCTCTGAAGTAGTGCACGTAAGTGAAATTTCAGCCCTGTGTAGTGGAATTCTGGTAGACTTCAGAGTAACTGTTGTTCGTAAACCTTTTGAAGATGGAAACAGAGCTGTCAGATAAGCATTTGGTGGAAAATATTCAGAAATATCATGTCTATTTATAGAGACAACCTCTGCTGTGTTATTTGACTGTGACTCCTTTTGAACACTAGGACTTGGATTTGCTTCACAGTTGGAAAGGAAGTTATCTTTGCTATAGCTTGCTTTGACTATTGCTTGTGATGATCTTAAGGCTATAGGTGGTGTATGCAAGGCTCCAGTAGTTCTCTGGGAAGCCACAGATAACCTGACGTGGTCTGCATGTAATCTATCGGTGTCATTATCTAGAGGACATTTCCTATTACTGGCATCTGTCTGCGGTACAGCAGTTTCACTTTCGATAACTAACAGGAACGCGTTCAGGCTTTCAGAGAATGGCAGATCATCCCAAATCTCAGGGTCACAGTCCTGGGAACCACTAGCTATTTCTTCGAGTCTGAGTGATGAAGGTGCACAACATGTAGATCTCTTCTGAAGGCTAGGGGAGTTATCTACATCATGATACTGGTGACATGTTAGCTCCCGCTGGGAATACTGATTTTTAATTTCCACTGTGCTGTGGAAGGATTTTTTATTATTTGACTCCAGGAGCTCTTGCATTTTTAAAGGGAAAAAATTAGAGTCAGTAATTCCGATTTCATGACTGTTATGGGATACACTGGGCTGATAAGCTTGCAAGCCAAGTTCTTCACCCAACTTCTGTGCTGTACTCTTTTTATCCATGTATGAAACAAGGCTCCAAGAACCCTGAAAGGCATCATGGCAGCTATGGGAACCAGTGGCCTCTGAAAAAGAGATGCACTTTCTGTTCTGGTGAAGAGTACCAACAGCCTGGCTTTGTTCTGAAGCTGAAAAATCATCACCTGTTAGGTGTGAAAGAGTGTAAGTGAGTTCAAGTGATGCCTGCCAGAATCTTGAAAAATTATCTCTGCCATGGGACTTGAAGAAACCAGAAGTGCTGTCGGAGCCACATATGCTGCTGAGATCACTATTTGTGTGTTCTAAAGCAAGTAAGGGGCTGTTTGGTGCCTGGGAGCCATCATGAATTTTCCTGAAACCAGAAAGCTGTAAAAACTGATGGAAGTAGTCAAGGACAGTGAAGCCTGCAACACCTGGGTCTGGTAGAACAATCTGGCAAGCTACTAGCGCTCTAACCTCTCTCGCGCGGTCAGTATGTTGTTTTAAGAAGTTATTGGAATCTGAACCTTGTCCACGTTGGTTTCCAAAATTCTGTCAAAGAAGTAAATGAATTTAAATGAGAATACACATTTTTTCCTTTGACTCAAAGGTGAAACAGGGACTTAATCGATTAAAACAGACACAATCACACTTCCTACTCCTATAGTTTCAATTTCTGTAGTGTTACAGGCAGAGTAGCATAAGTAATTGAAACAGACCTTGGAGGAAAGGGACTGGCTCTAACATTTACTAGTGTTGGGGCTTAGGACAAATTATTTAACTTCTCTGGACCTTAGTTTTCTCATGTATAAAATAAGGGTAAATATGCAGGACTATTGTATTATCAATAACACATGGAAAACTATAGTGCTTACCAAATAGTAGGTGCTCAGTAAATAGTACCTACTATTATATTTCTCATTAGTGTCCATAAACTTTGAATGTTTAAGGAAATGTTCTCACTCATTAAAAAAGAAGAAGGAGGAGGAAGGAGGAGAGGAAGAGGAGGAGGAGATGGAAATGGAAATGGAGAAGGAGATGCAGGAGAAGGACAAAGAGAAAGAGAAGGAGGAGGAGGAGGAAGAGGAGGAGGAGGAGAAGAGAGGCGCTTGGGTGGCTCAGTTGGTTAAGTGCCCAACTCTTGACTTTGGTTCAGGTAACGATCTCTCCGTTCGTGAATGTGAACCCCCATCATTTCTGCACTGACAAGGCAGAGCCTGCTTGGGATTCTCTCTCTGTGCCCCTCCCCCACTCACATGTCTCCCAACTCAAGGTAAACTTGAATAAAAAAAAAAGAAAAAGAACAAGAACCATCTAAGACTCTAACAGGAAAAAAGCTCTGTAGCTCCTGATTTACTGTTACTTTGGGTTTTGCTCACTGTTCAGCTGTGGAATGTTCTATTCCCACTTGTGTGGAATGTTCTATTCCCACTTGTGAAGCCCTTACCCAGTGTGGGTAAAATTTCCATTTGTTTCCTTTAGCACAGATGAGAGAGAAACAATTATTCCTTCAGAGTCAGTATATTCTTATAACTCCTACATCACTTTTATAATTATTTAAGGCCATCCTTCCCCCTTACTCCTATTAAAGTAACCAATACTCAGACGCTTTGCTTTCCATGTTTGTTCCCTCCTCCTTTTACAGATGATATCATCAAAAAGCTAAAGAGCTGATAAAAATTTTACTACAAAATTTAAGCAAAATTTGGAGATGAAATAAACATCGAATAGTAGAACAAAATTATCTATTCTGATTTTAATAAATTTAGATTTTTAAAGCTCTGAAAGCTCTAAACTGGTCTCTTCTTACTTTTGAAAAAGGAAGTTGTCACACTGTTGTTTAACAGATCATGTATAACGTATTTTTATACATTTAAAATGTTACAGACCCTCACATTTATGACTCCTAAAAATTACTGGGAAAATTCAAGTCATTTTATTACAATGGAAATGTTAACAGAATACTAAAAAAAAAAGCTAGTTTCAATTACCGTCACTCCAAAAATAAAGCTTTGTCCAACAAAGCAAACTTCAACTGCTTTAGTTAATAGGTTCTGAATTGCTTCACTGTCCAGTGTTTCTGAAATTTCATTACAATCCTGAATGTACCTTGATTGGAAACAAAATTAAAAACATATGAGAAAAGCTTTGAAATTTTAATTTGCCATAAAGAAAATACAAACAATTAGTTTGAAAATGCAGTGTAACCTTTTGAGTTACATAGAGGGAAAAAAAGTGTCTTTAAAAAGCAAGGCATTTTGCTCCCTCTCTAGTGTCCCATAGCCTAGAAAGTAAAAAATGATTAAGTGTATTATAAAGTAGATGCCTTCCTAGTAATCAGGTCCAATGTTTATTCCAAAAGTGGCTGTAGGAGTAGTGATGGAATCTCTAGCCCTTGTCCTCAAAGCAGAGGCAAGGCTCTTCTCTTCCCTGGCAATCCAGTTTGCTCTCAACTATAAGGAAATCGAGATTTCTTCTCTCAAGGATTAGGGGAAGAGGGTAGAAGACTGAAGGGAAGAAAAAGCTTTAATTGCTTATATATATATCATTCAGACATCTCAGGATAGCTTATTAGGTCAAACTATGCAGATGAAGATGTGAGGCAAATGAGAGCAACAACATTTCCACCTCTGATATGCAAATATTCCCTCAATAGCGTCTTTTATCTAAAGGGATTTTAGCCACTTCTGCAGTTTGAAATGGTTTGAAACAATTTTACTTTCTGATTCTGTATTTCTCTAATCTGGATTGGACTACTGTAAATTAATATTTTAATTACAACTCAGATGGCCTAACTAAAAGGAGCCTGGTTTAGTATCACAATGTGTAATCATAAAATAAATACCTTTTTCTCTGATTATCTTTTAAAGGAAATGATGATCTGAGGTCAAGTGATCATATTTTAACTAAATGCATATTATCTTAAAAACATGTATCTTCAAATTCTACTGATATACTAAATGAGTAGCTAGGAAAACAAATACTTTAAATATTCTTACCTGTGCAAAGCGGTGGCTGTAAGACCAAAAAATGCATCTAAACAGCTTCCAAATACAGTAATGCCAAACAATTTGCTTGATTCTGCAACTTTTAAGGAAAGTTTATATCTGTAACTGGCATTTTCAGCTTTACCAGTAGAGCCACATTTTGGACAATTAAACCTGAAAGAGCGGAGGGGGGAGAAAAAGGATAAAGATGTTCACTATTTTTTTTTTATACTATGAGAAACAAATCTGGAAAAGATTAAAAAAATAATATTTTGTGTACAAATGTACTTATATTACTTATATCCTTAAACAATTTCAGATCAACATCTTTTGAATCTCTATTCATAACAACTATTTTTACTGATTTAAATTAAGTAGCACCAAATTGATAGAACACTGAAGAAAAACTGAGAGAAGGAGGGGAAAAAGAGAGAGAGAGAGTGAGTGGGAAAGGAGGAAGGAAGGAACAGAGATGTTCTTATTGGGTAAATTATCATTAACAAATAGAGGCATATAATAGTCCAGAATTGGGAGGCAAAGTAAACGTTAATGAAGTGAACACCACACCAACAGAATACCTGATGTTTAATGTCTATCTTTTATAAGAAAACAATATCTGTGAAGAGAATAATCTTGAAATAATTAAAAAATCTTCATATACAAAGTACCTAGTTCTGTGGTCAGCTGTAACTCTACTGTTATGTACTAGCAGTCAGGTCTTGGATAGTTACTAAATCCCTTAAACCTTGATCTTCTAATCTGTAATAAATGGGGTTAAGGAATAAAATGAGACAAAATATAAGAAAAGAAAGTAAAGAAAGGATCTAGTGCAGATCTTGCCAAATTAATAACTATCAGTCTGCTTCCTCCTCCTAATTATATTAAATACTGTGATACTGTCTACTCTAGTGTTTCCCTCCTTTTGAGTTGTTTGCAAGGTCTTACAACTCTGATAGCCATCTTTAGGTTCTTAAATTTAGCAAAATAACTCCCTAATACATCTTATGGTGATGGTTAATCCTAGGACTTTATTTTTCCTTCATGTCTCTAATGATCTGGCTTCAAAATGAGTGGTAAAATGAAAACAGAAAATAATGTTAGAGATGGTTGCATAATTTTGATTGTTGCCAGATAGCCACTAGAGGGAGCTTAAAATCCATAGTTCACAAGGTGACTATTCCAACAAAGGTTAATCCTTTGTATAAGAAGTTACGGATTCTTAATCACTAGATCTGTGTTAATTATTATTTTTTTTTGCCACACTGAAAATGGCTCTGTGTCAATCCATTCATCTAACTTTATCCTTATGTATTAATGCATTTGGACCTAATGTAAAACTCTTCGCAAATGAGTCAGAGATTTTTTTTTCTTTCTCTCTCTCTCTTTAAGAGGGAGAGAGACAGTGTGAGTGGGGGATAGGGACACAGGAAGAGAAAGAGAGAATTTTTGTTTTTTAATGTTTATTTATTTTTGAGACAGAGACAGAACATAAGCAGGGGAGGAGCAGAGAGAGAGGGAGACACAGAATTTGAGCAGCTGGCAAAGAGCCCGACATGGGGCTCGAACCCACAAACTGCGAGATAATGACCTGAGCTGAAGTCAGATGCTTAATTGACTGACTGAGCCACCCAGGAGCCCCTAGAAAGAAAGAATCTTAAGCAGGCTCCATGCTCAGTGTGGAGCCAATCACGGGACTGGATTTCATGACCCTGGGAACATGACCTGGGCTGAAATCAAGAGTTGGATGCCCAACCAACTCAGCCATCCAGGTGCCCCAATAGAGTGAGGAATTTCTGTTTCCTGTGTTGGCTTACAAATGACTCCAAGTAAGAAAAAAGGGAAGCAGAAGTAACAGCAGAAGATACACACTGGAAATCACAGGGATATATATTTTATGTAATGTCAATATAATATATAGAGAGAATAGGTTATATTTCTGTGGACTATAGTTCTATATGCAAGGACCAATTGCTGTGGGTTTTATGTACCTAAACGGTTTAGTCAGAGCTCCCTTAACCCAGGGCATCTTAAACTCTGGAAGAGAGGGCAGTGATGTCACTCTGGATACAAATTCCATGGCTAATTGGAAGGCAATATGGTAATTATAAAGTGTAGCCAGCAGCCAGACTGTTTAGTCTTGAATATGTTTCTGCCACTAACTAGCTAGCTGTATTATTTGGGGCAAGTTATTTAACTTTCTAAGCTTTAATTTTCTTCTCTGAAGGCTGGCATTAATAATAGCATCACCTCATAGGCCTGTTGTATTAAAAAATATAATGCTTACAAAGCTCCTAGCATAGGACTTACACATATGGTAAACATTTGTTAATGTTATTTTTTATTATTACCAGACTCATGAGGCAACAATGGCACTGTTGTTCAACTTAATTTTTTGAGGCAGGTTATCTTAAAAAAAATTTTTTTGTTACTGTTTATGTATTTTTGAGAGACAGAGTGCGAGCAGGAGAGCATCAGAGAAAGGGGGATATGCAGAATTGGAAGCAGGCTCCAGGCTCCAAGCTGTCAGCACATAGCCCACCAGGGGGCTCAAACTTGTGAACTGTGAGATCATGAGCTGACCTAACATCAACAGAGCCACTTAGGTGCCCTGAGGCAGATTATCTTTAAAAGAAATGACTTGGTAAAAAAACAAAAACAAAAAAACAAAAACCCAAAAACCAGCTTTAAAAATATTTCACATGTATAGATTACTGATTATGAATCACACAAATAAGCATTTCAGGTATATTTATTCATTACATCCTTTATAACAACCCAATGAGGCAGATATTACCTTCCCCATTTTGAGGCCCAGATAATTCAAGTGACTTGCCCAAGGCTACAGTTTCAAGTGGCTGGGTTGGGAGTTTGGCTCCGTAAAAGGCAGGCAGTTTGGCTACAGAGAATTATGCTTTTAAATCACCATAACATATTGCAATATGTAAAGTATACTTATAGAAACTATCATATTGTCATTCATTCATTCAACAAACATTTTTGTGCTTTTTCTGTGAACTAGACCTTGGGCTGGATGCTGAGGATTTAATGATGAATAACACAAGTGAGGTTGTTCTGAGTTTAGGAACTGCTAATCCTTCCCTATTGAATGGTAACTAGACAGACTATTTAGAATATTGCTGGGAGGGGGGCGCTCAGTCTGTTTGTTCACTCAGTCGCTTGAGCAGGAGCATCCAACTTCGGCTCAGATCGTGATCATATGGATTGTCGGTTTGAGCCCCACGACGCGCTCTGTGTTGACAGCAGAGCCTGGAGCCTGCTTCGGCGTCTGAGTCTCCCTCTATCTCTGCCCTTCCCTTCCTCACATTCTCAAAAATAAATAAACATTAAAAAAATTTTAAAAAAAAGGAAAGAATATTGCTGGCATACTATTTTTACTTACATACTACTAAGTACTTACTATATGTCCTCTATGAGGAAAGTAAGTGTTCTTAAAAAACACCAACCCTAATCCTCACCTGTACTTTAAAAATCAAAGAATCTTAGACTCTCAGGTAGAACAGGCCTGTGTCTCAGTACCATAATCAAGTATTATGTGTCAAGCACCATTCAAGCTGCTGAAAGGTACACAGAATTCTAACAGTTTCTATCCTTAAGGAATTTATTTAAAAAAAAAAAATCTAGGTATAATGTAAAAATAAACAATAAGCAAACAAAAAAAAAAAACCCTATTTCTAGGGATATCCCAGAAGTGGACAAAATTTTCATCAGGATTGAGATATACTCTCAAGAAGTTATTTTTCTCCTCTAAAGTAGGTACTTAGCAAAGACTCAGAGATAACTTGAAACCTCCTTCTAACACTAGAAGATGACAAGTCTATTCTGGATTTACAGAAGAACCAATCCAAGAAAATCTTATGTCCTGATACGGTGATTTTTTTTTTTTAAAGAACTTATTATAACTAACTTTTATGTAATTGAGTCCTGTCACTTTTTAAAAAATGTTTATTTACTTATTTTGAGGGAGAGAATAAGTGCAAGTAAGTGGTGGAGGGGCAGCTGTCAGCTCAGAGCCTGATGCAAGGCTTGATCTCAAGAACTGTGAGATGGTGACCTAAGCAGAGATCAAGAGTCAGACACTCAACTGACTGAGCCACCAGGTGCTCCATAGTCCTACAACTTATTAAACAAAGTATAATTCTGTCTGTAGGCATTTTCACCTTTAATACATTGGGCAGGCTCTTCTCTGGAATGAATTCT
Source organism: Crocuta crocuta (assembly GCF_008692635.1). NCBI lineage: Eukaryota > Metazoa > Chordata > Mammalia > Carnivora > Hyaenidae > Crocuta > Crocuta crocuta. The sequence goes on along the minus strand of NW_027532025.1, from coordinate 708,735 downwards.
CTGATGACTAAAGAGCTCTGAGCTCCGTCTATAAGCTTTCTCACATTCTTTACATAAAAAAAGGTTTCTTGGTGGGGCGCCTGGGTGGCTTAGTTGGTTAAGCTTCACTTTCACTTAGGTCATGATCTCGCGGTTCGTGGGTTCGGGTCCCGCGTCGGGCTCTGTGCTAACTGCCAGCTCAGAGCCTGGAGCCTGTTTCAGAGTCTGTAACTCCCTCTCTCTCTGACCCTCCCCTGCTCACGCTGTCTCTCTCTCTCTCTCTTTCTCTCTCCTAGAAATAAATAAAACATTAAAAAAAAAAAAAAAGGTTTCTTGGGGCGCCTGGGTGGCTCAGTCGGTTGAGTGTCCGACTTTGGGTCATGATCTCCCAGTTCCTGAGTTCAAGCCCCACATCAGGCTGTCTGCGGTCAGCACAGAGCCTGCTTCAGATTCTCTGCACTCCACCTCTCAAAAATAAATACATGAATATTAAAAAAGAAAAAAAAAGGTTTCTTTCCACTGTGAATTCTCTGATGCTGACTTAGATATGAGCTCTAACTGAGGTCTTCCTACATCATTACACTCATAGGACATCTCCCCCGAATAAATCCTGTAACGTCAAACAAGATGAGCCCTCCACCTGAAGGACTTCCTACACTCATTACATTTGTAGGGTTTCCTCTTGTATGAATTCTGATGTTGAATGAGGTTTGACTTCTGATGGAAGGTTTTCCCAGTCACTACACTTACAGCATTTTTCTCCAGAATGAATTCTCTAGTGGATTATAAGGTATGAGTTATAAATGAAGACTTTACCACATTCACTACATTTATGGTCTTCCCTGTGGGAGTTTTCTTGTGGGTGAAAATCATGTGCCTGAAACATTTCTCCTGGACAGGGGACCGCCTCATTCTCTTCACTTTGGGATTTCTCTGTTGCTGCTCTAAAGTGCCCTCAACTTTAGATGTAGCTTCAAAAGTAGAGGTACCAGTGGTGAGTTTTTCTGAGAATACCTGTGATTTTACTTTAGTAACAAGTGGTTGTGGCAGTGATCCTTTATCCCTGAACTGTGCGTCATCTTCACTCTCTGGGAAAGGCTGGGTCTCCTGAGTTTCGCAATGGCGCTGGGTCTCCTTAGACTGTCTCTTAGGCTGAGATTCAGACTGGAGTTGGATGCTTGGTGCCTCCTGGGCTGCTCCCAGAGGTGCCTTCTCCTCCCATGGCTCTTCTTGTACATGTCTGTATACAGGGCCTAGGATCTGGAGATGATCAGGCACCACCTGGTTTGCATGGAACCAAAGCTTCCAAGGACACTTAGAGACCATCCTCAGAGTCAGCCCATGAGGAAGGAATAGTAGCTTGAGTCTTGTTCATGGCTTTGAGGTCAGAAAAGACAGAAGCACACACAAACTGCTCCACCTAGCCTGAGAGAGATCTGAGCTTGGTAGCTCTCCCTCTTCTGCTGCCCTGCTCTCCAGCCTAAAGGCCGATGCGCTGGCTCCCTTAACAGATCACATGTCTCCTTCTCACCTATAGTGCTGGTTCATCAAGTCCTTTCTGTAAATGCTCTAGCACAGTTACAGTTTCCTTTCCACTCTTGAGATGATTTCTGGTATGATGAATTTAATCTTTACTTGTCCTAGAGCTGTAAAAAATCTATAGTGTACACATGTATTTTCTCTCTCATGCTTACAGGCTTTACTTTTTTTTTTAAGTTTGTTAATTTATTCTGAGAGAGAGAGAGAGCGGGAGAAGGGGAGGGGCAGAGAGACAGAGAGGGAAAGACAGGATCCCAAGCAAGCTCTGCACTGTCAGGACAAGAGCCTGACACAGGGGTCGAACTCATGAACTGTGAGATCATTATCTGAGACAAAATCAAGAGCCAGATGCTTAACCGACTGAACGACCCAGGTGCCCCCACAGGCTTTATTTTTACCTTTTGGAGACCAGGATTATTCGAGAGAAGCACTTCTGACATGATGGATAGATAAAACTGGAATTCTGGAGAGCAAGAACTGAGGCAAGAAGAAATCTTCTCCCTCTATTCATGTGTTCTTACCGTGGCCTGCAAAACAAAATAGCCATGGATGAATAGCAAATCTTAAACTGTAGGTACATAATTCATCTCTTAGGAAAACAACTTAGCCTCCACTGTAAAGCGAATAGATGGCTTTTGTGGTAAGTGCCAATGTATTAGAAAACTCATTTTATATTTCTGCCTAATTACAACTATTAATGGTAAGAAAACAAGATTTAAAACTGAGTAGCTCAAACAAATATTCTGTTTTTTAATAAATGCTGCGTCCCAGGAATCAGGAAAGATATCATTTAGCCCTTTTCACATCTTTAAAAGAGCTATAAGAACTTGCTTCTTCCATTAATAGGAAGGAGCTTAAATAAACTTATATGATTCTTTTAAGGAACCTAAATTGGTAAATGGTTCTTTTTGGCTCAAAAAAAAAATCACCTTACTAGATTTCAGTGTATATATTTTACACAGCCTAATGGGGAAAAAAAAAAAAGCTAATTCTGATTCTGCAAACAGAAAAATAAAAATGTTACATGGTCAAAAGAGAGTACAAAGTGCTTTAAGAGCTTTATATAAAACACTCAGAGAAGCAGAACAGCAAAATATCAACAGTCCCCTCTTTTTTAAAATTCAAATGTTGGTTTATCAAAATTTTAAAAATTGATTAGCTTGGGACACCTGAGTGGCTCAGTGGGTTGAGCAACCAACTCCTGATACTGGCTGAAATCAGGATCTCGCAGTTCATGGGATCAAGCCCTGTGTCTGGCTCCACACTGACAGCACAGAGCCTGCTTGCAATTCTCTCTCTCTCAAAATAAATAAAATTAAAAAAAGTTTTTTAAAACTGATTAGCTTATTCACAGCATGTTTAAGATAGAGCTGCATCAATAAATTTTCACTTGTAAACATAAGGCAAAAGGTTTCAATTTCTTAAAATGGGTGGAACTGTTTCTGTGACTGGCATCAGCAAATTCAAACAAAGTGGAAGTTAGTTAATATTTCTGTGAAAATAAAATCTTGCCACCTAGGCAGTAAGACGAAAAACTGTAACAATGAAGCATATGGGGGCATCTGGCTGGCTCAGTCAGTAGAGCATGCAAGTCTTGATCTCAGTGTTGTGAGTTAGAGCCCAATATTGGGCATGGAGCCTACTTAAAAATAAAAAGATGAAACATAAAGGGATTTATATAAATCACTGACCTATGTTATTAAAGGGAGCACAGAAAAAAGAAAAAAATCTAATGCTAATTCTTTGTTGTTAATCCTTGTTTTGGGACCCTTAGGATATGTGAGTAGTAAGGTTTTACCACAGGCAGATATGTAGTCCCAGATTTGGTTGTCATCTTAGGTCACATGGCAATCTCTAAGGACAAAGTAGAGTAGGTAAATGGGCTACAAGGGGAAGGCAGAAAGATCACAGAATACTGAATTAGTGCTGCTAACCTCAAGTTCCTTTCCAACACAACAAATGAGAGAATGTAGGTCAGCAAACGCATCTTCCCTCTACATTTCTAAAATCCAGTTTGGGGTAGAGTGTAACTTGGTGGTACACCTATCTGTGAGCTATGGGAGAGAAAGTGGGGCACCGCTCCCTTCTGAAAAATGTCTCTTACTTGCCTCAAATGCTATTTAAGAATGAAGCCTCAGTTCCTTACACTGGCCCATGAAGCTCTTGGTCATCTAGCCCTACCTCCTTGACCTCACCATGTACCACATTCCCCCTTTATCTCTTCGCTTCAGTCCATGCTAGCCTCCTTTCTGTGCCTCAAACACACTGAACCATTTCTCTTCCCAGAAACTTCTGACAAGAGTAATCTGTAACTCTTGTTACCCCCGAGGGAGTCCCAAATTATCTCAAGTAGACTCACCAGCTTTCCTCTTAGCTTCTGTGACATCACCCATTTTGTTCCTTCATTGTACTAATGCTGCTTGTGACATACCCAGCCATGAAAATGCGTACATCATCTTACTTATTTTTGTTTTACCCCCACTAGTCTGAAAGTTCCTTGAAGAAAGGGATGTAGTCTATCTTGTGTTCTACTATATATCTCCAGTGCTCACAACGTATTATGCTCTTAATCAATATTCACTGAATAGAAAACTATAAGCAGAATTTTGCAATTTAAGAAAAAATTTCATGTCAGAGTAGGTTTATGCAATATAACAGAATTTCCCTTTTCATTTAAAAAGCCTTCCTCTAGGGCACCTGGTGTCTTGAGTTGATTAAGCTTCTGACTATTGATTTCCACTCAGATTAGTGGGATAGAACTCCATGTCAGCACAGCTCTGTCAGCACAGAGCCTGCTTGGGATTCTCTCTTTGCTCCTCTGTCTCCCAAATAAACTTAAAAATTATAAAAAACTTCCTCTTCTAACAAAAAGATGATGGCGTTTCTTTTTTCTACATCTTATACTACAGTACTTCTATAGTCCTACCATTTATTTTGTCTACTCTAATCATTTCCATTTATTCTCCCTAATACCTTTTCTCTTGATTCTCTCTCTCATTATGTGTTAGTAATCTATGCTAAAGAGAACACCTCCCTGTTCTCCTACCAACCCCCCAACACTCTCCTATTACAATATGTTTTACATTTTTCTGCCTTTGCTTCTTTTCATTCTTCTGTCTAAAATGTTCTTTCATTTTCCTGGCTAATGCTTATTTTCTTTAAGAGTCTCCTCAGGGGCCTTCTTCTTTAGAAAGCTTTCCCAGGTTAAAGACCCTACTTTTTAATTTTCCATGTATCAATCACATCATAGTACATTTACCTGTTTTAATGTTTTTTTGCTGGAAGCCAGTGTAAGATCTTGGAGGGACCATCTCATTATATCCCCAGGGAAGCTCAAAAACTGTCAATCTTCCCTTCAACTGTTAACTTTCTTCCTGATTTTAGCTTTCCTCTTCCTAAGCCAATTTTACCATATACCACTAAATACACAATTTTACCAAATCATAAAATAATCTTATACTTGAATATACATTAGAGTGCACAGAGTAGTTTCACATATCTTACTTAAAACTTATTTAATAATCCACGTTATATACTCATTTCCATTGTTCCCCTTAGTTGTGGTCAAAATATGAGCAGAAACTATTTCCTTTAGGGCTCTAAAATAGAATTTTAGGGGCACTTGGGTGGCTCAGTCGATTAAGTGTCTGACTCTTGATTTTGGTTCAGGTCATTATCTCATGGTAAGATCAAGCTCTGCAGTGGATGTGGGGCTTGCTTAAGATTTTCTCTCTCCCCCCCACCCCCCCACTCAATCTCTCTCTTTTAATTCTAGACGTAAAAAAAAAGATTCTCTGGGGCCTCTAGATGGCTCAGTTGGTGAAGTGTCCAACTTCAGCTCAGGTCATGATCTCACGGTTCATAAGTTCAGGCCCCACAATGGGCTCTGTGCTAATAGTGCTGGCCCTCCTTGGGATTTTGTCTCTCTCTCTCTCTCTGCCCCTCCCCTGCTCCTGCTTGCTCTCTCTCAAAATAAATAAACTTTAAAAAAAAGAAAAAAGAAAAAAGATTCTCTCACCAAAAAAAATTGTACCACAACTATATAGGCATTCATCAAATCATATTCTTAGATAAATGTTAACAAATTCAAACTGGAAATGGATTAAACCTTAAAAGATAACTAGGACACTGTGCTGTTGTAGGGAAAACATGAAAAGATGTTTACTAATTGGACAGACAGCTCATCAACAAATGACAAACACAAGCAGAAAAATTTGGGAGCAATTCCTAAATTAACTGCAATCACTAACTGCTATATTTTAAAAGTAAAGTTGATTAAATTGTCTTTACTTAAGGGTATTGCCTTCTACTGGATCAAATAAATGTCCAAAAAACGACAGTATTTACAAATTACTGGAAAATTTAAGAACAAAATGAAAAAGGTCATTAAACTATTTTTAACTATTTATGTTTCACCTGGTAAACTTCAGAAATGGCAAAAAGGCTTCTCATTAATTGTCTGGTGGACAAAAATGCAGTAAGATCCTTTCAGGCAGTCACTGTTAGTTATTTCTTTTTGCTGTTTTTATAGTATTTCCTTCAGGACACTTATATCTAATTTTTTTTTTTAATCTCTCTACTGTTTGACTTGTAGTGCGGTAAATTCATGTTAGATGGAGAACTGAATGAGGCATCAGGAATAAATATATACTAAAGTTATGAAACCTTATGATAGACTTGGGAACAATTTCATATGCAGTGCCTCTTACTTTTGGTATTATCTTTCTTCTTGATTGTACTGGGAAGGATGGTGATACAGCGTTACATTTCTTTCAGCTCCAGCACAGCCAGAAAACCATATTTCAATGCAACTTTTTTTTTTAATGTGCAGCTGCTAAATACCAGGTACTGGGGATAATATAAGTGATGGGGAAAATAGACAATAATCACATAAAAATTTTAACTGAATTTTAACAAGGCAAACTCTATAAAAGAAATTAGGGACACCTGGGTCACTTGGTTAAGTGTCTGACTCTTGATGTCAGTTCAGGTCATGATTCCAGGATTGTAGGTTCAAGCCCTACATTGTCCTCCTCACTGAATGTGGAGCCTGCTTGGGATTCATTCTCTCTCTCTCTCCCTCCCTCCGCCTCTCTCCCCTGCTTGCATGCTTCCTCTTTTAAAAAGAGAGTACATAATGCTATGAGAAAATATAACAAGGAGACTTTTTTAGTCTTAGCTTGTTGTAGTGGGTTGAAAAGAAAATAGGCAAATACATAATCTTTGAAAAGTATTTTGGAGGCACCTGGGTGCATCAGTCAGTTAAGTGGCTGACTCTTGAGTTTGGCTCGGGTCATGACATCACGGTTAGCTGAATCAAGCCCCACACTGCGCTCTGACAGTGTGGAGCCTGCTTGGGATTCTCACTAGCCCCTCCCCCACTTATGCAGACCCTCACACTCTCTCTCTCAAAATAAATAAATTTAAAAAAAAGAAAAAGTACTTTCAGAATTGTCAGACTTAAGGTGATTTTTATTTTCTTTATATGTTTAAAGTATTTTGAAAATACATTACATTTATACTTAAAATACAATAAATATAAAAAACCACTAGGTAGGGAACTTAGCAATAACATACAAAGAAAATCTTGGGTCCTCTCAATCTCTCACACATAAAAGCAGAAACAAGGAGGGGCGCCTGGGTGGCTCATCCACGAGAGTCTGACTCTTGGTTTCAACTCAGGTCATGATCTCATGGTTTGCTGCCTTAAGCTCTGAGTTGGGCTCTGTGATGGCAGCTCAGAGCCTGCTTGGATCCCCTCTTTCTCCCTCTCTCTGCCCCTAGCCCTCGTGTGTGCACATGCTCTCTCTATACAGATATAAACCATATTCAAATGTGCTTTGCTAATTTTCCATGAAAAATTATAATCACAGGGGACACATCTTTTTCTTTTGGGTATAACTATGTTAAGCCAAATTAAGAGAATGTTGCTTGAAGAAGGGGCATTCGGTGAATCAAATATTTTAATGGAATCAGAGTAATACAGCTGATGCATCTTTTTCACATGAGAGATGGTTTTGACAAAGGGCCCAGATACATAACTCATTGATTACCATCCTTTTTCATACTAGTCAGGTGGTTCTCAAACTTTAGTGTGCATCAAAATCACCTGGAGGGACTAATAAAATGGACTTCTGGGCCCATTTTGAGTTTGACTCAGTAAATCTGGGAGGACGACCAGAGAATTTGTATGTCTCACAAATTCTCAGATTATGTTGCCCAGACTTGAAAATCACTGGCCAGCCACTGAGGCCATCTGACAGTGAACAACACTTGTGATGAATGTGGTTATAGTTAAATCGTAAAGCCTGAGAGCATTAAAGTATTTTTCAGATTACTTTGTAAATCTTTGCTCTAATCTATTATCTGGGGAATTTTCAGCTTACCTCCTTCACTATCAATTTCCTAGAAGGCAGCTTAATATGAAAAACCATGCCCATTCATATACACACATTGACATAGTTTTTTTCTCCTTTGGGCTACACTAGAAAATCTAGAATACATATATATTTTACATGTTTACTTATTTTTGAGAGAGAGAACACACAAGTGGGGTAGGTGCAGAGAGAGAGGGAGACAGAGGATCTGAGGTGGGCTCTGCACTGAGAGAGAAGCCCAAAGCAGGGCTCGAACTCACAAACCTCCAGATCATGACCTTAGCCGAAGTCAGATGCTTAACTGACTGAGTCACCCAGGCGTCCCAGAGTAATTTTTATTAAATGTTAGATCTTGGAGAAAAATTTAATTAAGTGTTCAACATTGCTGGGGACACATTCCTGTCTCATTCAAGGTCCTTTTACCTAGACTAAGAATCAAATTGACATGAGACTGATTAACAAGAAAATCAAATTTAATACAGGCATACATACAGGAATCCACACAGCCCTGGAAATTCCAAAGACAGTCAAGCAAAACGAGGTATACTGTATATGTCATCCTGAACTAAGAAGTGCGTAGGCAAAGTAAAAAGCTGCCCCTGAAACTGCTGGATTTTGACTGCTTTTTAACTCAAAATAATCTTCCTGTCAAAGAGGCCCATCTTGGGGCAGCCTTCAAACTCCCAAAACTGTTTTTGCTTTGCAAGAAAATCTGTCACTTTACTGCTCTCAGATTTCCTGTTTCATATTATACAGGCCAAGAGGTCTCAGCTATGGGAAGGGTGGCTATTTTGAGTTGTTTACTTAAAACTATCTAATATTCATGCCCACGGGTGCATTCTTTGTCTAATATCTCTAAAAGTAGTCACAACAAGTCCTTGAGCAATGATTTATTGACAGTAACGGGAAAATTCTAGAAAGGGATAAGAAGGCAAGAGACTGAAAGTTAAAACAAAGAAATAAAACCTCTTTTGTTTGGAGAAATATTGGTGAAAAATATTTGTATAATTGTTTTTTCATTTATTTATTTATTTAGAGAGAGAGAGAGTGCCAAGCAGACTCCAAGCTGTCCGTACAAAGCCTGATGTGGGGCTCGAACTCGGGAACTGTGAGATCAAGAACTGTCCACGTACCTGACTGAGCCACTCAGGAATCCCAGTGAAAAATACTTTTAAAATTCTACCCAAGAGGCAGGTAGAGCCAGGCTGGCTGGCTCAGTCTGTAGAGCGTGCAACTTTTTTTTTTCTTTAAACATTTATTTATTTTTGATAACACGCTTGAGTCGGAGAAGGGCAGAGAGAGAGGGAGACAGGATGTGAAGCAGGCTCTGTGCTGACAGCAGCGAGCTAGATTCAGGGCTTGAATTCACAAACTGTGAGATCATGATCTGAGCCGATGGTCAACTGACTGAGCCACCCAGGCACCCCAAGCATGCAACTTTTCATCTCAGGATCCTGAGTTCAAGTTCCACATTGGGTGTGGAGCTTACCTAAAATAAAGGAGAAAACCCAAAGCAACAACAAAAAATTCAAAACACTACCCAAGAAAATCTTAATGAGTACAACACAGTATGTCCACTAAATTTATGATAGATGCAGTACTATTCTAGGGATAGAGAAGGACACAGAGTTACAGATAGGGAAGGACACAGAGTGTTCAAGAAATTTATAAACTATTGACTAAGACAATGTGTAACTATTAATGAAGTGACACAAAGGTACATGCATACAATCTCTACAAGCTCTAGACTTCCATATCTCAACTGCTTACCAAAGAGCCAATTATTCTTGATATTTCATTGACATCTCAAGTTTCAATAGGTAAAAAGCTTGAATTCTTAGTTTCCTCTCAAACTTCTTTGTAGAGGCCATTTTTAGACAACAGGCTTGAGCAATGGAACGTGGTCAAAAAGCCCACAGTGACCACCTGGCTAAACACAGACAGGCAAGTGACCCACCTCAAGATATCCATAGGCCCTAGCAGACCAACAGGCTACTCACAACCAGGCAGTTACCAAAAAGGGAGAATTCCATTTGAAGCCATACCTCCTCATCTTCCCCCTTTAAAAATGTCCCCCCAATTCCCCCTGCCTTGAGGCAGATGGTCTCTCCTTTGCTGTCCTGCCCACTGCTCCCTTGTGGTATATTCAATAAACTTCTATCTCCTTTGTTCTGCCTTGGATGAATCTTTTTACCACCTGCGCTGCACCACCAGCTTTGATGCGATCATCTCCCCACATCTGGAGGCCACCACCCGATCTGACAGACATCACATTCTTACAATTTTCTCCATCTCACCAAATGGTACTAATCTCCAACTACTTAAGTCAGGTCAAATACCTAGGAGTCATCTTTCATATATTTTTCCTTCAAGTCCCACCTATCATCAGTATGTCCTTGGATCTATTTCCATATCTAAAAACCATCTTCTACTTTCCCTCCCTTATATTCTGCCACCACCTTAACCCAAACCACCATCTCCTGCTTCTTCTGCTGCTGCATTAACTTTTTACAACATGATCTGGTCCCTGCCCCTCTCTCCAAACTCATCACCTGTTCTTTCTGAATATATTCCAGCAACACTGGTCTTTTCTTAGGTTCTTGAACACTCAAATGCCAAGCTCTTTCCTGCCTCTAGGCCTTTGCACAATCTATTCACTCTGGAATGTTCTTCCTTTTCTCTACTGCATAGCTGGATCATTCTCACCTTTTAGGCCTTGTAAAGTGTCAACTCTTTTGTTAAAAAGAAAATCAAAGACCCCAAATGGAGTCATCTAGGCAGAGTCCCCAAACCTGGGTTTAATACCTAAATTTAATGGTAGTTTCAACCTCCCCCAAAAATGTAGTCTTAATTGGTCAGAATGAAATTTTCTCATCGGTGCCAACAATGGCTCTCTACATCCTATAAAGGTAATCTGTATAAGACTCCTTGCTCTTCCCCCGGGAAAGGGATCTTGCCTGGAACAATCCTTTTTTTTTTTTTGGTAATAACTTTCTTGTCTCACTCTCCTTCCTATAAAAACCTTCCATTTTGTACAACTCTTCAGAGCTGCCTTCTACTTGCTAGGTAAGATGCTGCCTAAATTATTTAATAAAGGTAAGTCGATCCTCAAATAAATTTGCTTGGCTGAATTGTTTTTTAAGACCTCAGGGGGGCGTCTGGGTGGCTCAGTCGGTTAAGCTTCTGACTTCAGCTCAGGTCATGATCTCAGGTTAGTGGGTTCGAGCCCTGAGTGGGGCTCTGTGCTGACAGCTCAGAGCCTGGAGCCTGTCTTCAGATTCTGTGACTCCCTCTCTCTCTGACTCTCCCCTGCTCACACTGTCTCTGTCTCTCTCTCAAAAATAAATAAAACATTACAACAACAACAACAACAACAAAAGACCTCAGGGAGGCCTTCCCAGAGCAACCTAACTCCAACAGGTTCCCCTGTTATCCTTAACTCCATGCATAAAAGGTTTAAGTTTCATTAGGTAAAGACTCTAACCTGTTTACCATTGTAATCTCAGTACTTAGCAAGTCTTTTTTTTTTTTTTTTTTTTTTTTTTTTCTATGAGAGAGAGAGCGAGAGCGTGAGCAGGGGAGGGTCAGAGAGAGAGGGAGTCACAGACTGAAACAGGCTCCACGCTCTGAGCTGGCAGTCAGCACAGAGCCCGACGCGGGGCTCGAACCCACGAACCGCGAGATCATGACCTAAGCGAAAGTCGGATGCTTAACCGACTAAGCCACCCAGGCGCCCCAGTACTTAGCAATTCTTGGCAGAGGGAGGCACTTAAAACTATCTACAGAGTAACTACCAATCTTGCAGGGTCAGGAAAGGCTTCCTGACTGAAAAGACTTAATAAACTGAGACTTAAGGAAGGTGCAAGAATTGGCTACGTTGGGGATGGGGTTAGAAGATGTCTGCAGGTCAGAGGTGATGGTGCATTTGAGGAACTCAAAAAAGACATCTCGTAGGACTGGAGCCTAGACCTAGACTGGTGAAAAACAAAGAGAGGTAGGCAAAGGCTAGACAAGAAGGGCCCTGTAAAACATGTGAAGGAGTTTAGACTCAAACCTGAGGGCAAATAAAGCAAGGAACGGCTAGTGCCCTGACCAGATCTGTGATTTATATCTAGCCTGGAAACGTGGAGACTGGATTGGAAAGTAACATGATTGAAAGAAGAGCTGCTGGGAAGCTACCGACTTAAGTGGCGAGAACTGTAAGGATTTGAGATATTCAAGAGGCTGGTAATGAGTGGCTGGATATAAGGAGTCTAGAAAACTTCCAGTTTACGGTTTGAGCACACTGGTTAGTGCAGCGAAGCTCTTTTTCCTCCAGGACGTCAAAGCAGTTTGGAAAAGACCCATTTTCAGCACGTATTCCTCGGCATAGCAGCCTGCTAAATCCATAATCTCTGAGCACCTCAAAGCTGGAGTAGTACTTTTCCATTTCGTATTACCGGTTCCGGACGCTCACCCGTAACTAGCTCGATGGCACAGTAAATGTTGAGTAAACAGTCGTTGAGCGGTATCATCAGCACTAAAATTTAAATGACCGACCTTCTTCCTCTTTACCCTCATGACCACCGTTTTACGGAAAAGACTAACTCCCGAAAACAAAAACATAGAATGCTGTCTCATTTATAACGACATTGAGGGCCTCGTTAGGAGCCTCGCCCTTTGCGCGCCCCAAGACTCTCCCCACAACTACTCACCTGAGACAGAGAACCGAGACCTGCCCGGGCGACGCTCGGTGGCGCAGGCCGCCAGGACTTAGCGACAAGCCAAACGCCTTCCAATCGAATCTCCCGCGCCCTTTTCCGCCGGAAGTGACGCTCGGCCTTGGTTCTTCAGAGCCAATCAGAAGAAGGCGCCGCGGAGGGTGGAGATTGAACGCTGCTTTCGGCGAGCATTTTGGGAACGACCATTTTCGTCAAACTGGGGGTAGAGAGGTGGGGGTTGGCGAATGTTCTTCCCTGACTGGTGGGGTAGTGGCACAGTCTATGAAGTTTGCTTTTGCTGTTAGTGTAGGAATCCCAGGAAAGGGTGGTAGCGCCCCTTCGATCCGGGTTCAGCAGGGTGACTGGAAGGAGGAGTGGAAGCTGGGCCAAGGGGCTGGCGGCGCGGTGAACACGGAAGGGAGGCTACCCGGAGCTGGGAGACGAAAGAGGACGTATTCTGAGAGAAGGGCCCAGGACCAAGCGGGATTCGGGGGCTACCTGGGCCCTGGCGACTCCCGTTATGGGATGGGCTATGTGGCCAACATAGAGGTTTGGGGTGATTCATGAACAGAGAGTACCACAGGAGGTGGTTGGCTAACATAATGGAAGTGGGGTGCCAGGAGCCAGACCGAGCGGTCTGCGAAGCTCTGCTCCATTGTCTCTTGAGTCACCCAGTGCAAGTCCCCCACACCTCTTGGAGTCTCAGTTTCTCCATCTATAAATGGGAGTAGCAATCATACAGGACACACGAGATTGCTGCGATGTTTGAGTTAAATGAGTCGATGTGTGTGCCATTATGCCCAGTGATATAGTGACATGTAAAGAACGCTCAATAAATTGTCATGGTAGCTATTATTATCACCATTACATGGGGTTTGCGGAGGGTAAGGGGTGTGGCAGTGGAATTAAGGCAGACAGGGCATGGCAGGGAAAGGTGGGCTTGGGGAGCGCTCAAGGAAAGGATGGGATTCCGGCAGTCAGGTAGGAGGGGGTCCTGGGATGGTAAGGGCCGACTTGGAGTGTGATCGCAATGAAGGTGGACTCCAAAGAGGGGGAATGCACGAGAGGAACTAAAAAGTTGCGGCGCCCTCTGGGACGCGGGCGGTGTGGTTTGGGTGACCAGATTTGGGCGGTATTGCTGTGGGGCGGAGTGGCTTTGGGTTTCACGGGGGAGGAGCCTATCAGCGGTGGGTGGAGCTTCGGACTCCAGCTCCCTGCATCTGCCGGTCTTGCTCCCACTCGCCCTGCAGCTGCCAGCCTGGCCATGGGGTGCCGCACGGTCCTGCTCTTGCTCTTGGCTTTCCTCACCGCCCGGGCGGCCATCCCCGTACCGCTGGCCCTGAGGGCTCTCAGCAACCTGCACAGGTCAGCCAGCTTCACAGCCCGCCCTGCTGTACCTGTGAAGTACACGGTTCACTACCTCCAACAGAAGGTAAGGCGAGGCGGGGCGGGCGGGGCGNCGGGGGCTTCTCAGTCCGGGCCTAACGCACCCGAGCTGAGGCACCGGAGCCCACACGGAGTTTCAGACCCCTAGTGTCTAGGACTTGTCCAGTCTTTGGCTCACAGTTTCCAGAGGGTGGCACCAAGTCCCAGTTCTGTTTAAAATCTCTCCTCCGGTTACCATGCTTTATTATCAACCCTGGCTCCACACGCTTCTCCCGTAATTGGCTGTGATAGTCATTCAACTCCTGCTCCCAGAAAGTGCCCTAATTTAAATTCCCCTGACTTCACGTCAAATTAAAATGATTTAATGCCAACTCTGGCTCCTACTCCGTGGTGACAACCATCCTTTGTCCCAAAGGAACCCCCAAATACACACTTCCAATATCTTATTAGATAATATTGAGTATTCAGCCTAAAACACCAGTCTGTCCTCCCATGCTCAGCTCAAAGTTGATTTTGTAGCCCTTTCATTGAGAGTTGTTGACCTTTCCTTGGGGCACCTGGGTGGCTCAGTCCATTAAGCCTCTGATTCTTGATTTCAGCTCAGGTCATGATCTCAGGTTTGAGATGGAGCCCCACATCAGGCACTATGCTGACAGCATGGAGTCTGCTTGGGATTCTCTCTCTCCATCTCTCTCTTTCTGCTCCTCCCTCACTCTAAAAATAAATAAATTTTTTAAAAAAGAGGTTTTTAAGTTTTCCTGTTTTCCACAAGACTGAACATTTATGTAACCCATGCTTGTAAAGGAAGTTGTAGAGTTATGTCTAGATTTGATGGTGGGCCTAGGACTAGGGGTTAGCATCTCTGTGGTTCTGAAGATTGAGTTTGAAGTAGGCTTGATGCCTTTGTGTTTGCCTGAAGCCGGAGGCAGTCCACAAGTCTGGATGGAAAAGTACATCCTGTGTGAAATGACAGGATCCCTTACAGTTCCGTCTTTCTGGGAGCCTGTGTAAAGGTAGGCAAAGATTCAGAAAAGTTTTGGATTAGAAAGAATGCAAGAGTCTGAGATTTGGCTTTTGGAGTAGAATAGATCAGCATTCCACTCTGCTAGCTCTGACATTGGGAAGGTTACAGGACCTCTCTGAACCCAGTTTCTTGATTTGGGGATTTTTGGTGGTGGTTAAATGAAAACAGATAACATGTTCCTAGCAGAGTATCTGACCGTGAGTAGACACTTATTAAAGTTGGGGTCATTGACCTATGTCAATATGAATTGACTTTGAATAGGATAGAGAGAGTGCATGAATTTGTAACTGAAATGATTTTTAACCTTGAAATTTACATTAGAGTTTCTGAGGAAGAGAAAGCATTTAATTTCAGCAGAGATACCAGGAAGTGGGTTTTTCTCAAGCAGCTCACTTAAATTCACTCTCTAGGCTACGGCTTACTCATTTATAAATGGAGAGGTTTGAACAAGGAATGACCTGTTACACACTGTACTGAGGAAAATTTAGGGCTCTTTGGGAAGCTGTGTCAGAGACGTGGTGGGTGGAGGCCACTATAGGGTGCTCCAGTAACCTCTATCTCCCTGACATCTTTGAGCCTGAACTTTATGCTTTGGTGTGTTTTATATATTGGGATTTTGTATACAACTATTTGCACAGTTTCATCAGTAAAGTAAAATTGAAGGGAAACTATTGGAATGAGTGTCTGAAATCTCTTTAAAAATGATGAAAAAGAGAACTAGCAGCAGAAAAAGAACAAAAGGTGGAAGAGACTAAAATATCTGTGAACACTTAATTTATATCCCTTCATTATAGATTACTTTCTCATTTCATTTTTTTTGAGAAACTTCCATATATGTATTTATTGCATAATAATGGTTATAGTAGTTACCAATTTTGGAATGTAGATTTTTAGTTGGGACTATGTTTATATAAACTCAACTTGATTTTTTTTCTTTTTAGTTAAAGCACATTAAATATTTATATGCCTTTTATTTTTTCTTTTTTCAAGTTTTTATTTAAATTCCAGTTGGAGAGCAATTTTAGTTTCAGTGTGCTTTTATGCCTTTTAATAATAAACATTATTATTACAATTGTAAGGCTCAGTTTTTATTCAAGGTTTAATTTTTATCAAACCTTGTAATGATTTTTCTTTTCTTTAAAAAAATTTTTTTAAATATTTATTTCTGAGAGAGAGCGAGCGAGCGAGCGTGAGCAGGGGAGGGTCAGAGAGAGAGGGAGGCACAGAATCTGAAACAGGCTCCAGGCTCTGAGCCAGCTGTCAGCACAGAGCCCGATGCGAGGCTTGAACCCACGAACCATGAGATCATAACCTGAGCCAAAATCGGATGCTTAACCGACTGAGCCACCCAGGCGCCCCCTGATTTTTCTTTTCTGTAGTTATATCTGTCCAGTTGACCAAGCTATTCCCAGCTATCCTTTTATGAACGTAAGGTCCATGAATAGTCTGGGTAAAAATGCCTTAGGGAAGGCCCTCCCTTTTGCCCCCCAACACACACATATACTTTCAGCAACATAGAATGTAGACTCAATTGAATTTTACAGTGCTCAGAAGTTCTACCTGGCGTACTATCTCTCTTCTCCTAAAGTTAAAGTCAAACCTGTATCCCAAATGAACTGTCCCCTCTTCTGTGAAGTGTTCTTGACTTTAGGGCAACTTAGTTGATTCTTTTCCACTCTGCACACTTACTATTTTGGTGTGTCCCCCATACCTAGACAACACACTCTAGTACCCAGAAGGGCCCACAAAAAAGATAAAGTACAAAATACATATTCATTGAGGGAATGAATGAATGACTATCCAAAAAAAACCCAAATAAGGCAAAATCTGCCATCATTTAATTGACACAAATCAGTTTTTATTTTTCTTTTCATCTTTTACTTCTATTCTTTATTAACTGTTTTTCCTCTTCTTTCAGAGTCTTCAAATGTTGTTGATTTTGTAGGAATATTTAATTTCTTTTATACGAAGTAACTAAATCAGGAGACCAAACAAGGGATAGTACCTCACTTGGTCACATCTGGGCTTTGGGTACATGTGTGATTCCAATGTTGTAAGGGGCTCCTTGGAATCCTTGGCTTGTGGTTACAAGGTTTCCCTCCTTCTCATTACTCTTCACCACTTACCCTAAGCCCATCAGAGTAGAATTTGAGTCCTGAGGACATTTTACTATGGGATGTACTGGGAAAAGAGAACGAATCCCTTGAGGCTCTCATTTTCCTCAGTGGTGAGTTAGGAAGTAGCATTCACTGTATTAGTCAGACTTCTCTACAGACACAGAACCAATAGAATGTGTCTGTGGGTGTCTGTATATCTCTTGTTTCACAGAGATTGATTTATTTTAAGGAATTAGCTCATGTGAATTAGTTCAAAGTCTATAGGGGAGGCTGTCAGGCTGGACATCCAGAGATGAGTTGCAATTTGAGACTAAGAGAGCCTGCTTGCACACTTCCTTCTTGCTTAGGAGAGCTTAGTCTTTTCTTTTTTTTTTTTTTTTTTTTTTTTTTTCTATTCAGGCCTTCACCTGGTTGAATGAGGTCCACCCACATTATGGAGGGTAAATCTACTTTGTTCAAAGTCCAATATTTAACTGTTAATCCTGTCTAAAAAAACACCATCATAGAAACAACCATAATGTTTGACCAAATATCCCGGCCCTATAGCCCAGCCAAGTTTACATGTAGAATTAACCATCATTTCTGCCAAAGTTGTTGTGAGGGCTAAATATGGTAACACATGAAAACGCATGCACAGTGCCTGGAACATGGTAGGAACTTAAGGAAAGTAATAGAGTAATGCTCTTTCTTCCCCACTCTGTCCTAAAACCACACTCTCATAGTGTTATCATTTCAGATTGATTCAAATGCATGACAGTTGTGGTAAGCCTCTTCTAGAAATTTAGTGGTCAGTCATCTGTACTTAATTATTCCTATTTAGCTACTGACTGATGTTTATGTTAGAACTCTGCATCTTGACGCAGCATTAAGTTAATGGCCACCGACTTCTGCAAAGCCTTCCTACAGCTCTTTCCTTGCCTGCTGTGAAGCAATCCCATCAGTGGGCTAAGCTATTTTTATTTGTGTTACAGCTCTACTTTCATTTCCTACTCCAGGTTCTCCTTTCCCACTCATGTCACATGTCACGGTGACCCTAATGTCTAGTAAAATATTGCTCTTTTCCTCCTCCTCTTCTTATTTTTCCCCCTCTTCTCCTCTTCTTATTAATTAGTTCATCTATTGATGGCTTTCCCCTTAAGACCTGGAGTATATGTTACAAATATTATATGACTTCTGAACTGATTTCTGTTTTTAACCAGGAATCAATGCCAGGAGGGGTCTTAGTGATCATGTAGTCCATCCCTTAGATATGATGAAGTCACTTTGATCTAAATTATGGAGAGTCGGGGTGTCTGGGTGGCTCAGTCAGTTAAGCGTCTGACTTCAGCTTAGGTCAGATCTCACAGTTTGTGGGTTTGAGCCCCGCATCAGGCTCTGTGCTGACAGCTCAGAGCCTGGAGCCTGTTTCGGATTCTGTGTGTGTGTGTGTCTCTCTCTCTGCCCCTCCCCCACTCGTGCTCTGTCTCTGTCTCAAAAATAAATAAACTATTAAAAAAATTTTTTTAAAGATTATGGAGAGTCAGGAACTTGATAGAGATCAAATACCATACAAGTTTGAGAATAAATTGTCTCTCATTACCTGAGTAATTCTAAACATCTATTTTTATAATCAACAAGATGGGGATAATTACACCATTCATCTTACAGATTTGTTGTGAAATGAGCTGGTATGTGTAAAGGGCTTAAATAGCACAGTTTATATCACTTCACCCAATAAAGGGTAAATATTTTTATCTTATCTTGTAGTTTCTTTATGTGGCTTTAACCTACCCCCCTCCACACAGAATAAAATATTTAAATCACACTTAGCATACCTAAAATAGTTATTTTGTAAAATATGAAAATCTTTATGAACTTTTCAGTTACATAAACGGTACATATATGTCTTTTTATCAGTGGGATATAATTTGATACACTTATAAATAAGACAAAGAAATGAACTATTTCCTTGTTTGAAACAATTTTCTTTTACACAAGACTGATACATAATGAAAAGCATATAAGCTATTTCTGTTATTTTTTTCCTGTGCTATTTTGTTTTTTGGTAAGTTGTGGAGGAGACAATATAATAGCGAATGCATCCTTTTAGATTTTGCAAGTATCTTCTCTTTTTGATAGTGATATTAAATCTAACACTATTTTTCTAATAGCTCTCAATGTTTTACTAGTTAATGCTAAAATGTAATTTCAGTAAAAATTAATTTTAAGGTTTTTCACTGTCATATTTATGTCCCTCTGCAGCATATTGCAAGGACTTTAAGTACTTAAACATTTTCAGAGTTTGGGTTCTAGTACCAGACTTGTTACTAACACATGTAATGACCTGGGACAAGTTGCTTACCTCTAGATCTCAGTGTAAGGTGTCTTATGTAAGATAAGAGGATTGTATCTGCCATTCTGTGAAACATTTGTAATTCTGTTCACTGAGTGGCTCCCGTCTATATATGGCCCTATATCAGGATATGACTATATCTCCTATATAGTGGGGATTTGAGTACAAGTTGTGTTTTTTACCATTGCCATTGGTTGCCTTTGGCACAGCATACATAAACAGTTTTTCCATCTCAACTTTGAATTAGACACAGAATTGTATCATGTAAAGAGTTTTTTAAAAGTAAAATTACTTAGCTCTACCACTAACACAGTATTTATAACACAGAACACTGTATATTTATGATGTTAAAGTTTATTTGGTTATGGGTGGATTGGAGAAGAAAGAAGAATCATAGGGAAGAAAAAGACCTTGATGATATGTCTTATCTTATTTGTCTTCATTTTCCTAGGGCATTGCACAGTGCCATCTACATAATAGTTCTTTTTTTTTTTTTAATTTTATTTATTTGTTGGAGGGAGGGGTAATAGCCCAGAGAAGAAGAGAGAGCATTCCAAGCAGGCTGCATGCTATCAGCATGGATCCCAATGTGGGTCTTGAGAACCATGAACCCATGAACCATGAGATCATGACCTGAGTTGAAATCAAGAGTCTATGCTTAACTGACTGAGCCCCCCAGGTGTGTCTACAAAATAGTTCTTAATAAAGATTTTTTTGAATGAAAAAATTGGCTAAAAATTAAAATGAGTAAGGAGTAAGAGGAGGGAGAATAAAATGAAACATGCAGTATATAAATGTCTAATGCACTGATAATACTGATAATCTGCTACTGTTGATTGAAAACTTTATATGCTCTCAGTTTTTTGTTTTTGTTTTTAAAGTTTATTTATTTATTTTGAGAGAAAGAGAGAGAGTGTGTGTGTAAGCAGGGGAGGGGCAGAAAGAGAGGGAGAGAAAATCCCAAGCAGGCTCTACACTGTCAACACAGAGCCTGACATGGGGCTCTAACTCACGAACTGTGAGATCATGACTTGAGCTGAAATCAAGAGTCAGACACTCAGCCAACTGAGCCACCGAGGCGCCCCTTATATACCCTAAGTTTAGAGTACTTAATAGACATTCATTTATTTAATTTTTATAGCAGTCCTATGATGTAGATGCTATTATTATTCAACTTTATAGGTGAGAGAACAATCATATAGAAATGTTGAATTACATGGTCAAGATGTGCTAATTATCTGTCTCCTCATTTTGTTTTTCTGAAAATAAACTCTAACGAGCTTCTAGTTCTAAAATAAATGTCATAACCTTGCTTGTTATACTAGTTGGGATAGGCTAGGTTATGTTGCTGTAGCAGAACTCCAAAAGTTTAGTGACTTAACTCCCTGAAAATTTATTACTCAATTTGTATTTCCATTGGGGTGAGCAGAGGGTTCCCTTATTACATTCACTTTGAGGCTAAAGGACTTATGGAAGCTTCCTTTCAACATATACTTTCATGATCACCAGAGCAGTGGAAAAAGAATATGGAATGATAATAAGTGTTCCAGTCTAGAAATGGCACATGTCACTTTATTTTGTAACTCATTGGCCCAAACAGGTTATATTGCTGCATCTAAGGACAGAGTGGGGAGATAAAAAAAAAAATACTGATTCTGGAGTACCTGTAAATCAAATAGCACTAATGACTACTGTACTCAGCCAGTTTCTTAGTCACCCACCCATCCACCTACTCACTGTTCATCTAATTCCTTTTATATGTCAGGCGCTGGACTAGGTCCCAGGAAGGCAGAGATGATTATATCCTGGAAGACCTCGCATACTTGTTGGCCACTTCAGTAACACATACTTAAGCTTGTATCTGAAAAATAAGGAAAAGGACTGATATATTTGTAATGCAGATTACTTCAAAAAGTCCCTGAAGTGAGACTGGTCTACTTAATATTTTCTTGCTCAACTTACCCTTATCATGGTACTTCACTGACCTGATATATATATATATATACACACACACATACACACACACACACACTGGAGCATGTGATAAATAAAGGAATTTATTTATTCACACTGTCATTCAGTAATTGAAAAAATTGTTTTGTCTGTCTTTTTCATAATAAAGGAAACAAAATTGATATAGAGATTTATGTAAAAAATCTGATGTATGCTTTGTAAGTGTTCATCAAAGGGACAATTTTGCATTGGCAGTGTGTATGTTATTGGGGAGTTTATAAGAATTGTTTTGTTTTATATTTTTTATTCTGATTCACAATTTAAGAAGAGTCATAGTTATTTATGAGCAGTGAATGAATAAACATTTATTTTTTTTTAATTTTTTTTTAATGTTTTTTATTTATTTCTAGGAGAGAGAGAGAGAGAGAGAGAGAGACAGCGTGAGCAGGGGAGGGTCAGAGAGAGAGGGAATCACAAACTGAAACAGGCTCCAGGCTCTGAGCTGGCAGTCAGCACAGAGCCCGACGCGGGGCCCGAACCCACGAACCGCGAGATCATGACCTAAGCGAAAGTCGGACGCTTAACCGACTAAGCCACCCAGGCGCCCCATGAATAAACATTTATTGATTGTCTTCTCTGGGCCAGGTATTATTTTAAACTCTTTTACATAACTGTTTTTAATTATTACCATCACTTTTAGAAACAGATACTTTTTAAAAGTTATTTATTTATTTTGAGAGAGAAAGAGAACATACAGGGGAGGGGCAGAGAGATGGAGAGAGAGAGTCTTAAGCAGGCTCTGTGTTAACAACACAATGAGGCTGAGTCTCAAGAATCATGAAAGAGATCATTCATTCTTTACAACAATCCTGTTAAATATCATGCTCATTTTTTAGAGGTGAAGCTATGAAAGTTTAGAAAAATCAAAAGAAGAAACATTCAAAGTATCCCACTTGTCAATTTGCTGGTTTCTTAATCCCAAATTGTAAATGATTTATCATATATCCATAAAAGGGAATATTATTATCTTTTGAAAATGATGGCCTTGAAGTATATCTGGTAATGTGGGGAGTATATCTGGTAATGAAAATGCAAAATAGAAAACTTGAACGTACAATGTATTTCCAAATTCATTTACTCAATTTTTGTTATGTTTCTACTTTTTGCAAGGCACTCTTCTAGGCACTGGGGGAAGAACACTCAAGGCATAAAAAAGAGTAAAGTGTTCCCTAAGGTGTTCCTGGTGGGAAAACTACTGGAGGTCATTATGGCTGGAAGGGTGTAGGAGAGAATAGTAGGGGATAAAGATAGTGAAGAGGAAAAAGAACATAAATACTTCTCTAGCAGAGAAGAAAAGTAAATGGCCTAGGAATATACAGTGTGATGCAGACAGCTTTGAAGTCTCCTACATATTTGTAAGACCATTTGACAGGCTGTGTTTTTCTCTACCTACATTTACTTTCTTCGATATGAGTGATAAGTTGTTGGAAAGTTCTTTTTAGCCAGGATTATCCTTTTGCCAAATCAGTAAAAGAAAGTCAGAGAGATAACATGAGGACTGAGGGGCATATGGAAGAGAGTAATTTACTCATTGACCATGACATTTAAGCCAAGTCAGAAAGGGAGTGAGGATGGGGTGAGAGACAGTGAAAGGTAGATTATATGAAGTTGACGGTCCTCTTTGCTTCCTTCAGTTCTCACTCTACTGCAGTCCTCATAGGTCACATTAATCACCTCTCCTCCCATCAAGCCACTTTTCTGCTCAGAGCCTACAATCGTTCCTTATTGTTTGCTTTATTTAGAGTAAATAACATTCAAGGAATGCTATAGCATTCAAGGCCTTCCACTTTGTGACCCCAACCCACCTTTCCAGTGTGTTAATCTGTTCTTCACACATGCTCATTCTTTTCCTGTTTCCGTGCTTTACCCCACATTGTTCCTTTGGCCCAAGTACCTTTCCCAATGCAGTCCCTGCTTTACCAATCCCATCCATTCTTTAAGCCGCATCTCAGATACTGTCTACCTCCTTCATGAGGTATTTCTTAATATCCTGGAAAGTGTATGATCAGTCCAATCTTTGTACTTCTCTCATGACATGTGTCTTATTCTAGCCTTGCCTTAAAATCTTTTGCACCCTTGTCTTACTCCCTTTTTAAAGCAGGAACTCTGTTTTGTAAGTATCCATAGTCCTCCATAGCATGCTGCCCATAGTTTTACGTAGTTTTTAGAGTTTTAGAGAGTATCATCTTTACAAATGCTTGTTGAATCTGTATCTTTCCCCCATTCCCTTTTCCTGCTTCTCTCCATATTGAGGTAAAGAAGGTGTGTGTGTGTGTTTGTGTGTGTGTGTGTGTGTGTGTGTGTGTGTGTGTATACAGGGAGGGCTATAGTATGGAAACTTGAGTCTCAATTGTCTAAAATCCTTTTGGGAAACACTAGATGCCAGGCAAATAAAAACAGCCCACTTCTTCACATTCTCTTATTTTGATGATCTGGAAGCTGTAACTAGTTATCTGTACTGACCCTTCTCCTCACATATGTACAGAGAAAGAATAACGGGAGGAAGTGCAGCAATTTCTGTTTGCTCTTTACGTTATGTATGGTGAGGGCCAGGGAAAGGGTAAAGAATGAAGATATTCTTAAAGTCTACTTCTGTGGCTGTTGTATACTGCCCATATTTATTAGAGAGCTAAGGTAAAAGGCAGTACTTTTTATGATTTGGGTTTTGCATTTGCAAAAAGAAGCCAGTTAGCTATGTATATTTGTAAATCCTTACTTTCTATTACTTATGTGTCAGTTCCAAGTTGCCACACAGTGCTGTGCCTGGAGAGGATCAGCCGTTGTGTCTCTGTCAAGCTCACAATGTTCTCTTTCTTGTTGCTCATGTTATGGGGACCACCCACGTGGGTCAGGGAAAGGCAGATTTATTAAAGTCCAATTTCCTTAGGAAATACATGCTTTAAGGAAGTAGTTTGTTGCAAGATCTACAGTGGAGTCCTGAGTCTTGGGTATTAGAGAAATCTATAAGCAGCAGCGGTGGCAAAGCAGAGACGGGGAAGCTGAGCAGGAATTAGGCAGGAGAAGGGAGATGATAGAGATTTCTGTCCAGGTAGAGGGTGTATCATGTATAAGATCGTAAGGTAGCAAAGAGCAGTCCATGTTGGAGGAACTGAAAGTTCAGTAAGACCGGGAGAGGCAAGAGGTGAGCCGTCAACAGTGTGAGGTCAGTATTGTCACTATTTCCATTTGCACACGCATGGTATGGCTATTCCATCTCTGAATCTTTCTTTGACTTTAAGAACATAACTTGGTGTTGAAGTGGTAAGGGGCAGAGCACTGCTCTGCTGACCAGAGTAAATGCATTCACCTTGTGACAGGTACTGCATAAGTGCTCATAGTATATTATCTTACACCTTGCAAGGAGGTACTACATTTCTTTTTATAGAGAAATAAAGGGCTCAGAGGTCAAATAATATTTCTGTGATCACGTAGCTAATAAGTGGTCGTGCCAGGATTTAAACTGGGCTCTGTTGACATCAGAGCCCTTGATCAATGTTGCTTCTGTGCTAGCTGTATTTCTGGAATAGACAGAAATGTGTATAATTAATGCCCTAAATTAGAGATAGTGTGGAAGTCACATTAAAATTTTTTTCAATGTTTATTTTTGAGAAAGAGAGAGACAGAGTGTGAGTCTCTTTTCTGCTCAGAGGGGCAGAGAGAGGGGGTGGCAGAGGTTCCAAAGCAGGCTCTGTTGCGGGGCTCAAACCCACAAGCTATGTGATAGTGACCTGAGCTGAAGTTGTACGCCTAACCGACTGAGCCACCCAGGTGCTCTGGAGGTCACACTTGTTAAGGAAACCTAGATTAAACAGTAATAAAGTAGAAAAAGAGGAATCTTAATTCTCCAGCACCAGGTTGGATACTTTTGGAGAGAAAAAAAAATCATAATGGAGGTTTTATCAACACAGAACTTTCTTCTGACTTGGCCTTTGTGTTACAGAAAGAATACTTTTACATGAATGGGCTTTAAATAAATGAACCATGTTAACAGCAGAAGGGAACTATGAAACCTTATAAGATATAAACTGTGAGATGTTTTTGGGTGGCTCTATACATTCTACCCTAAAAGGATTCACTGATGAATCCAAAAAGGTGCAATCCAAGGGAATAAAGGAGGAGACTAAAGTGGTAGAGCAGGAGTGAGGTCACTCCTTTAGAAATTGTCCCTATAAATTCGATGCTCAGTACAGTTTACCCTAGTTCCATTAGGAAATCCTCCTTTTCAAGCTTTCCCAACAGTCTGTGTACAAAATTGGGTTTGGAGTACATTGAAGTTCACATAAATGTTCCTCATCTATGCTGCATGGACTGGTCACTGCTGTATATTCATCTTCTACTCCACTTGCATGTTCCTCTCTTTTCCAGTAACTCAAAGAAACAGAGGTTACCCTTTGGCACTTGGGTTTTGAAAGTCTTCCTTGATTAGAAAGTCAAGTTCAGGGGTGCATGGGTGGCTCAGTTGGTTGAGCATCTGACTCTTGATTTCAGCTTGGTCATGATCCCAGGGTCATGGGATCAAACCCTGCTTTGGGGCTGTATGCCAAGCTTGGAGTTCTCTCTCTGTCTCCCTCTCCCTCCCTCTCCCTTTGCCCCTCTCCTCTGCTTGTGCTCTCTTTCTCTCTCTATCTAAAATAAAATAAATTAAAAAAAAAAAAAAAAGAAAGTTCAGTAAACCAGACCTAGGTATTTTGTTTTCTATAAAAGCCTGGAGAGTAGTCTCATCTTTAAACATGGTGCTTAGAATGATAGTGTTATCCTTCTGTTTAATAAAGTGTTATTATTTTAAAGGATATTAGACTGAAAATTTAAGCTAATACCTTTAACTACTTTTATGAGAAACCTGACTGTTTGAATCATGATTGTAATTATATTATTCTGACACCTAAAAGGAAATAAGTAGTGCTTTGAGATGTAGATTTATAATCTTCAGCATATGAGGTGATGAAAATGATGTCAGATTATTTTAAAATTCTTTAGAAATGGATATTTAATCAAGTTTTATTTCTGCGATATGTACTTTTCCTCCAAGCTGTTTAATTCATATAGAGATGAATGTGTACTAAAGGTATATTGCACTGTCACAGCACTGGGTAGAAAGTCAAAAGCAGAAACATATCACGTATCTGGCCACATGATACTTGGTGTGTAAGAAGCTCTTACTGTCACCAAGTCATTGCCTTTTTGCTGTCTTCAGTTCCATAATTGCAAAGTTTTTTCTTAATCTTACCTTGCAAGGTCATATTGTTTTAAGTGGCGAAACCAATGTTGCACTGTATGTTGACTAGGACTTAAATAAGAGTTTGAAAAGAAAAAAATATTGTTTTAAGTGAATAGTTTGAACAAATTGCTAAAGTTTTATGTCACAACTTCTTTTTCATAAGTAGTACTATTAAACACATAGCATACCATTGTATATGTCTTTGCGTGTATTTGGCACTGGTTTTAGACTGGGGAGGCGCATGCTGATAAAACCTACTCTACAAAATGTCTTAGTAATACATCAGCTCCTTGCTAGGCACTTGGCATTCATGTATCACCCAACTTGATCAACATAAGAGCTAAGATAGGTAATATTTTTTTTCATTTTATGTATAAGAAAACAAGCCCAAAGACATGAAGTAACTTGTTCAAATAGCTTTAACAGTGGGCGGAACTGGCACTGAAACCCAGATCTGTCTGCAAATTCCTTTCTCATTCTGTGACACCATAGGACATTCATTTGTGGTTTTCCGGAGCAGGGGGAAGCAGTTTTTGAAAGATAAGCTTGGTGCTGGTCAGATTTTATTAGTGCAAAAGCGTGTTTCTCTGTGTATGTACGCATTTAAGCCTTGCCACACACTGGTATTTTTGATAAGTTTTCCTGGTGGCATATGACTAGTGTGTTTGGCCAGCATCATTGTGATTTAATAACCTAATTTAAGCAAGGAACTACAACCCAAACAATGGCTCTGATTCAGCTCATAGGAAAGTGAGGAAGTACTTGTTATCATTTGTCAGTGAATTCTTATTTTTATGCAGTTTGAACCGTGGGTCAGACTGCAAACACTATCCTTTAAAACTGTCGGAAACCTTTGTCACTTCCTGAGCACTGATGGCCTTTTCCTTCGCGGGAGCAGCTCATGCAACAATTTCAGAAAGCAGTGATGATGACTCCCTTCTCCTTGGCCTAGGATGCTTCCTTTCTCTTAAACAATTGGCTTGAAATGACAATGACTGGTGTGGGTAATACAGATGCAAACAGGCTTTTTGTTTGCCTTTTTACATAGTGTGATTTCTAGAAAATGACCACTGTTTAAAAGGGATGGGAATTATATTTGCTGACTAGCTCTCCATGATCTCTTCAAGGGCAGCAACCTTGGGTCTCATTCATCTGTAGATCTGAGGAGGTCTAGTACCAAGCTCTGTACATGTGGAACTGAGCTGATAGAATGACTCTGCATGTCATGTCCTCTGTTATTGAAAACATTAAATGCAAATATCCAACATTAGGCAAGGTACAGAAAAGCCTATTGCTGTTGCATACACCCAGTGCTTTGGTTCATCTCTGAAGAATTTGAGTGTAATATGATGGAAATGAATGTTGGCCAAGATGCTAGGGGACTTACTCTCCAAAAAATATGGTCATGGTCTTTAAAGATTTCCAAAAGGGCTTTTTGCAGTTAAATTCTGTAACATTGCCAAACCCTTTTCTTGGTTTGAATTTATAGTCATTTATCTATAGTCTTTGTTCTCTAGATGATCTGCCTTCATTTCATACTCCAGNTGTTCCTCCGTCAAGTTCCTCCTAATCCTCCTATACGTGCAAACATATGATATTTGTCCTTCTCTGCCTGTGAAGATTTATTCTTTAAATACTTCTTTGATCTTCAAGACATCTGGCTTGTTTAGGACTTGCTTGTTCCCTTCTGCTTCTATTTCACACTCCAAATTCATTCACTGCCCTTTCTTCATCTTTGCTTACACACATTTAACAACTGCAGGCAACTCTAGTTGATTTGTGAATTCCATGTACTTTATTTTTAAATTCCAAACTGCCTGACCCCATGTTTCCCATGATATGTTGATTGCCCCATTCCTTGCTCAACTAGTGTACGCTTAGACAAAACAAATGAATTTTAGGATCAGCCTTTAAAAACATAATCAGAGAAGTAAATCTCCTAGAAAAGAATCTCTAATATTTATTATATATTGTTATTTATTATTGACACCGTGTGCCAGGTATTACACATTGGTCATGTCATTGTTTTGTATACACTATGCTGGGATGTGGCTGATACAGTACTGGGTATTTCTCTACTTAGAATGGTTTATCTTCCTCCTTTCTCTGCCCGGCACCCTTGTCCATCTTTCTGGGCTCAGGTCTTCTATCACCTTCTCTGTAAAACTTTATGGGACTGCTTTATTTCTCTTCCCAGGCTGGGTATTGACTACTGTTCCCTTTGTGCCTTCCATTGTACTTTATAAATGCTTCTTTTGTACTCAGCTACTCTGGGTTGCAAGATTTGTTTATATGTTGGTCTCCGTATTAGAATGGGAGTAGCCTGAGTGCTAGGACCACACCTATCAGTGTATTCAAAGTACGCCCTCAACAGTGGTTTAAATGAATTAACTGGCCCAAGCTGAGGTGATTACTCCCTTTTCTGAGTGCTGTTAACACTTGCTTTTATTTATATTTTTGTCTAGTACTACCAATATGACATAGACACTGTCCAATCAGAAGAGAAGCTAATCAGAGCTGAGGGTGCTTGCAGTGCTGTGGGTTAGTTCTTTAAACCTGAGGTCTGGAGAAGGAACTGGGACAGCAGGATCGGTGGGCACAGAATGGGGGCAGGCATCACTCAAGGTACTAAGATAATTATTTGCCAACTGGTATAGAAGGATTTCAATGTTGTAACTGGCTTAGTATCAGCCTTGGTTCTTCCAAGTAGTGAGTGCCTCAAGAATAGGATGCTGCTTATACTGGTTAGTATCTCTCATATGGCTATCTACTTGCAGCTGAGAGGTATGGGTATTCAAAGTAAGTTAAACTTTTATAATAAATATTAATGTCATTACATAACATTCCCTTCTAAAGCCCCTTTGATTTTTTTCACATTGCTGTTAATGGCACTAACCTCCTCCTGGTCATCCAAGATTAGAATATTTTGGAATCATCTGATTAATTCACCTTCACCTCTACACAAAGTCTAATTAGCCACCACGACCCTTCCAGGATTCCTTCTTAGTTCATGCCACTTACTTTGCATGTTCAGTGTTACTAGCTTTTCTCTACCCACACAGCTCCGAGCTAAACTATTACAGAAGCCTCTTCAGTCCCTTTGTTCTGTGAGCCTCAGTCAAGGCCAGCCTGCAGTGTGTTTTTTTCTTCCTTCCTCTTTTCTAATCCAGATCTTTAATGGGTTCTGCTTAAATCCCACCTCCTTAGGGAAACCTTCTCCAGTTGACCCAGCCTAGTATCAGCTATCCTTCCCAGGGCTCCCCTAGCACTTATTGTCTGTGGCATTCATTAACTATACGTTAACTTTCTGAAGTGGCTCTTGTTGCCTGAACTGTAATTATACTTTGGAATGTGATTTAACAGGTAGTTATCTCTCAAGTAGAAAGCATACATTCCCTAGAATTAATACACCCACTGGGGCATAATGATTCAGGACATTTGGAGTTTTAATAGTTTCCTGATAATTTAAAATTCTGTAGCCAGACTGCTGAGTAGCATGCAATTTATTTAAAAGAAATGATGACTATGACCTGCTAACTTGAGATAGCCCATGAATGGATCACAACCTCCTTTTTATGAAACACTAATGTAGACTATATGGTCTCTACAGAGATGGATGTTTCTACTACAATGGAGAGGTAAGGCCTAGAAGCAAAAATCTTTACTAGGGTGAATGTCAATTATTGCAAGAGAGATATATAGCACAAGATTTCAGATAAAGGAGCATTGCATGCTGATAACTACTTCCTATTGTAGGAAGAAGATTCTGTTTGGGAGACAGGGACTTGATATTTCTTAGAGTTTTCCCTTGGTAGTTAAGTCATTCCTTTTAAAGTATTTTTGTTTGTTTGTTTTTTGCAAGGGCAGATAGGAATAATATACATCCATGTCCTCTTTCTTAAAAGAAAAAATTTATGTTTAATTTTGAGAGAGAGTGAGCCAGAGCTTGAGTGGGAGAGGGGCAGACATGATCCAAAGCAGTGTCCAGGCTCTGAGCTGTCAGCAGAGAGCCCAATGCAGGGCTCAAACTCATGAAATGTGAGATCATGACCTGAGCCAAACTTAGATGCTTAACTGACTGAGCCACCCAGGCTCCTCTCCTCTTTCTTTAAAATTTTATTCCATTTCTAGTATTATTAATATACAGTGTTATATTAGTTTCAGGTGTACAATTTATTTTTCAAATGATACAACAATTCTACACATTACTCAGTGGCCATTATGATAAGTGTACTTTCTTTTTTTTAATGTTTATTATTGAGAGATAGAGAGAGACAGAGCATGAGCAGGGGAGGGGCAGAGACAGAAGGAGACACAGAATTTGAAGCAGGCTCCAGCCTCTGAGCTGTCAGCACAGAGCCTGATGCAGGGCTTGAGCTCACAAACCATGAGATCATGACCTGAGCCAAAGTTGGACACTTAACCAACTGAGCCACCCAGGTGCCCCTTGATAAGTGTACTCTTAATATCCCCTTCACCTCTTTCACTTGTTGCCCCACTTACCTCCTCTCTGTTACCATCAATTTTTTTTTCTATATTTAAGAGTCTACTTTTTCTTAGAGTTTATTTATTCTGAGAGAAAGAGAGAGAGTGAAAGAGAAAGAGCTAGTGAGCATGGGGGAAGACCCAAAGAGAGGGAGAGAGAGAGAGAGAGAGAGAGAGAGAATCCCAAGCAGGCTTTGCACTGTCAGCCCTGACATGGGGCTTGAGCCCACAGATCGTGAGATCATGACCTGAGCCAAAACCAAAAGTCAGAAACTTAACTGACTGAGCCATCCAGGTGCCCCAAGAGTCTACTTTTTGATTGTCTCTTTTTTCTTCGTTTGTTTTGTTTCTTAAATTCTGCATATGAATGAAATTTAATGGTATTTGTCTTTCTCTGACTTATTTCACTTAGCATTGTATTTTCAAGATCTATCCATGTTGTTACAGATGGCAAGATTTCTCTTTTTAATGACTGAGTAATATTCTATTGTGAATATATGCACCACATCTTCTTTATCCATTCATCTCTTCGTGGACATTTGGGTTGCTTCCGTAATGTGGCTATTGTGAATAGTGCTGCATTAAACGTAGTGGTGCATACATTCTTTGGGTAAATAGCAATGGATTATATGCTAATTCTATTGTTAATTTTTTGAGAAATCTCTATACTGTGTTGCACAGTGGATGCACCACTTTGCTTTCCTGCAGTAGTGTGAGAGGGTTCCTTTTTTCCCACATGCTCACCATCATGTGTTTCTTATGTTTTTGATTTTAGTCATTCTGACAGGTATAAGGTGATATCTCATTGTGGTATTGATTTGCATTTCCCTGATGATGAGTGATGTTGAGCATCTTTTCATATGTCTTGGCCATTGTATGTCTGTTTTTGGAGAAATGTCTGCTGCTCATGTCTTCTGCCCATTTTTTATTTGGATTACTTGTTTTGGGTGTTGAGCTGTATATATTGGATCCTAAACCATTATTGGATATGTCATTTGCAAATATCTCTCCCATTCAGTAGGTTGCCTTTTGTTTTCTTGATTATTTCCTTCGCTGTGCAGAAGGTTTTTATTTTGATTTAGTCCCAATAGTTTATTTTTGCTTTTGTTTCCTTTGCCATGGGAGACAAATCTTGAAGGATGTTGGAATGATTGATGTCAGAGAAATTACTGCTGTGCTCTCGTCTAGGATTTTTATGGCTTCAGGTATTGCTTTTAGGTTCTTAGTTCATTTGAGTTTATTTTTGTATCTGGTGTAAGAAAGTCATCCAGTTTCATTCTTTAGCATGTAGCTGTCTGGTTTTCCCAATACCATTTGTTGAAGAGACTGTCTTTATCCCATTGGATATTTTTTCTGCCTTTGTTGGAGATTAATTGGCCATATAATCATGGGTTTATTTCTGAGCTCTCTGTTCTGTTCCATCTGTTTTTTTTTTCTTTTTTGTGCCAGTACCATACTGTTTTGATTCTTACAGCTTTGTAGTGTATCTTGAAATCTGGAATTGTGATACTTCCAGTTTTGTTACTCTTTTTCAAAATTGCTTTGGCTATTCAGTCGTTTTTGGTTCTGTATGAATTTTGGGATTATTCTAGTCTCGTTCTATGAAAAATGCTATTGGTATTTTGATAGGGATTGTAGTAAACCTGTAGATTGCTTTAGGTACTACAGACATTTTAACAATATTTGTTCTCCCAATTCACGAGCATGGAATATATTTCCATTTGTGTCATTTTCAATTTCTTTCATCAGTGTTTTATAGTTTTCAGAGTACAGGTCTTTCACCTTTTGTTTGAGGTGTATTGTTTTGTTTTGTTTTTGAGAAAGAGCAAGCACACGATTTCATAAGTGTGAGATCATGACCTGAGTGAAATCAAGAGTTGGACACTTAACTGACTGAGCCACCCAGGCATCTGTCACCTCCTTGATTAAGTTCATTGCAGTTTTTGCAATCAACAAAATAAAAATTTTATATTTTTTAAAATAAAAAATATTTATTTTATTTGCAAAATAAAAAATTATTTTCTATGCAATTTTAAATGGGACTGTTTTCTTAATTTCACTTTTTGCAACTTCACTCTTAGTATATTTAAATACAACAGATTTCTGTGTATTGATTTTGTATCCTGTGACCTTACTGACTTTATTTATCAGTTTTGTAGTTGTTTTGGTGGTCTTTAGGGATGTGTGTGTGTGTGTGTGTGTGTGTAGTATTATGTCATCTGCAAATAGTGAAAGTTTTACTTTTTCCTTACCAATTTGGATACCTTTTATTTCTTTTTGTTGCTTGGTTGCTGTGGCTAGGACTTCTAGTACCATGTTGAATAAAAGTGGTGAGAGTCAACATCTTTGTCTTGTTTCTTACCTTAAGGGAAAAGTTCTCTGTTTTTTCCCATGATGTTAACTGTGGGTTTTTCTTATATGGCCTTTATTATGTTGAGGTGTGTTCCCTCTAAACCTACTTTGTTGAGAATTTTTATCATAAATAGATGTTGTACTTTGTCAAATGCTTTTTTTTTTTTTTTGTATTTTCTGTATGATCACTGATATAATCATGTGGCTTTTATCCTTTTTCTTGTTTCAGGTTGATTTGTGAATATTGAACCATCCTTGCCTTCTGGGAATAAATCCCACTTGATTGTAGTGAATGATTTTTTTAAATATGTTGTTGGATTTGGTTTGCTAATATTTTGTTGAGGATTTTGTATCTATATTCATCAAGAAATATTGGGCTATATTTCTTTTATTTGTAGTGTCTTTATCAGGTTTTGGTATTAGGGTAATGCTGGCCTTGTAGAAAGAATTTGGAAACTTTCCTTCCTCTTCTTTTTATTTTTGGAATATTTTGAGAAGAATAGGTATTAACTCTTATGTAAATGTTTGATAGAATTCACCTATGAAGCCATCTGGTCCTGGACTTAACATTCATTTTTCTTTATTCACCATTTTGTTTTTCTTCTTAGTGTTTATGTGCTTGCAAAGTAGCAGAGCTTATATTTGAGATTTCCTGACTTGGACTGTATTTCTAAACATTAATGAGCAAAGGAGAATATTGTAAGGGTGAAGATTTATTTCTTTTATAATAGTCATGCATTTTGAGGCCAAACAAAAATGACTGTTTTAAAAATGGGGAGCTCTGGGGTGCCTGGGTGTCTCAGTAGGTTGAGTGACCGACTTTGGCTCAGGTCATGATCTCATGGTTTGTGAGTTCGAGCCCTGAATCAGGCTCTGTACTGACAGTTCAGAGCCTGGAGCCTGCTTCAGATTCTATGACTCCCCCCCTCTCTGCCCCTCCCCTGCTCATTCTCTGACTCTCAATAATAAACAAACACTAAAAAAATAAAAAATAAAATAAATAAAAATGGGGAGCTCTAAGAGGTACTAGGCTGTGGGATGAAAATATTACTTGTGAATAGTTTACCTTGTCATTGTATGCTGCTTGGATTGTAGTTTTAAAGGGAGATAATGTCATATTTTAAGGAGTTTTGGGAGAATATAATTATTACTCTTGAGTAATTTCCTTCAGAATGTGCTGTTTGTTTTTCATTAACTTAGCTTTTTAAATGAAATGAACTTTTGAAGTTAAGATTTCCTTGGTTATATTCTTTATGACAGCGCTCTTCTCTTATAGAAGATCCTTTATGTAAATTTTACCTTTCATTATTTTTACTGCCTTAATGAGAACATAATTGCTACTGGGGAAAATGTATCATCAAACTGCTTTTAAGGTTTCCCAGGGATCGGGACACCTGGGTGGCTCAGTTGGTTAAGCGTCCGACTTCGGCTTAGGTCATGATCTCATGGTTCATGGGTTTGAGCCCTTCATTGGGCTCTGTGCTGACTGCCAGCTCAGAGCCTGGAGCCTGTTTTGGATTCTGTCTCCCTCTCTTTGACCCTTCCCTGCTCATGCTCTCTCTCTCCCTCTCTCTCAGAAATAAATAAAACATTAAAAAAAAGTTTCCCAGGGGTCATATGAACTGTTGTGAAAACATTCTTAAGGTTGTAATGTACGTGTGTGTGTGAGTGTGTGTGTGTGTGTGTGTGTGTGTGTGTGTGTTTAATACCACAAAGTGTGAGCCATCTGGGTGGCTCATTTGGTTAAATGTCTGATGTCAGCTCAGGTCATGATCTCGTGGTTCATGAATTTGAGCCTACGTCAAGCTCTGTGCTGACAGCTCAGAGTTTATAGCCTACTCTGGATTCTGTCTCCTTCTCTCTCTGCTCCTCCCCCACTCATGCTCTATCTTTCTCTCTCTCTCTCAAAAATAAACAGACATTAAGAAAATATACCATAAGGTGTAATTACTGATGGCTATCAATTATCAGGGTGTATTTGGTATAATTTGGAGCCTCTGCTGTGGTCAGGGATTTATATAAACACTACCTTGAATCCTTACAATCTTCTAGGGCAGATATTAACACCCCTTTTAAAGATGAGGCAACTTAGGTTCAGAGATGTGAAAAAAAATGTACTGAAACTCACCTAACTTGAAAAGTGGCACAATTGACATTTCAACTCAGTACTGTCAGGCAACAAAGCTGGGCTTTTTCCACTGGAGAAGCAGCCACTCTCTAGGCCTAGGGTTGTCCTGGAAAATTTTGTGGAGGGGACACTTCTTAAATGAATACTCGGACAGATGGAGGATGAAGTAGGGAGTTTTCTGTAATGGCATGGGTAGGAGAATATTCCAGGCAGGGGGAAATTCGTGTGCAGTGGCCTGGAGACTTGAGAAAACATATTATGTCAGACAGGTTTCTAGATTATGAAATAGGAAAGGGACAAGAGATAGAAGATGAGGTTGGAAAAGAGGTGGGCAGGGCCCCAGTAGAGGCAATATCATGTCCTCTGAGTTTGCCTTCATTGCAGCCTCCTATACCAGCAGTTAGATTGTGTCTCCTCTTTGCTGCGATAACAAACATCGTGTGCTACCTGCATTCATAACGGCATCCATTGTGTAGAAATAGTTTCATTGCTTGTTTGTCTCAACTGGACTGTGACCTCTTTTAGAGCAAAGACTATGCCTTTTATCCCTGTGTTTGCTGTAGCCAGGCACATGCAGTAGGCTGTCAGGAAGTAGTGGGAGGATGAAAGGGCCATGTCCTTCCTGAAGAGAATCAGTATTGAATTGGATTTTAACATGATAATTTTTAGATCTGTTCATATTTCCTGAGGCTAACACATCTGATAGAAAGATAACTGAGTGTCACTGGTAGACAAAAGGGGTGACAGCAGAGTTAACTGGTTCAGGTTCAGGTAGGCCACTTGGTCCTCTGGTGTCACATTACACTTCTCACTTTTTCTTTGCAATTCAACTCAACAGTCATTGATTGAATAGTGCTATACCCATTGTGCTTTGTGCTGTGGGGGTTCAGATGTGAACAAGGGAGAGGAGGCAGTATGATGTAGTGGGAAAAATCAACTTCATTAGAATTTTTATAAAGGACAAATGGGAGAATGTACATTTAGGCCTTAGGTGCAGCCTTTGCATTATTCACAGGTGCAAGTGGGACTAATACAAATCATTTTGATCAACAGATTCTAACATCTTATATAGGGTTACTTTAGTTTTGGGTTAATAATAGTATAGCAAGTATAGGATATGTGTCTATAAATAACTACCATGAAAGAGTACATTTGAGAAATGTCAATTAAAATTACCATAGAAGCACAAAGAAGGCAGGATGGCCAAGGACTGCTTTGCGTAGAAAATGGCATCGATTAGACTCCCCTGGACGTCTTCATGCAGTGACATACCTCATAAAAGGCTATGGAGATTAAAGACTTAATTAGCTGTTATCTGCCCTGAGACACCCTTCTGTCCATTGTATTAAAATTAGTTGTACGTCTGTTTTCTGTTACGGTTTCTGAGTGTTTGTGTGTTTGCTTATTTGTTGTCTGTTTCTATCATTAGACTAAGCACTGTAAGGCAGTGACCATATCTAGCTCATCCACTGTTGTTTCTGTAATACTTATCCATGGTAGACACTCAAGAAATGCTTTTAAATGGATAAATGACTGTAACCACTCACTGTCACTTCTCTGTACATCCTATTAACTCTGGGAAGTTTCTATTCAAGATGGTGACACAATGGCAAAAGCACCTGAAAGTAATCAAAGAAGCAACTTGGTGGGGTTTGAACTTGTTGTCATTGTTGTTGAGTTTTTTGGTTTCAGCTGAGGATATCCTTTTCCCTTTCCTTTATCTTTATTACAGGGTCCTTATCACTCAGACCGGGTGAATGCTGAAAACAATGAGTAGTCCATAGAGTGTATTTTTAAGTTGATGATTAAAGGTCTCTAGAGACCATGTTATAGTGAAGTCGGGACTGAGAACTTTGACGTTGGAGTTCCCCTGGAGGAAGAAGGTTAGGCAGCTACTTTTCTTCAGTTGCTTCCTTTTGTGGATGCTTTTTATGTGAGGATTTCATAAAGTTTAATATTTTGGAATGCTAAAAGCTTTTAAAATCTTGTATTATTCAATGTAATAAATATCATTCACTTTAAAGCAATCTCTGAAAGAAGAATGCTGTAGACTTTTGTGTCAGTGATTCTCACAGTGGACTCACAGGAGGGCCTCCATGGGGGAGGATGAGATGCATTTTAGCATGTTGTAACATGTAACAGAGGTAACAAGGTAAGGATCGTGGTCCCTGATGGCTTTTGTCTCATCAGAGGGGAACAGAGGCCATAAAGTTTAAGAACTTTGGAGTAGAGGCGCCTGGGTGGCTTAGTCGGTTAGGCGTCCGATTCGCTTAGGTCATGATCTCACGGTTCGTGCTTTCGAGCCCCGCGTCGGGCTCTGTGCTCACTGCCAGCTCAGAGCCTGGAGCCTGTTTCAGTCTGTGACTCCCTCTCTCTGACCCTCCCCTGCCCATGCTGTCTCTCTCTCTCTCCTAGAAATAAATAAAAAACATTAAAAAAATTATTAAAAAAAAAGAACTTTGGAGTCGCTCTTTGTACAGTTTCTTTAAATAGTTTTGGAGGAAAAAGGTGGAAATAGAATCTACTTTATAAACTTTCATTACATGCTAGGAGGAGCCTGATGGCCTCGGAACTCTTGCTTCAGTTTAGTGGAGCTGTTACTGTTTAGCATGCCCGCAGTCAGGGTCAGTGCTGAATCGGTTATTAAAGACCAGCAGTGGTGGTTCCAGTGGTTCGAGAGACTTTGTTTTGTTGATTGCTGTAGTGCATACACTGCTGATACTACACACTGGGCCCTTCTCCACTGTGACCTTTCTTGAGTATATTACGATTTTGGAAAGTGAACATCGTTATAGGTGTTATATATAGCAATTTATTTAATTTTTTTCAATTTTTTTTTTTTTACAAATAGTTTATTGTCATGTTGGTTTCCATATAACACCCAGTGCTCATCCCCACAAGTGCCCTCCTCCATGCCCATCTCCCCCCTCCCCCCCCACACCCATCAGTCCTCAGTTTGTTCTCAGTATTCAAGAGTCTTTCATAGTTTGCCTCTCTCCCTCTCCCCCACTATTTCCCCCCTTCTTCTCCCCCTTGGTCCTCCATTAAGTTCCTCCTAATCCTCCTATACGTGCAAACATATGGTATCTGTCCTTCTCTGCCTGACCTATTTTGCTCCGCATAACACCCTCAAGGTCCATCCATGTTGCTACACATGGCCAGATTTCATTCGTTCTCATTGCCATGTAGTATCCATTGTATAGATAAACCACATCTTCTTGATCCATTCGTCTGTTGATGGACACTTAGGCTCTTTCCATGTTTTGGCTATTGTTGAGAGTGCTGCTATGAACATTGGGGTACATGTGCTCCTATGCATCTCCAGAGAGGACATCCAGATGGCCAACAGACACATGAAACGATGCTCAGCATCCCTCCTCATCAGGGAAATACAAATCAAAACCACACTGAGATACCACTTCATGCCAGTCAGAGTGGCTAAAATGAGCAAATCAGAGAACTCTAGATGCTGGCGAGGATGTGGAGAAATGGGCACCCTACTATATACAGCAATTTAAAAGAGATCTGGGCTGGGGTGCCTGGGTGGCTTAGTTGGGTAGGCTCCTGATTCTTCATTTTGGCTCAGGTCATGATCTCACGGTTCGTGAGTTTAGGCCCTGTGTCGGGCTCTGTGTAGGCAGTACAGAGCCTGCTTGGGATTCTCTCTCTCCCCTCTTTCTGCCCCTACCCTGCTTGTTCTCTCTCTTGAAATAAGTAAATAAACTTTAAAATTTTTTTAGAAAAAGAGAGATCTGGGTTAAAACTTAGCTTATTTATCAGCCTTGCAATGATCTCTTATGTGGACCTTTTAGTAACCTATTTATTCTTTCTCCCTTAAAATAAATCATCTCCAGGCTAGCCTCCACAGAATAGCCAGAGTGATCTCTTTAAGACATGGATCAGAA
Source organism: Crocuta crocuta (assembly GCF_008692635.1). Classification (NCBI taxonomy): domain Eukaryota; kingdom Metazoa; phylum Chordata; class Mammalia; order Carnivora; family Hyaenidae; genus Crocuta; species Crocuta crocuta. Next base: position 669,180 of record NW_027532025.1, on the reverse strand, counting down.
CAAGTCTTAAAGGTCTTAGGGCAGGGTGGGGTGCCTGGGTGGCTCAGATGGTTGTGTCTGACTTCAGCTCAGGTCATGATCTCATGGTTCATGGGTTCGAGTCCTGCCTGGGGCTCTTCATTGACAGCTCAGAGCCCCTAGTTGCTTTCAGACGCGCTGTGCCCCTTCTCTGCTTGTGCATGTGCTCTCTCGCTCTCTCCCTCTCTCTCTCACTGCACCCCCCCCTCCCCAAATAAATAAACTTAAAAAAAAAAAAAAAAAAACACACAGACATACCCATT